>NC_084985.1:12831943-13164285 GCF_963691925.1 Scomber scombrus
AGTCTGCTCACAGGCACCGCAAAGTCGGCCATAACTGTACATAAAGTTACACAATGTTTTCTTTGTGTTCAATAATTCCCCTGGTAGCTTATACTTCTACTGCTATTTTTTTTGGTCGCGTATTTTTCTTCCCGTTGAGAACTTCCAAAACAACATAACTGAGAAAACTATATTTCCAGCACAGGGGTTAGGGTTAACCCTAGGGTTCAACCCTCGACAATATAAACAGTAAATGTAACGTTCTGGATGGGTAGGTGATGGAAAGCCCTGAACAATATTGATGTATGATATATACTGTAGCAGTGATCAAAAATTGTATAAATGATTCTGTAAAAGAAGAAGGAATGGTTGAATATGAATGTGTTGACCAGAAGAAATCTTATTAAATACTAACTTCTTTAAAAATCGAATCATGCACTAAGCATTTTACATTATTTACAGTATGTCATGACTCAGCCAACATCCCCAATAGAATCAGACCATATTTTTGTTTTCGGTCTAAGATTTATGGTTGATATTCTTCCAAAAAATATGATTCTTTTATCCTATCAGTGCAGTAAATAAGAGGACAAGGAGCTTTTTTGACCGGGTATTAAAGCCAATACTCTCATGTTTTGTTTCCATTTTGTACATTAGGTGGGGGCTCTAACATGTATAAACCAATGCACGTAAATGCTCACAAGCTCTACATTTAGTCATATGTAATGCCATTCCAGCCTTTTAGTCTTTGAAATACGTTTTGTTGGCTACAGACAAACTGAGTGACAGTACTGACATTCAGTACTCTCACAACATTCAGTACTCTCACCATAATACACACATAACTTTAGTGTGAGCCCTTCTCTCTCCGTGTCCTCTCTCTTTGCTTGAATTAATAGGCAGTGGCAGTTTCTCATCAACCAGTATCTCCTTCAGTTTCCAAATGGCTGCTCAGTGCCAGGCTTGTCAAGAAATTGAGTCATCACATCCTGACAGCTGTTGCTTTTCTCTCTCACACATATATGAGGCAGATTTAAGGAGGGATTACACAAGCATTCATGTCAAAACTAAATCAAGATATAAAGGGATGTAAGAGGCTTTCTTTGCCCTTTGTGGACATAAATAGCTTAGCATACATATATGCACACATATATATATATGCAATACATATATTACATTATGCACGATTATCTATTGATTATGTTGATGAAATCATGTGCAACTAAATCAAGATCTATTAGAAATAACCAAACACATTATATTGTTCTTTGTGTTAATCAAACTGGTTGGTTGGTTGAAATTGTTATTCAACAGCTTT
The DNA here is from genome assembly GCF_963691925.1 of Scomber scombrus. Classification (NCBI taxonomy): domain Eukaryota; kingdom Metazoa; phylum Chordata; class Actinopteri; order Scombriformes; family Scombridae; genus Scomber; species Scomber scombrus. Next base: position 12,833,241 of record NC_084985.1, read on the forward strand.
ATACACTGTGAATCACTGGTAGTTAAGGTATTAGTGAGATCCTTAAGACCCTTTTGACACAAGCTGTCCAATGAAAAATCGCTCTCTTCTCTCCTTCCCTTAATGCTTTTTTCTCAACATCCTCGTCCTAAAACAATTACACATCATCTTCAGTTGGCTGCATCTTTGCAATGGTGAATATTCCTGGTTTACCACTCTATACTTTGCAACCAACAACATTAGAGTAGAAAATGTTCTGGATTCAATGCTCAACATTTGTTATGCACCGCTGTAATTGGCTCGACTGTTTTAAAGATATGAGACGAGTGATATAACTGGTTGAGAAGGTAATAATCATAACAAGCATTCTCATATGCTGTTAAAACACAGTTGTATATTTCTTATGTCTGCAAAAACTCTTTCATAAGTACAGTCATACTGTATAAACACTACACTAACACAGGCATTCACACACACATAGCACCATGTTACAGTACTATGTCCTTATCCCTGCTTTATCCCTGTCATCTTTGACAGTTAAACAATGTATCAGTTTGGGGCCCACCAGCGAGGTGGGGATATAAATGGTTTCATTCCCAAAACACAATGGCTGTGAATTGTATGGGGAGAGCATGCTCCAATATTAAAATGAAACACACTCCTGCAGAAGGCAGAGTGTGATTGTACCAATGATGTCTCTCACTATTACTGTTCATTAGGAGCTGTTTTACGTGTTCTAGATGCAAAAACTCTTAAGATATGCTGTCATGAATTATTTAACAAACCTCAACACTTAAGGATAGTTGACTTATTATGGCATGTGTCAAATCATAACCAAAAGGAATTTAATATTGGAACAGGCTGAGTTTATATTTACGATCTCGGAACAAATAATTCTTCCTTAACTTGAAGTTGGCATATATATAGAGTATCAATCTAGGACTTCTGGTTGTATTATTGGTTTAATAATGACAAATGTGGCAAAGACACAGCCAAGAATCGTGTCTTTAAAGTAGTACACAAATGAGCTTGTGTGACCGTGGAAACTTTTCTATCAAGGATTTCTTATAAGAGGACACTGTCAAAGTTGGATGTAAAATATATTGCACTGCAGGGTTTCCCATACATTCATTTATTTTTGGCGGCCCACCACAGTATCAACATTGTCTACCACATATTGATTTCCTATTTTTGCAGCTGTACACCCCGCTCTGTCTCTCTAACAAACACATGACAGTGGACCTGTCGGTGAAAAGTATGATGTTACACACTCTGTTACAGTAGGTGGTGGCATGCACCATAGAGAAGACAGCTGATCAAATCAATCTGGAGATCACGCATGGTTAGTATCGTGAACACCTCTGAACAAATTTGCCAAAAATGATGCATTCAAGTTAACTTTTTAAAGTTAGTCTATGTTCTTAACACAGTCTTATAAACCAAACTCTTCAAATAAGTTATTAGCAAGCATGCAGAGCTCAAATGGACCTCCCGTTGTTCTGGAGAAGATGTAATGTTAAATTAATTTTGGGACGAAAATTGAAAAAAGACATGCAAAGTCAGCTGTACCCTTGAAGGATGAAGAGTTAGGTGGTTAACTTTAGCACAACTAACGGCACAAGCTAATCTGGCTAACAGCATAACATTATGTCCAGTCAGTCAACGACAACAAAACCTTTTGAGTTTGGAGTGTTATTTATGGTTATTCCATCTTTCTTTTTAAACATTTCATAAGTTAGACAAATTTAAAAAAATTAAAGATATATTTATGAACTTACACAATATTGCACTATGTTCAATGATATATCAGTGTCCAATAAGACCCAAAAAGTTTCAAAACTGATCACTATGATTGACTGGGAGCTGAAGGGGTTGGAGAAAGAATTAATGAATGAGACCACCTAATGTGAAGCCAAGGAGAAACAAATGAGATAGGATGTTTGTACAATTGAGAGGCAGCGAGGATCGAGAGACAAGAAGAGAAGGGGAAATAAAAGGCAATACAGAGTGTCAGGCAAAGAAAAAGGCTCTTACAGGCTAAATGACGCCTGATTCCCTGGATATTTGGGCTCCCTCTGGGGAACGTATAGTTGTTGCCTGGCACTGACAATTTGATAGGCTCCTGAGGGAAAAAAAAGAGAAAAAAAAGTCGCTGAATAAGGAAGATGAGCACATAAGCATCTGTCTGTGGTGCAGACTGACAGACGGTCCATCCTTATATCCTAGACAGCATCATACCAGCGTGGTCCCATGAAATTACCATTTGGAGTGAGCAGGCTGTCGGGCATTTAAAAGTACCCTAAATAATAAATGTGACTTCAGAAGTTCTCCAATTTATAGAGAAGTTACAGTCTAGTGTGACTCAACAATCATCACTGAGCCTCCAAAATATGAGTAGAATAGGCTGAGAATGTTGGAAGGAACAAATCTGAACACATGTAAGCTTTTTTTTTAAATGCCAAATTTTCAACAAAGATGGCCAACGTTTATAAAAAACATGGACTCAAATATCCATTTACACTCTTTAGTTTGCCAGAAAGATGGGTTGTAAATCTGGCTGTTACAATCCAGTTGGAATTGTCATCTAAAGAGAAAAAAATCAAGCAAACAAACAAACAAATCCAATATGTACTACCTACTGTGCAAATTGGTTCAGATTTCAAAATACCAATTCCCAAGACATAATATAAGAGTTAAGATCTCTCTCACAGTAGCTCAACATCTTCACTCTGGAGCAGCAAGTGATGTATTTCCAAGACACATTGGTGGCGATGAGGATCAAAATAAAGAGGCAAACCTAGTGACATACACATGCAGCATAATAAAAATTCATTGAATCTACTGCAGGCCAAAATGGATGGTGGCAGCTAGGTCATATTGCATCTGTGCAGATGGGGTCAGAGGTGATGTAAAGTTGTATGAGAGGACAGTGTGCTTTCATGCATCATGTAGCAGATAAAGATTTTTGGGGCTTAGAGAGAGTGGAGGTTGGGGGATAGTTCACTGCAAACAGGAAAAAGCAGCCTGCGTCTCAGGAGCCACCATCTGCACGTCTTCACTCTCGTGTTTTCAAAGTCTGAATTTGGGTGGTGTCAGATGCGCTATAAGGACATGTTGTTTTTCTGGTATAATCAAGTCAGTTATCAGGATTCTACACATAACGTGAATTTGCCAAGTTCTTATTCTTGGTAACTTAGCTAATCAGACCAGGGGAGTCCAAGATAAATATGGAAAAACTGTTGTTCACTAGTTTGAGAGGGTGACCTTTTATTACAGGGTTTCTTCCCTGTTTTTCAAGTTTTTTCCCCAATATAAAAACTCAATAAATTGTTAAATCAAGTTGTAATCTGATTTCAAAACCCAGCATCACTTTAAGCCTGATAGCCAAACTGATAAATTGGTCAGACCGATCGATATAGTATCAGCCAAAAGAAGCTTTTTAAGAAGCAAATTAATCTGTATCAATGAATATGTTGACCACTAACTAACAGGAAAATTGCAGTACAAATGCCAAATATTGGATTATGGTCATTTAGAAAGTGTTTCTGTACATACTTTTTCTATGAGTATTAAAAAGTTACATAATTTATCCACTGCAGACCACTGACGAAGTTTTTACCAGTAAGTGTGTCCCCTTTGTGCCTTTGGTGGGGGGCTATAACATGTACAAACCAATGTTGGTACTTGCTCACAAGCTCTACAGGGTCATGGGTAAGGATATAAAGAGGCACTGTATTTTGCCATATTTTGGGTAAAACATAATTGGAACATGTCCATTATGCGGATGGGAAGCAGAGATGTTTATTATGGAGAAGGGGTGTTTTTTCCCGCTTTGACAACATGGAATCCATTATGACTGCTGTCAATCCTTCTGAATAGGGAATAAAATACTAAAGGTTCAACAACAATGTTTCAAAACATCAGATCAGTCTGAAACCTGTCTAATAATATCTCAAGTTAGCAGTTTGCTCCTTCCACAGTTGATACTGTGGTGGGTAGATGACAATATAGAGTACATATTGTCTATAACCACATGTATTAATGATATTATGTGTATGTATAAAAATCAATTATCTGCTAGCTATTTATAGTTAACACATTTTTTAAACTTCTAATTTGTGATATTGGCCTAAGGCTAAAAAATACATAATTGGTTTGGCAACACTCAAAAGCAAACTAAATCATCTTGTTCTTATCATAGTGTCCTGGTGTATTTAATTGTGATGGGAAGGAGTGAGAGAAAAGAGAGCGAGTGTTAACTACAGGCATGTGAAAAGCTGTACAGCCATTCATTTGACTTCCTCACTTTTTATTCAAATAGCCCTGACCTATTTGTTGTTTGATGCCAGCCTCTATTTCATATGATCCACCAACAAGCCAAGAGCGATTATTCCCGCACAAATGGCATGGACTTGACATGGGCCCAAAAGCGTTCATATACCTTTCTGGCCCGAGGCCACAGTTTGTCATAACACAGGGAATTATGTATTATGCCTGCGCCCGGTGATGACATCACAATAGCAGGATGAAATATAAGCTCTGATATGGCTAGCTGATTGTGGAGAGCTGCAAGGGCTTTCATTAAAAACAGCATATCGCTCATAAAAAGATTAGAGCTGGACAGCTGTTTCCTGATAGTATGAGGCTTCTGTAGTGGCTTCATCATGAGCAGGCACACCTGAAAAATATAAAATGCTGCAACACTTGTGTGCCCTATGTTGTGCTGCTATGCAGTTCTATGGCAGTAAGCAGAAATATAAAACGATACTTATTTGTGCTTTATATTTTTAGAAATGCATATTAGGCCTCAAGATGGTACAACATGGAAGCTTGTCATACTTGACTAATAGCATATATTACTAGACGCATAATGACTAAGGATACTGTAAATTCTGTAAAATAAGTGATCTTATATCAAGGCCAAAACATTAATGACTTTAAAAAAGTAATAGACCACTAGACAAAGAAGACATATTTTTCTGTAAAATATACAGAATTTCAAGTATTGGTGCTTCAACACTTTAGTAAAGAGTCTTTACTATACACAACACCAGCCTGGTTCTTCCACTTAAACACTGCTATTTGTTTGATTAAGTGCATACATTTAAATGAAACAATCAGGTAATAATTAGCGTAATTCAACAAATGAGTTATTTAGGACATTTGCCCCTTTTTTCTAACAACGCATCAATGTGCTTCTCTCTTTGCCACTATTCAATTCTCCACAACCCCCACAGTGAGCTGTGCATAATGGAACAAATATGTTATGTGGTAGACAAACAAGAGGAAAACAGTAACTGCTGATTGTTTAAGAATAAGGGAGGTGTACAGGTGCCATTTCTAATTTGGTGGGAAAGGCCGTAGGAGGACGGCCTTGAAGAGCACAAAGCAGCTGGAATCAGCCTCATAAACTTGCTCAACATCAAAGGCTCTTTAGCTTGTTTCATCAAAGGTGTCTTCGTTGCTTGGCTTTCACTGTCTGCAAGCGCACTGTGAGTGTGTCACTCTTGGTAAGAGTTTCAGGAAATCTTGGCATGAAAGAAAAATTTATTCTCGCATCCAAGAAAGTGATATTCCTCTAACACAACGCTGTTTACATTATGAAATGAGAAATTAAAGTAGGCAGTCACACACACGCACACGCACACACACACACACCCGTATTATATTTGTTTATGGGTAAAGAAGAAGGCTTTCTCAGGAGGAATGTAGTGGAATATGACATTTAAACACCAGTGTGAGGAGACAGTTCAGTCAGTGACAAGTGTGTCAGACGTGAATGTAAATCAGTTTCACATGTTTTCTTTCCAAATAGAGTTCAGAGCACAATAAAGCAACTCAGATCTAATTTGCTGTTGAATGTATGGTTGTTTTATTCGAGTAGGAAACTCAAATATCTGATGCACTTTCAGAGCAGACAGGAACAGTTGGTGTCATCACAGTGTGTAATGAACTTTAGATGCTAGTGCTCATTAACACTGCTGTTAATTTAAAGAAGAATGGTCACAGTCAGAGCAGTATTTTCACAGGCGGTAGAGCACAATAGACATTTCATCAAATTGAGCTCTCCACATCATCCATTGTGCATTTTTGTAATGTAGGAATTATAGCTCTGTATAGCTGAAAGCATCTGGGTCTTGAGTGTGCTATGATCACCATATTTATCATGTCCTGGAGGGTAAATCCCAATCAGTGGTGGTCAGGATTGGTCTTGTAGGATGAGACATGATTACATTTTAGACAGCCACATATGAATCTGAACAAATCAACCAATCATATAAGTTATAGTGTCAGTAGTACGCAAAATATTAAGCAATCTGTAAAACTTCTAACTACCTGATGCATGTGATAGTAGATGATTTATTTATTTATTTATTTTTTAATTGGTCAGAATTGTAGTAGTGGTTCCAACATTCATGTAGCCTGAATCACCGCCCACGTCTCCAATTTGCTCAGCAAGTTGATGGGCACATTCACCATATCATGCTGTTTTCGCCAATTGGAGAAACAGTTGACCAAGAGAAATCTTGCAGATGGAATTAAATACAGGGACACAATCTTTCTGCATACCTAGCTTGCTACCTATTTACCTCATAGAATGATAGAGACAGGAAAATAAGGAAAAAGACTGATGCAGGTGTTCAGGTTTTTGTACAGAGACAACTTAAATCTTACAACTTAACTTCAATATCAGAAATTTGACTGCAAACACAGCTTCCATGCTAAAATGGAAATTATGTCAGCAGGACAGAAAGTCACTCAACACTAATTGGTTACAGCCAGACCAAAACGATTTCATTTCAAACTGTATATGTGAGGTTCGAAAGAAGACTGCATTTAGGAGGTTGGAACGAGCTTATAAAAGATGCTATCCAGTTGCATTTTGGGAGCTTCATTCTTCTTGGTTGACCCACACTAGGGATTAAAAGTCAGCATAACTCAGCCTGCATACTTCAATTTTGACCCTTATTCTTTCAATCTTTCCCTTGTAAACCACTGAAATACCACTTTAAAAGCTTTAGGTATCAGTTTCTTTGATAAAAGCAATTACGTTTTAACTGATTGTTTATTACTCAGTATCTTTTATTAACATAATATCTAGACATAAGGAACATGTCACACAGAATGCAAACATTAGTATCCTGAATGTACTTTATTATTTATAACCAATCCTAATGATAAAAAACAGTAATATTTAATATTAACACTTAATTGGTATGTGCAATTAAGAGTCATATTTTTGCACCAATAATCTCAAACTTTACACTTGCTATTACAAGGATAAACTGAAAAAGCGAGGAGAAAGAGAAAAATAAATTGCCTATGTAGAGTGTCAGTGGGAAACTGTCTGAAATTGAGAGCAATGATAAGACAGAGAAAGTGAGAGAAAGAAAAGCGAACAGGGACAGAAGACAGAGAGATGTGGCCATTACAGGTGCGCTCATCACCAAGGCTAGCGTGTGTCGGAGAGAGAAAAGAAAGTTCCCTGTGGAAGACAATGGGTTTAGACAGGCACACAATAGCTTCATTAGAGGGTTCACATTATCAGGTCATGAGAGATAGAGGGGAAATATCAGAGCGGACACATTCGAACGATGCCCGTCGCCAAAGCCTGCCAACTTGGCGAGCCTCAGCTGTGACGAAAGCTGATTTTTTTGTTGTTGTTGTTTGTTTGTAATCTGATGCTCCTGAAGTTGGCAGTGATGGGGGAATGGTCAAATAGGTAGAATGTGAAGAGGAAAAGGGGTAGAGCTGGAGATTAATGGTCGCTCTATGGCCATGTTACATTCTATTGTAATACTATCCTCTCTCTCAGCCCTCTTATCAACTTCTTTTCACTGCTCTGATAGAAGGTTACAGGTTGTAAACAACATGACAGAAAGTGGGCTGGTTTGTGAAAAGGCGATTTAGTTGCATTAATAAAAACAATTTCCGAATGGAATAACAGCCTGGTTCTTTGTTTTGTCCCTTGTGTGAATGTTGCCTTAATGGAGGTTCCAAATGTCATTTCCTACCTTTAAGACTTATAGTATGAAGAAGAAAAAAAATCAAGACATCTGGCAAAGGTTTACTAGCTGCCTAAGCATTAAGCATGCAGAATAATTACACCAGCAGGAAAACCACACATGTCGCTCACCATTAGCACTGAATGTGACCCCTCTCTGAGATACCCTTTATTTACACCGACCAGGCTATCGATCAGATGGATCAATCACTAGCTGCTGGTGCGCAGGCCTTTAAGTGCCAACGTCACACTTGTTCACCAGCATCAGGGGAGCTGTCATACAACACTTACAATCAATTACAGAAATTAGCCCCTTAACCCCCATGTGGTGCTCCAGACTGTATTCAAACCCAGAGATGATGGACATCACAAAGGAAAACATTTGGACTCCAATGGAGCTGATGAGAGAAGGATAAAGTCTGGACATTTTTATTTAGTTTAGACTGTAAGGAGTAGTACGAGGAAACATGGAATGGAAGGGGGTGTAAAAGGTACCTGTGAGGATATATTGTCTAAAGACAAAACACAGTGGCGATGTAGAAAAAACAAAAAAATGGTGCCCATTGTTTTTTCTATGTAAAAGGGTTAGAAGTTCTTCATGGATCATTGAAGAGCATCTGAAACCCACTCCCCCAACACATTTACGATGTTGGTATTGAGGGAGTTACGTTTCTATAACTTTCTGAAACCATCTGACAAACATTACAGTTGACTGGTCAGATGTACAAAGGTAAGAACATACGGCAGGACTTCTCTGTTCTCTCCCTTTTTTATTCTTCTCATAACTATGTCACTTTTTAGGTGTATGAACAAGGGCAACACCATGGATGCCTTAAGGGACCTTGTTTCTTGCATATCACAACCTTAAGCCCACGCACTGACACTGGTGTCTGCCCTTTTCCCCCAGTGTCAGCTCTCCAGCAAAGTAGCAATTTGATCACATTCACTCTTCAATTTAGCACATATCTCACACTGTGTGTCGACTACTTCTTCTGTCTATAGGACGTATCCAGTGTGCACTATGGACATCAATTACAGGCCAAATTACACCACACAGCTAGTGTGTGTTGCACTGTAGACCACTGATCCAAACAATCAATCAAGATGTATCTATTTAGCACAGTTCATACAGTGGACATAATAGTGCCTCACAAAAAAACAAACATAAATACACAAATAACCGCCACCAGAATGCATAATAAGTTAGAAATTCCGAAGATTTGCTCATGTGTTTGGTTGGGTGTGTCATTGTGGGCAGTCAGATAAATGACATCCAAAAAGAAAATGAATCCACTCAATGTATTGAAATCAATATAATATATGAATGATAAAGATGATCATATTTTTCTTTTAGAGTGAACATTTTCAGTGGTGTAGCTGTAATGTTCACAGTTGGGAATGTTAATTTGAAATGTATATGATCTGCAATGCCAACACTAACCAGGTGAATATTCACCATCAACACCATGAAAGCAAGTGAGGTGGGTACACATGTGACAGCTATACTAGATTAATACTGAATGACATTTCAAACTGGAAGTACCTGTTTAAATCCACCAGGTACTGAAGGTGACACTGCTAAGCAGATAAAACACCCCAACTGTGAATTCAGGCCAGTGGTGAGATAGCAGTATCCCCTAAACCCGGCCCAGAAGATCCCTTCACTCCCTTTCTCGTGTATATTCCCACACACTGCCTTCCTTTCACTTTTTTTTTAGGATTATGCTCTTTCTATATATGTATATACTGTCTGAAACACACACACACACACACACACACACACACACACACACACACACACACACACACACACACACACACACACACACACACACACACACACACACACACACACACACACACACACACACACACCTCCCCTTCAGCAGGGAACAACCTACAAGGTTGCAGGCCTCCACGGATGTGCCCGTGTCATGGGCAAAAAGTATTCTAATTTCAGTTCATTTCAGTTCACTCTCACTTGTATGCTTGTAATAAATCTTGTTTAGTGACAAAAATAGATGTCCAATTAAAGCAGAAATTGACACAAAAATGGATGGGATGAAGGAGCGAGATTTCAAGGACAACATGCCAGGTAATGAATAGAGTTAATAGAAGTTAATCAGAGTAATCAAGTAACATTTTTCCTCAAAGTACACATGAAAAGGTGTGGGTAGCATTAGAGACCTAACTTGTTAGGTTGGATTATTTTAACAGTTTCCAGTCTCTCTTCCTCCTTAAACTGCCCAGTAAATATAACCTCAAGTGGCTTCATCTAAATTGACATTCTTGAGTTTTTTGGCAAAGTACTGCACATTTCTTTCCAAACCTGTGACCTGTGTTCCATAAGGTCAAGCTGCACTTGAAAGCCACTTTCACCTCGAACTGAGATCACACCCACAGTCTCAACTCTGGTTTACGCAGCTGTGACTTGCTTTGTTTGCAGTCATGTAACTACTCAAGTGTGTCGGTGTCGACTGAAGAAGGTATGTTTAACGGGTGGTAGATTTTTAGTGTGATTACAATGCATAAATGGAGTATGACGCTCCCATCACCAAAATTTGGGAGACACTTATCCAGTGCAAATTGGCAATAACAGAAGTCATGTGTTAACAGTTACTTTACTCACACACTGTGTTGAAACTAATCTCATCTGAATAGGTTGTAAAGCTATTCTAAAAGGTAACATTGGAATAGTCCTGAAAAAATTAAAAGACGTTATAACAGCAACACCTGTACAATACAACACAAGCATATAATACATTTTAGTTGTGAATATGTCAAAGAGGTGTTCAACTCCAAGGTAATTTCTGAAGCCTCATGTCGTGGTACTATTTCATTCAAAGGTGTAGTGGGCAGATGTTCCCAGTAAGTTTTTTCATTGCACAAAGACTTTTCATTGCAATTGTCAAAGACTCCGGATTGTATATTAATTTTACATTTCTGGACATCTATTACTTGAAAAGATAACTTTATCTTTTTAAATGTCAACAAATCAAATAAAAATGTCATGGTCATTCTCTTACTAAAGTCTGTATCAATTTGTTCCTACTGACAACGTAAATCTTTAAAAATGGTGTCACAAAAATACTATATACTTTACAAAAAGAAAAAAAGGCTAAGGGGACTCTTTAAGCAGTCTATGATTGTAGTTGTTAGCAAATGTTACTCAATAAGAATTAAATAGTGTATTTGCTAGGGACGACTTTCAGAACAGCTGGTGTCACATCTTAATAACAAAGATCTACTCCATCCTATGCAGTTCGGATGTAGGAATAATTATTCTACAGAGACTCCATGTTCCTACTTCCTGGAAGTTATCAAGACTTAATTAGATAAAGTGGTGGTTCGAGCAATGTTCCTTATAGTAAATCGTCATCAATAAATTTGTGTTCAATGGGGGTGCCACAAGGCTCAGTTCTGGGGCCGCTGTTGTTCACGCTATACATCAATTATCTTCCATCTGTTTGTGGGAAGTGGATATTAAGATATATGCTGATGACACAGTTGTACACACTCATGGAAGAGATGCTGGACTCAGCTCTTATTAACACTTATTAATGTGGCTGAGTGACTCGTAAAGAAAACAGCGACAATGTATTTTGCTAATAATAATGATAATAATAATAATAATAATAATAATAATAATAATAATAATAATAATAATAATAATAATAATAATAATAATAATAATAATAATAATAATAATACACTTTAATGGGCAAATAATCAAAAATGTTAATGACATTAAATATTTAGATGTGATTTTGGATTCAAATCTGATCGGATTCAAAATTGTTAAAATTAGACATTAGACAGAAACTTGTTAACAATAGAAGCATCAAAAGCATTTTTGCATGCTATGATTTTTTGACATCTTCATCCTTGTATGTCCTGCTGATCCCAGGCCAGTAAGACTGTGCTGTAACCAACGGAGATTCTTTTCAAACAAGGCTTTACATTTTATTTAATAGGATAGGAAATACAACCATTTTAAGTTTTGAACATTTCATTTAGTTTTCAGAAGTCTGACTGGTATTTTAGATAATTTACAGTGCTGCTTCTCCACTAATGAAGAGTTTTTTTTCAGCTCCACTCTAAGTACATGAGCAGAACCTCTTGATCTGTTCCAAACTCAGACTTAAACATCCCATTGTGGTGGACTGCCTTCGAACAATCTGCCTTTTCCTTCACTGACATCAAACATTGGAATATGCTACCAGCTGAGCTTAAAACTTGCACAGACTTTCATTCTTCTTTCCCCCCATGGTGCAAAAAAAAAAAAAGGATATTGAGCAACAAGTCACATCACCATTAATTTTGACCGTGATTCAGAATTTTTAATTGTGATGAATTGTAATTTTATAGTTGCACTGGATAAATGTGCTGGCATTTACATGTTGATATGAGCTAAATGTGTATATATAATTGTACTGTGAGAGACTATGTAATGGATGCATGTAAATTAATGTTTTTAGTGTCTGGTGAGTGTTCTTTGTGTCCCTGCAAAAGGACTACAGATGGAAATGAGCTAATAGCTAAATCTGGCATAAAGTATCTTCTCATCTTCTCAGTTTGAGATTAATGTTGTTTTTTTTTTTGCATGGTCCTTGTTTAATAAAGACTAATAATAATAGTCATGGATGAAGATACATTTGGTGCTCTAGTGAGTATTTATGGTAGCAGAACAGCATAGGTGGGACTGATTAAAACTACATTGGCTGTGTTCACTGTAATGAAGAACCAGCGCAATAGTGTGTCTCACAGATGTGTTTGTAATAGTTTCTGAATGACAATGTAGGTCTATCACACAAATTAATAAGCTGTATCAGACTTTGGCAACACACAGTTTTTACTAGTTTTGTTTTTTGTAGGATTTGTTGACAATAATGTAAAGATAAAATATTACCTCTCTACTTATCCTTTACAATGCAAGACTTTCATCAGCAAACAAACAGTCTTACCCCATATTTTATTGTTGCTTTGAATCTTGAAGCCATCTTTTTGTTCATTCAGTGACAGAAACACATGCAGGTATTCACATGTTGACAAAGACATTAAACGTGATAGCATGCTGCTTGGGAGACTCAAGTAAAACAGTTACAAGTTAGCCTCAAGTGAAACTCCTCGAATGATTCAATCAGTGGAGTTTATCATTCAGACAGCCTAATGCAGCAAGGCTTTTGCCATTTACTGTTTTTGTCATTGGGGATATCCATCTGGTTATAAATGGAGCTGTCATGATAATGCTATGAAGGATCACGCTAACCCCCATTTAGCAATCTCTTCGTCAAATCCCAAAGGGCGGAGCTTTGATTACTCCCGCAATTAGCGATGTCAACCTCCTCTATGAATTAAGTATTCAGGTTTGTGTTTTCAAACCAATTAGCCTACTCTCTTGCTATGACTTGTTGATTAATTATAGATATTTAGTTAGGAAAGGAGACATTAATTATTAATCAAAATTGAATTATGTGGCATAATTAACTACAAAACTTTTTTCTATTTTTTTCCCATCTTGGTATGTTTTCATTTATATAATCTCAGATGGTGTGTGACACATGGCAGAACTAAGAAGAAGATGTGACCTTGGCTTATGTGAAAAGGCGTTGAAAGCATTAACAAGCCGCTAATAGCTTTTGTGGGAGTGTTTGCTGTACTGTCAGCAAGTTGCTGTAAGTGTTCAACGTTAACACACACTCAAATCCAAAATCAATGGGCTCTTAGAAACCTGTTGTACTGATGCACTGTAGGACTCTATTCATCACTTGTTTATGGCTACATGCTATGAAGTGAGGTAATGGCATTTATGGGTATTTACAAGTGACATGTTGAGTCCTTAAATAATATTTATTGCGTCTGCCACTCTACTGCTATTGTAACCAATGTCCTTGCACAGATGATATAACAGATATCTGGTCATACATTGAAGGAAAGGTGTGATTTATTGCAAGGTTATAGAGGTTACAGAGTGCCTTACAAGCAAATAACAGAATGTATCAGCTTTGTTACAACAGCAGGTCTGAGTTACTTCACCGTGTAATTAGCATTGACTGACGTGCCATTAAATATGAAGTTTGTGACTGAAATGCTATAAAATATTGATGTTGATCATTGTGTGTTTGTTGCTGGGCAGATGCGCTGTTGTTGTCTCCATCGTGCAGTGCAAGTCTGACCAACTCTTGACAAAGGAATCCTTTGACCGATGAAAAACGGCTAAGGGACCGTGCAAATATTTGTCATCATTGGAGCTGTATGGAAATATAAAGGAGCCAGGTGGTAAAATAAGTGTGAAACAACGCTTACACATTTCTTCTGCATCTGCGATAAAATAACTGCACTGGTAGCTGCACTTAGCAGATTCCAACTTTGTGATTGATGTAGTTGGTGTACTTCCACACCATCAGCATAATGTTGTAAAGGGAAACATAAGGGAGAGAGACTGTGGCATTAGTTGCAGTTTTGCTCAATTTCTGTGTCTATTGATGCATTTCATAGCACATTTCAGTAACCAAAGAGACTGTGATGAGATAAGGAGATTACCGCACTTATCATAATCACCATTGAACGTCTGTGAATTTGCATGAACATACAGTTTATTGCTTTGGGATACGGCTTACAATGGCAGTGTAGCATATTTGCTCATAACCACAGGTAAATCTGAATGGCAGCTGTAAAATGTAGCAGCTAATGGAATGCTAAATTCACTCAGGATGCCTCAGGAAATGCAGATTCACCAGGCTCCTTTGCCTAATAAATGAAACTGATATCTGATAAAGCTTAGAGCATAAGCACAAAGACAAAATACCACATTAAAGCAGCTAAACCTTTCTGTGTATTCAACCTGCCTGTAATGTGACAATAATGGCACTCCACAAAAGTGAATTATGCTGACATGTGAATGAAACAGCTGTCACACAATCACTGTTTATGTTTAAGGTTTAATAATTTGCTAAAAAAAACAAAACCTCTTACATATACAGGAGAAAATAGTAAAAATGACAAATTAAAGTGACCTCATATTATTGATACCCTTTACAAAGAAATATATTGTATTTCGCCATTCATGCTTTTTCCCTGTTTTATTGCACAAAATGGTCACACATCATCCATACTCTGAATGTATGACGCACAATAATTCCTGAAAAGAACAAGTTTGGTCTTTGAAACTGACTGAGAGAGATATACCCTCTCTGTAATGAAAATGTTCGGTCAAGCCAATTAAAGCAGAGCCATTTTGTCTTTGTGTCTTGCCTTCCTCTGCAATTAATTAAATGTGATTATAAAAGGAATATTCTTGTGGTCTGAATGCCTGCAACAGCCCTCCACTGGTCATGTACTAAGGTTGAATTACTATGTTGTCAATGGGGGCTATTATGTGAGAATTAGGTTTGAGCTTGGCCCCTTTACAAAATGCTATTGTATGATACGATTATGAATGCTGCATGAAAATGACTGACTCCAGAGAATGTTACAAGTCTCGGATTTGAATGCTATTGAAACTAAGTCACATGTTCTGACATTTTATTAATTCCATCAAGCTGGTTTAAAGAAATTCACCTATTTCTCCCTCTAACATTAATCAACTTATTCTGCTCAGCCTTTGTTTCTCATACTCTGTTGCTGGTTAGTGGTGGCTAGAAATAAAAACAATCTATTAATAGATGACCCAAGAGGTTACATTAGTCTCTCTGAGATGATAAATTAATGTATTTAGTGTGAATGTTTTAGACTTTACTGCTGCTTTTCATTTATGTTTAGGTACTAATTTATATTTTATATTTAAGCACAATTTAACTTTTTTCTCGATTAATTCATTCAGTTATTAGGGAAAGATTGGCCTTGCAACAGCATCTTCAATTTTTATGGGCTGAGCCGGTTTGTGTGTCCAGGTACTTTTGGAAACATATTTTAAGTGGCAAGTTGCAATTTATGCACTACTAAAAGCACCAGCACCATAAAACAGAGCCCTCAACAATGATGAAAATACATTACTGGATTTTTTTATAGCTGCTATCGGTATATGTATATTCAGATATATATATTTGATTGTTCTTTTTTATGCAGTTTTTATTGTGAGTTTACAGGGGAAAATATGTTTTTAGTTTAAGCTTAATTGCGCAATGTATGTAATGTGTTTTTGTGATATACATAAATTACATAAACGTTCTTGATAAGTACTCTTTAAATTAGTAAAAAAAATCATTACATTAATTTAAATTAAACTGTGATGCAAGGTACGACCTGAGCATAACACAGTTGAAAGTGCAAATTAGAGTGCAAATTACATTATAAAGTATAATGGCTGTTTCTAGATTACTTATACGAATACTTATATCTATGAGAACATTTCTGGCATTTCTTTCTAGTTACGGACTAACTTGGTTGATACAGTCTGTAATAATCTCAATTTGGCCGATAACGTCAGCCAAACTGATACAGACAGAATAACCTGAAAATAATAATAATGAAAAAATAATCTAACAAAAAACAAAAAGGAAAGTTCTTGACAACTGAAGCTTTTAAAGTGACACTAAAATTAACATGCTAGTTAATCCTACCAAGTTCCTGACATTACTACAGTAATTCCTTTTGTACACTTGACTAATTTGAAAATGAGTGATCTCATCAGAAAATACGTATAATACACTGAATAACGGAAGTATGTATTCAGAAAAGTGTTGAATCACTGAATCAAATTAACAGATTTACCAGCACATTCTGAGTGGAGGGATGAGTGGCATAACCCAGACTGGCAGGAGGAAAACACAACCTGATTCTGAAAAATGTCACCTGTGTAAATGCTGTGGTGGTTATAACTATGATAACGGTTGTACAAATCATTGGCTCACATGAATCCAAGATGCCTGAGCAATGCATATTTCATCATGTACAATGAGGATATAAGAACCGTCCTTGAATGTGAATACGTCACACTCTGTGATCCCTCCCAAGGTGATGGAACATCTGGTCATGAATCACTGACATTTTAGGTACTTGTCATTGAGTCTATCGTTAAAGTTGTATGTACCTTTAATTTGAGCTTTTGACACAGGTAATGTATATGGAGCAAGGAGGACTTTTTATGGCACTAAAGCTGCTGGGAATTCACCTACAGACTGTCCTAGTGTAATGCCTTAAGGCCACAAGAACAATTATATACAGACAAGAAAGAGGGGACAAAGAAGTATCTATTTTAAGTACATACCAAAGTCTTGTTTAGCATTTGAAGGCCTTTGCATTGCTGCATACAGTATCGCAGACATTAACTCAGCACCTTTTTATTTTAATAATAAGCACCAGGTGCCCAGCATGGACAGCAGTGCAGACCTCCTAGTCTCACCACAGGGCTACTTATTATTATTAACATCATTTGTCTGGATCTCTTGCTGGTTCAACAGACACTGTGAGGATGACATGTTAATAAATGACCCTGGGTACTTCTTTGGCATAGGCCTGTTCCTCATCTGCCCCCTCAGCCTCATCAGCAGTACACGTGCACATGTGCACAGACACACATACATCCAATCCCCAACAGGGACAGGAGATGGCGATTTGTTTTCCTGAAGGTCCCTACTCTGTCTATTGTTGTTTGCACTGAAGGGGACAAATTCAATTCATTCTTATGACAAGAAAGCTGTGATACACAAAAAATAAAGAGAGGAAGGAGGAGATGGGAGATAGGAGACAGGAGGCACAAAGGTAGGAAGATGTGACTGTCCAGGAGGTGGTAATACAGTTAAAAATTGCTTTGCTGATCTGAATTGCAACAATCAACGCCACAGTTTTAACCTCGAACAAACAAGGCTGGATTTTTCTACAGCAATTGTCTTCAAATTACAGAAAATTTTAATTTCAGTCTGTCCCTAAAAGTGACCCTTTCTACAGAATCAGTGAAGTCTGCACTACATAGACGTATCACAATTTTCTCATAAAATAAACTGGTATGCTATTATTACTACTACTACATGACTGCAATCAAGAACTCAACGAGACAGCAACTACTTACAGCTTTAACAAATGACAGGAATTGCATTTAAATTACTGTAATTTTTCTGGAAATGTCATGTTAGAAGAGAGTGAGCTTAAAAAAAAACTTGAATAATGCTGACAGTCAGAGAGAATCTTTATTTGATTGAAAAGCATAATAAAGTCAATTTATGTTACCAGAGTTATTTGGCTGAAATCTCAGTGATTCTGTTATTTTCATAGTTTTATTATGTCAGATATCTGTGTTTAACATGGTGTAAGTTCCAAAACTTGAGGTCAACATCTGTAAAAATGCCAGGGATTCAGCTCTGCTCTGAATGCTTCATTTTCAAAATTACATCTATTTCTAAATTACATCTATTTCCTCCTCACGATGACATTGTTAACACATGCACCCACATGCCTGGCCGTTATGTCGCCTTTGTTGCTGAGGTTGTTGCTAAGATTGTTCCACAGGTTGTTCACTTTGTTGCACTCAGATTCAGGCTCAAGCATGTGTGAATGTATTCATCTTGTTCTTTACTCAAAATGGAAACTTTTCAAAGAATTCACTACTACTGTGTGTTTATGTAGCCTGTGGAACCGCCTGCCAAGGGGCTAAACAGCCTGTTTCAGACAGAGGCTAAACTGAGGGGCTGCATAAAGAGCCAGTATAAGATAAATAGAGATTTTTTGAAAACCCGTGAATCTGTGAAGGCCAGACTGGAAATGTATACAATATTTCCCCTTTAATGTAGTATATATATAGTACATACAGTTGTTAAAGCAGTGCTAGTGTTCACTTTTGGTGGTAACATCCTTTATAGCACGCTTACTCTCCTTTTAGAAATTAATCTGTTATTTATTTACTTAATTTTTAAGTTCAAGTTTCTCCAGATACTATCACTACTCAAGCAAGCTGCACTGCACAGGATATAATAAGTGAAAAACAACAGTATATAAGCATATTACTAATCATATAACTGACCAAGTCATAATGTGAATTCAGGAGAAAATCTGCCCAAAGCACATCTGAATAGTTAAAATGAAGTCAACAATATGCACATCCCTTTTAAAACCTACCTGCAAAAAAAAAACCTGATTCTCTCCATGATGCCTCCCCTATGAACTGTCACATTAATAATCCTATGCTCATATTCAAATACTCTGTCGAGAGCTAAAGAAAGATTGATTGCCTTTGCCATGGTGAGGCTAAGATTGAAGACATGTCCCATTGACATTGTTAAAAGTTTATGAAAATATATGAATCCTCAAATGTCATTGGCTGGTGGGTGTCCCAACTCCTGCACAGTTTCAGGACAAAATCAGTCTTTTAATCAAAATGATTGAATACTAGCTAGTTGGATTCAGGGATGTGAATAAAACAAGTTGGCTAGGGTCGATGCAATGTGTGTGTGTGTGTGTGTGTGTGTCAATGTATGTGATGTCAGACTATAGATCTTACTACACACATACGATACAAAGAGATATCTGATTTTCCTCATGGTGTACGTGCACATGTGAGGTCCAAATTTTCAAATTAAGATGATATGATTCTGACAGAGAGACAGCCCTCCGTCAAATAAAGACATATGGCGTCACATCTGCATGCAAAGCGTTGCATATGTTACACACATCACATTCGTTCACGCTGTGAGCCTGAATGACTAAATGAAATTTAGTGGGACCCTTCTTGTGTCTTTGCATTCACAGACATGTCTATATACTGTATGAACAACAATGGGAGTTTGGTTCCGCTGTCATCTGTTGCTGTAATGGTTTGTAAACATTACAGTACGTTGAGTTTCTATTATCCAGCACATCATTCTAGTTGCTGAGGATTAAAATAAAGTAAGGATTTAAAATTAGCTTATATAATTAATCCTGAGGATAGAGTCCTATTAGTCATTGCCTCTATGTTATAGCTTTTAAACTAGATGCACAGATAAAGGTATTTAGGTGTCAGTTCAGGTGTAACACGATGGTGGTGAGCAGGACATTTTATTGTTAGTGTTCTCTGGTAGACAAACTACTGTATGTAATGGAGACACTGTATCTAAACTGTCACTCTGAACATATTTGGTATTTTTACACTACTTTTTTGTTACTTATTTGCCAAAAAATGCTTACCTGACCCATCAGATGGATTCGCAAGATCACATGTGAATCCTCATAGGATGCTGATAGGTTGAATCTCTGTTGGCACAAGCACATAGGTTGGATTGTCACATGATCCCGTGATCTCAGTGCCTGACAAGGTAAGGTTAAAAAAAAAAAAAACACAAAAAAAACATGCCAAAACAAGCTATTATTGGCCGATATATCTGCGAGGACGATTTATATGTTTAGCTCAAATTGAAACGGTGGTGCAGTTTTGTTTTTATTTGTGATATATGGAGAACACTATATGTATACCAATTGTATATATATATGTGTACATGCAAGTTCAACTGCATCAGCAGACCTTCTTATGGAGATAACGGATACAGTGTGACTGTATTATTCTTACCATTACTACTACCACAGGTAAGATGTAGTCTACATGTGAGATGAGGTGCGGTCCCTCCACTGGGGTTCTAGGTGTAGTTCTGTTAAACAAAGGCCAAAAGCATCATTGTGATTATCAGTGACTTCATGGTCAACTGAAAAGGGTCTAATTTTAGCATAAATGGGAGAGTCCTTTACAAAAAAACTCCTCCAATATCCTTTCAAGCAGATGAAGTAAAACTGAACATTTTCATTCGTGTTGTACATAATACACACTAAAATTGTTCATTTATTAAGAAGCAATAAAAAGACAACATATTCCACGAATTGTCCTGGTTTTATAAACTCTGTCTCTGGAGACGTCCAGTAGAAAGAACAAGTATATCTAAATTTTGAAGTTAGCAGGTGGATGTTTCGTTGCTGGCAGTCTGTTGGGAGCGAGTGATATGGAGCTCTATTTGGGACTGGGAGAATGATTGAGTGCCGCGGGCCTACAGCAGTCGTCCTGTCTGTTCTGTTGCCACTCTATTCCATCATAGGCACATTTGCCCTTAAGGGAGTCTCCAGAGAAAACAGGTGCTGACCTTGTGCACCTGTGCTTCCCTTGATGCTGGGGGAGGCTCACTAACCTAAGAGTTTGCTGTCCCCGTCCTCTCCCTGTTTGTTCTTTTAATTTGGATCATAATTTAGACCAAGGACAAAATGTTTTCCTGGAGAACTCTAAATGTTCCACCTTCTGTTTTAATGGGCAGGAACTGAAAAAAGAGAGAGATGATGGGCTTTCTGGAGCATGCTGATGAAAAATGAAAAAAAAAAAACCCCTACTGCATCACTTAAAGCCTCATTGTGACTGAGAATAAATCTGGTGTTTCATCACGTCACTTTTCAAGCCTACATTATAGTGTGGGTGTTCTTGATGAGTGGTGAACTGGAAATTATCCAGAGTTGGATCGTCAACATGCAATGTCAGTCCGTTATGGCCTGTCACTCAGAGCAGACAGATAAATTACTTTGCTGTCAATCTGGCCGTCAAATTAAACAAATTGTGAGAGTAATCAATGGCAAACAGAAAGATGAAAAAACTCCTTATTTAATCACTATGCCATGAATGCATCAAATGATAGATGTATTTTTGCACTCAACTCCTTTACAACTATCCTCATTTGCATGCAATGCTACTCAACCATCCCAATTAGGGGGACAAAGAAGGGAGTAATTGCAGATTAAAAACTAGAATGCTATATGTAATCGCATGGATCAAAACACAATTAAAACTTCATCTCAACCTGTTATAGCTTGCTGACGAGCCCAACCCCCCTCCCTGATCTTAATACTTTAAATCATATAAGGGAGGGTCGTTTGCCGACGGACAGATGAAAACACCTCTTGCGCCCAACAGTAAATTAATCGCACCAATTATTCACCACCAAGAGACGTTTAATGCAAGCCTTTGGAGAAACGAAAGCCGGGCACTCAAATCCTCTCATTTGTAATTGGCTGTCTACTTCAATAATTGATTGGAACAAATGTGAAATGGATGAGAGGGTCTAAGTGTTCTCCATCACACGCTTTCTGGTTCAGCAAGTTCACGGGCGACTGCTCAAAAAGGAGTCCCACTGCACAGATTTAGCTGATTTTTATATCATCTGATTGCTATGCATGTGAGTGGAGGTAATAGTAGTGAGCCATTTACATGTTAAGGGCATTCAAAGGACAGTTTGTCCTGATGTACACAAGTAATGCTGTAGGCTGTAGTGTCAAATGTCAACAATACAGAGACAATAAAGGAGTCTATTACTGAACCGCTAGACTCTATACTAAGTACCTCTATGTGAGTCTGCGTTTACACAAGCTTAGTGTAAGCTGTTCTCCAACATCCCCAATGATTATCGACCACAACTGACTGTGGCACAACCTTTAAATATAACTATAAAAATCTCTCAACAATTATATAAAAATGACTTTTTCCCTTTTTTTGCTTTTAGTGAGGTGAAGAAAAAAACTATTAGAGAAGTAACCTAGCTAAAGTCAACCAATAGTTACTGATGGTGTTGTAAATAGAGGTTCTGGGGTTACTGTATTACCACGGTAACGCAATCACGTCACGACGGCTCAAGTGGTGGGTCATTACTTATTCTCTCAGGCTTGACAAGTATGACGTGCCTGCTGAATGCTGACCAATATTCCTGCTGCAAAGTCAGCCTCTTAATGACAAAACTGGACATTTAGAGAATATGAAGAACAGACTACTACAGGAATAAATGCAATTGAAAAGTTTACTCTATTGGTTCAAATATAAGATGTGGTTTTTTTTGTCTCCTGGTAATTCATTTGAAAAAGTGGGGTTATCTTATATTCAGTAATGAGACAATTACATCTTCACAATATCAAATCTTTGTGAATGGAAAACATACCGGTGTAAAACAGCCTCTAACACAGAGTGTTGCATTATGGGCTGTTTTTAGCCTTAATGTTGCTAGACTAGCCCTAAAAATGTTCTGTTAGTCCAGTTTAACCTGCAGGAGTTTCTGAAGGGTTGTGTAACATGTTTTTCCGCCACAGAGGAAATAAATTCAAAGCATCTTCCAATGTCTCTATTGCAGAAAGGAATATGTCAAGCTGTCAAATACCACCAGGTGATAAGGAGATCAAAAAAGACAAACAGAAAGTCTTATAAATGCAAACTGCTGGAGAAAATAAGTTTTGACCACTTCCAAGAGCCTGACAGAAGAGTGTGTGAGAATATAACTATGATATGATATTATCATAGTTATATGATCAATTGTATTCAAAAAGTTGTTTTTCCAAAAACAAGTAATCAAAGTCAAAGTTTATTATTACTTTCTTTTTACGGTGGTTACAGCAGTCTGTGTGACTTTGCTAATTTGTGTGGTAAGGAAAAGATCAAAGCCACTGCAGCTCCAATAATAAACCTACTGATCAAATTGATCTATTGACCTGAAAGCTGTATGTGCAACACAATGTACAGTGGAGAATCCTTGAAAAAACACCACCCTAACCCAACAGCCTTTAAGCACAATCACAGAAACCTATGATACAATTGTTCACTTATACAATACATGCAGAGTTTGATTCTTATTTGTGGCATGTGCAGTCATTTTTATTTTTTTCCCCCATGTGTGTAAAGATGTTTTTACAACCATGGAAGATGAAGTCATGAAATGAAAACCAACGTGCTCAGTGGGGCCCTGAAGCAGAAAAATGAATCAATGACGCTAAGCAAGAACGGCTTAAGGGGGCAAGTGGGAGGTTGTTCTCCTTTCATTGTCTTGTTGACAACAAAAAGCACAACGCTACAATGTGCATACAAAAGGCAAGCGGATACACAATACATGTATCCACATACCGCCATTGCAACATGTATTAGATCAAGAGTATTATGAGTGAGCAGAATGGGTCGTGGAGAATGATTTAATCACAAGATTGATTAGATGATTACTGATGAAATACAAATAAAGATGTTGTGAAATATTGCATACTTTTTAACATGAAAATGTTAGCAAGTTAATAGACCTTTTTCACAGCAGACATTTTGACATGTCAAAGCAGGAAAAGTACAGGTACAATTAATAAAATGAATGATGCCTGAATTACGGTGTCCTTAGACATTTTAATGGAATTGAGCTTGTGTTAATGTCATCAGTTCCAGTTGTGCTTTTCCTGCTATGATTAGTCAAAATGTTTGCTGTGAAAAAAGGTCTGTTCCCAACATCTACAGAAGCAATGTCTCCTTGTGATTCTTCGTCATAGCTTTAATATGTTTTTGATTATTTACAATCCCATTAATCATTTTATGGCCGCTCAGATTCAATCTGCGCCCCCTGTGGGGGTGCCTTCCCCCAGGTTGGGAACCACAGATTTACAGTCTGATCAATCAATTAACTGTATCTTCACATTGCCGCATTTGTGTTCACTTAAGCCCATTTCACAGACTCACTCATTTGGACTCATGGCTATCTCTGTCATGTCTCTTTTGTCCTCTGTCTCAGCTACGTTACTGTGACTGAACAACAGGAAAAGATCCTGTCGCCATAATGCATGATGGGAAAGAGAAAGCAGGTGCTGAAATGATCCCCTTTCATGCTGAATAATTGCACTGACACCCCTCCACCTCCCACCCCCAGTTGCTTAGCAAATCCTCCCCACAAGCCTTTGCTGCTGCTTGCTGTGGCGGGTCCCATCCACCTGCCAAGGGCTAAACACTAGTCCATCCATCACCGTACCACTTGACAAATACATTCCATAATAGAAGTTTATTTTTTATGGGAGGCTGAATCAGAGGCCTTCCCATGCATACAAAAACGTGTCAAAGTTATTTATGGGACCTGCTGAGAAGCACAATATGTCATATCAAACTCCTATTTTCCCTTTCCTACCACTACATCGCCTGTCAATATCACTGCAGCTATCAATAATGTGGAACACCGGCAGAGATAAAACCCTGTGGAGCTGTGGGTCAGATAGAAGAACGTCCTCTCCTGCTGCTTGAGGAACACACACACACACACACGCTGATAAGACCGCACACACAAACTGGCATACACGGATACACATTTCCACACTGGCAAATTTCTCTCCTTTATATTTCTTAAAACGATATTACACAAACACTGACATACAGATATGTGCTGTTTTCACTCTCAAACGCACTGTGCTCTGCTCTAGCTGCGACAGTATGGACTGAAAGGTCATTGCTCAGATTCTTATATTTACATCCAGACATATTACTCATCAGAATTTGTTGTTTTTAAAAGCAAATGGTGGGGTTTAGGTGTAACAGTCTGCTTTGGTTGCATTTAAGTAGAGCTGCAGTTATTAGTGTTTAACAGAAAATCACTTCGATTAATTATTTTTGATGATCGATTAATCATTTTGAGTTATTTCTCTAAAGAACAAATGTCCAAATCCTTCTCAAATGTGAATATTTTCTGGTTGCTTTACTCTTCTGTGATAGTAAACCAAAAATCTTTCGGTTGGTTATGACAAATAAGATATTTGAGGACGTCATCTTTGGCTTTGGGAAACAGTGATTAACATTTTTCACAATTTTTTGATTTTTGATATTATCTACATAAATATAGACAAATGGATTAATAGAGAAATTAATCGACAGATCGATATTGATATTGGTAATGGTAATGAAAATAATCATTAGTTGCAGCTCTACAGTTAAGCAGAGTAGGATTGGTACTATTTAATAGTGTCTAAGTCTATTATAAATACAGTAAGTGAGCAGTCTTTTACATTGTCAAAAAAGTAAATATATACCCACTACCAGACAATATACACCATTTGCTCTCTAACCCTAACCCTAACCCTAACAGGAAAGAGGAAGTAAATAAGTACAAATATACAAAATCCTATAAAATAAAATAGTATTAATAGTAAATGCACAGTTAGTAAATAGAAAAATGTAGATGTGCAAAAAATAATGTGCAAAGTAGAATTGCAGTGTGGACAAAAGTGCAAAAATGGAAATGTGCAGAGTAGATTAGCAGTGGTGTTTCAAAGGTACAGATAATGGTGTTTCAATACTGAAATCTCACTCAAATATTCAAATTTAATATATCCAATAAAAAGATTACAGGCACATTTATTGACAAATAAAACACACTGATTGATGCAAAGTGTCATATGCATAGTATATCAGTATATCATGTATCATAATGTTCCCACTGTATGTATTTATCCTTTGTACCAGGTACCAGACATGTAAGCCTGCAGGCCGTCACTGCACTAATGTCACCAAGACAAATGCCTGCACATCTGTTGTACATGGCAAATACATAAAGTTTGGTTGAAATATCCGGCAAAGTTGAAACTGATTTACAATTGTTTGAAAGATTAGTCACAGTCTTTAATGATTAATCACATGCAGACTCCTCTATAAATAGCATGATTTAAAAATGCATATTGGAAATAACCACTGAGATGCAATGTGAGCAGGAATGTTAAGCCTAGTTCAAAAGTTACACAAATAAGTGGCAAGCTGTGCTCTGTGAGCCACGGTTGCCAAGAACACAATGGAATTCAATGCATTGATGGCCTCATCTGTCTCAAGGTGTCCAAGTAAATTCGTTCACTGATGCACGCTCCAATTCCATTCCCAAATCCAAGTTGAGCAACATATTAATTGAAATCGAACACTGTGTACCAGTTCACCTTGGACACTTTATGTTAACAGCAAGGTCCAATAGTGACACCATGTTAATGATCCTACTAGATCACTAATGAACAGCTTTGCTGAGCTGTGTACAACAGGGAAGAGACATGGGGGGCAATATAGAGAAGGGCAGTGGGTTCATGAGTTTTCAGGTTACTGTGGAAAAGAAATTCAGGGTGAAATAATAATACAAACCATATTTAGACATGAACCTTTTCTAATAGTTTTCATCATCTGCCAGTTTTCTCATTACAGAAAATGCCTTTGCTTTGTTGCATTAACAAACATTTCTATGTGTTTTAAACCTTTACCTTATTCCCAGGAGTAAGACGGGTCCCTTCAGAGGCAGTTGATTATTATTATTAGTTTATCAGATATAAGCGTGCATTCTGATTTACATATTATACCACCTGCCTGTCAACTAAAAAAAAGACTCAATAAAGATGCATGGTCATGAAAAAGTATCTGCTTTTTAAAGCATAAAACCAGCAATAGGACGGAGTTATGGATGGTTGAGTTCTGAGAAATTAAACTGTTCACTTGTTCTTAACCAACTGAATGACTGAAAGCACAACATTGATGTCAAACCTTTCCTAAATTCACCTACAGCCTTTTGGCAATCAACTGTGCATCATTTTGTGGTAAACTGAGTTTGATTTATACTATACCAGAGGACAGTTGCAGAGAGAGCTGCTGGGAATCGCTGCTTTTCCACACAGGGCCTGAGGCCTGTCAGTCATCTTGACAGACATGTCCTTTCAGGGTAAGAAAATGTACGAAATAGGGTCCCCAGATAAAAGCTGACAAACCAATCAAAAACAGACAGAAATTAGACTCTCTAACTTGAGAACTGCCAGTCACATTGATTGGCAAGCCTTGCAGGTGACTCCTCACCAAACAACAGAGGGAAATGTCTGCTTTAGATCATACTTCCTGAGAAAGAAAAGGCAATTAGTTTCCTTTTGTTTTTTGATTGTTCTTAATTATTCATGTAAATCAATTTTAAAGCCATAATGGTGGAGCCTATTATGGTCACTAATCAGGTCTTCTAGAATTTAGTAATGTACATGTTCACCATTATTAACTTAAGTATTAAGCTATTCTTATGTTTACCCCTAAAAAAAGTATGTGTGGATAACCATATTTACACATGAATGGGGTTTTCTTCTGAAACAAAACCTTAAATTCATCCATATCTTTTCACCTAAAGTTAATTTCATACAATGTACAGAAGTGTGAATGACATGCAACCTTTTGACTGATCCACTTCATTATAATCTCATTTGAGTGTCTTTCTTAGCCCATTAATTAGGCCATTAAGAGTTAAAGGAAGGTGTATTCCTTCCATTGCTTATCTGGCTACCTTCAACCATGCCAATGCCAATACCCACCCAATTCTGGACAACGTTTGGGATTTTTGCAGTCCTGTTACATCCTGTCCTGTAATGAGTGACAATGCTTTGTACTGTATGTATGCGTACCTGTGTCTGTTTCTATGTTACAAACAACCCAAAAATCATTCACCAGCAAATCAAAAGTACTGCTTTACTTTTTATAGCTTGACCCACATTTTAAATGGACAAGCTAGAAACACCTTTTCAAAAACTTCTGAGAAATCTCATTGGTCTTAAAATAATCAATCTGTTTTAAAATATATTATTACTTAACTACTGTCAACTGCTTCGGTTGGGAAATAGCAAACTCTGTGGATGAATACACGATTACAAGGAGTTAATATTGTAGTCAGCTGACTCCAGTGTGCTTGTTGCAAGCATGCTCTTATTATTGAGTTTCTATTAGAGCTTAAAGCTTTGATGATTTAAATACGCAGTTGAATTAATTCACATTTTGTCAGAAGTAACACGTCTTTTTCTTTTTTCTTTTTTTTAGTTGTGTCATTGTAAACAGAGTCAGGCTGGATAACAGCAGGGCATGCTGTAAACTTGTACAAAGTCTTAACACATAACAGTATCTAGCTACATAACTGTGATGGATACAGCGGGGGGTGATGGAAACAGAGGACAGTCCAGCTCTGCTCTGGTGCAGAATGTTAGCTAAGTTGGCTAAGTCGCTTGTGCAAACCCCCTCTGCTGACCAGTGTGATGGACACTCTCTTTCAGCTGACAGTGCTGAAAACAACCACACAGGGGAGACACTCTGAGATGCTGTAGGATTTTAAAACTGTACTGTTTCCAGGACTCACAATTTCTTTGACTGTAGGGAGAAGTCATGATTTCATATCAGAGGTGGTGAACAGAGGTGTTATACGTCAATCCTACAGGTAAAAGGTGAAACTCGTGTGGGCTGTTAGACAATAAGAGATTAGTGTGGGACAGCTGCTCTGCAACATACAGATATTCAAGAGGAAGTTTCTGTACACATACTTCACAAAGAAAGCAAGTTTTTGCACTAGGCAGGTCAGGTGCTCACAAACATATCAGCCAAACAGAAATTGTGATTGCATTCCAATATCAAATTCATACATAACTTCCCCATCATAGTGGGTCTAAAATTTAAAGAAATAAGACAAAGACAGTATATTTTAAAAAGAAGATTTATGTGCTTAATCCATACATCAAACTCTGTGACCAGCAGTGGGTGCAAAACCTGTCTATTGATATTTATACTGTAAAAAATGTATTCTTCCCACAAGTCTACAGATAAAAGCACACTTTTCCTTCCAGATCTCCCTTTTAGATGTTGAAAAGACGTCATCTCATCATCAGGCTGAGTGATGGGCACAGCTAAGGTTTCACCTCAAATCATTAAATGATCTTGTGAGCAGTTGAGTAAACAGCTGAGGTCTTTTTTATTTTGGTACAAAAGTCAAATATAAATATTTGTTCAGACAACACTGTTGTGTCTCATTCTGCTCCACTTCCTCTTAGATCCACTTAGAAAAACACAGTTTGGTGTTACCAGATGGATATTCTGTCATTCTAGGGAGAAGTTTTTAATACTTGTTAATCTAGACTGAGCTGTTTTAGGCTGTAGGGACTGCTAAGTGATATGTTCCACTACAAGGAGGTTGAAGGAGTTAAACGAAGCAAGCAAAGAGGGGTGAACCAAAGGGCGACGCTGTTAATCATAAAAGACGGCTGCTAATGACGAAATATAAAACATCAAATGACAAAACTTTTTCAGCCCCCTGACTAAGTTCCCTAGCAGGGGGGCCAGCTTTCTCCCTAAAGCCTCATGTTAGCGAGCAGCTCATATAATGATCCACAAATCCCCCTACAGTGATCATGACAGACCACGGCCTTCACTTGCTTTTATGTGTTAATCCTTAAAACATGCTTGAAAGAAACAAAACATCTGATGGTGATGGGGCCGAGTCAACTTTTCCACTGATTATCTGAGTGAGTGTGTATGTGTTTGTGTATGAGGAGGGGTGAAGTCGGATGGTCCGTAACAGCTTGATATGAGCTGGGTTGCAGCAAGGCCGGCGTCACATTATAAGATGAAGTCATGTTGAAGGGAGAGAAGTGTACGTCAAGCTCATTTTGCTCTCTGTCTAATGCTGCCTAAGCCTGTGTAGTGCTCAGTGACACTCAAACAGCTCTAAATGAGCACTGATGCCCTGAGTGTTGATGTGTTATGCCATTTGCCGTTTGCCTCATTCATAACTTATGATATTACTCATGGTAATGGCGCAGGCCTTTTTGCCAAACATAATGAAACGTGATCAGTAAAAGGAATCTCAAACTTGGCTGTCATTTCTGTCTGAGCGAGTAAATGTAAGTACGTTGCTCCAAATCAAATGTTTAAATTCCTTGATCTCCTTGCAAAAGTCTAACTTTTTCTGAGGCACATCTCAAACGGTTAAGTGGATTCTAGCTTTAAAACATTAATCAATTAACTTCAATTAGCATCAGCTGTACGTTACAATATGGGTTCTTTTGCAGAGGGCTGGCTTTTTTCAGGAATATCTTGATGAATCCTCAAAGAAGGTGAAAAAAATGTTGGCTTCTTAAAAATCGTTTGTGAAATTGTGATATTTCAACAAATCTGTTTGCGTCAATTTGAAGTCAGAAGTAAACACATTCCAGTCTAAGTAGAGACATGTTAACAGCTAAAACTCATCCATATGGATAATTTAAGAGTGCCATTGTCAGATGAGTAGCAAAAATCTGAAGAAAAAAAAAAAAAAAAATATGTATGCCCATTGTGCTTTTTGGACAAGTCAACAAAATCCCCAGATTACTTTCAAGGATCTGTTGTTAAAAACAGGGAATGATCATTAAAGTAAATGAAAAGGTACATTTGAATGGTATGTCCCATAATATACCCACAATTAATGCAGGTTTCAGGTGTCATGTATCAAAGTCAGATGCATCCATCCACCACTCCAACCTCTACAGCCTTACTTTCTGTCTTGCTACACAAAGGGCAAACTACTTTCTGCATTAGCATTGGACATAAATCGTGAGGTATCAAACTGTCTAATAGAGCTGCAATTCTGGGCTGAGCAGTTACATACAAAGAAACAAATTGGGATGCTTGTAAATATTTATGAGTGGTCAGTGATTCATTGTTGGCTCATTTTGTGTTCCTCTTGGTAAATACAGCACTTTAACATTTTCTGGGTGTTTCTGTGGCTTAGAGGTTAACACACATAGTAGGAACTTTAACATTTGAATCTGGCTATAGGGACCTATGTTGCATCTCTTTCTCCTTCGTTTCCCCACTATCACTATCTAATAAAGTCATAAAATGCCCCAAATCATCACATGATAAGAAAATACAAATCTGTACAGGGTTGTAATTCAGGTTAAGAACAGAATAAGAAAGGCCAGTTCAGGTTGTGAGCTGTATGTAATCCCACCGCACATTTCATCTCATTCATTCTTAACTACGGCAGGTTGCAGTTGCTTCAGGTGCACCGCAAAGCTATTTTGTCCAGAAGCATTAAGTTGTATTTCATTGCTCATAGGGCATTACAATTACTTTGATGTTGACCTCATTGCTGCTGTTTATGTTTACAAGCTCTTTCACGAACACAGTTTTACAACACACTTTATTTACTGCAGTTACAGCGGGATTAATGTAATGTTGTCTCATAAAAAACACAACAATAAAAGTAGCTGCACATTTACTAATACTGTGGTGGCTGTTCAGTCTTGTCACACATACAGAAGCCCACACAACAAACAGCTGTTTAAGGACATTGTGTGTTTTAGATTGAATTGGGGATGCCTACAATTTATTCTTTGTTGCATCTTATTGATTTCAAGCTTGTGTGTGTCTTTGTGTGGTTGAGAAGTTTAGATTTATACATACCAAATAGTGTATTTTGTGACATTAAAATGATAAAAGATTCAACACACAAGTTGACTAAGTTGTCTAATGTGTCGCTCGTGGCATCGCTTTAATTTATAGACATTGATACATATTCGTAAGATCACAGCTGTACAAAATGTCATACTTCATTCCAAACCATAGTTATTTTATCAGTTCAATTAATGCTGACAAAATCCCTTAAAACACAACTGTCATCACTATTTTATCTGCTTGAAAAAAGAATTAAAAAATCAGCACATCAGCACTATTTGGAGATCCAGCAAAATGAAAATCCCTTCGTCCTTTGCTAATCAGAATTTCCATTTCCTATCATTTGGGAGTTCTCGATGCAGGATAGCCTATGCTTTCATCCCAGGTGGAGGTTTAATTTGAAGCGAGGCATGGAAATTAAAAAAGCCAGCCTATGTCTACCTGTCAATCAATCGTTTGTTCATATGGGAACCTCTCCCGCTTAGGCACTGACAAGAGTGAGCCTATTTGATCTGGGCTTTTCAAAGAGGGAAAAACCTGGATGGCCATCAGACATCATTTGCTTCTCACCAGGACGTTCGAGCGCCATCCTGACAGGACACAATCACACACGGGTTATTTCAGTATCTTGTTAATCTCTTTACTATAACAACTCATTTTGATTTCATATTTGATTCTTTAATTCATTCAAACCTTAAATAACTTCAAATTTGCACTCAAAGGTAAAAAGTAAAGTGCTTAGGCTGTAAGTAGACAAAAATGTAACACAATGGAAGTTGGATGCAATTTTGCAGGCTGTTAATATGAACAAAAACTATACAAAATTTGAGTTTGAGGTTCCTACAATGTACTAGCTGCAGTCTTCTCTCTAGCTGTATGCCTGGGTGCAAATGGGTTATTTTTCTGTTTAGTGGCAATAACAGCGAAAATGTGGATATAACATTTGAGGAATTAAACTGCAATGTGTCTGAATATTGACACAATTTCAAGACGAGACATTAAGTCTATTTCATTAAGGTGCCAGTTAGTGGGATGTACTTTTGGCGTTCTGCATTAAAATCAGACACTCGTCTTTCAAAAATACTGGCTATCAATATTCAGAATGTTTACTTTAATTATTGTGATTATAAGATGATTTATAAAATGATGGTCTCCAATATTTCATGATAATGAGATCATTTAAAGCTCAATGAAACTTGTAGATACAGACAGCGATGTAAAACTAAATCTCCTCCTGCCCTGAGTCTAAATGACTGCAGTGAAGGAGGAGAAAAAAAAAAAAAAATCAGTCAAATCTCTTTAAACTCTCCCTCAGTGTCACGCTGAGGTGGAGTCTGGGAAGTACATCCTTTGAGATCACTGGCACACAACTGGCTCAGAAGTGGAATTGCTGTAATACTCATAAAACATGCATAAAAGAGTATTTAAGATTCAACCTACGTCAGTATCATAAAGAGCGGGATGCACTAAGAAATATTACACAGGCCAAATGAGTTCAGTGCATCCAAGACTAAGACAAGGGTGAGGTACCATTTAGAAAATAATGACTGAAAGAACCATTTAAAATTTTTTTTTTTTTTTTTTTAAACAATGTAAAATTGTGTGTTTATAAAGATTGGATTGGTGAAGAAAAGATCTGCATTCATGGACAAACAACACATGAAATTCTTCATATGTAGTGTAAACATTTTGATGGACCTACGTTGATCCTAAGTCAGTAAATCTTCATTGCCGTCACAAAAACAAAGTAGAGCGGAAAGTCTTTCTCCTTAATCTGTGTCGTCATTGGGATCTATACATTCATAGAAGATGATCTTCTATGACACATACTCAATTTGTCATGATCGTAACTGGTTTTAAAAGCTACAACATACATTTTCTCAGAGTCAGTGGTGGAACTCCACAATGTAGCGTTCACATCACAGAATTTAAGTCCTCATTCTCTGGATTTTGTAACATCAGATTTTTTAACTGTAAGGTAGGTCCCTTTAACAATAAACACAGGGTATAGTTAGGATGACATGTACAATGATCCACACAGTCCAACAGATACAAGTCAGTGTTGAATGTTTTCGTGTTATGTTTCAGTCTGTAATAAAAAAACAGAAAAATATGAAACTTTCTCCACTGATGATGTTCACACTATACCTGCTGGTTTATTTGTTTAATGTACACAGTCTGTATGTTGCACCAACAAGCACAATAGAGGAAAAGCATCCATTCCTTTTGATGCATAATTTATATTTATGTATTTACGTTAAAAATTCAACATCTCAACAAATGATTAAAAAAAAAAAAAAAAAACCCAAACACAAATAGATTGTGAATAATTGCTTGGAATTATTTCTTTAAAACTACACGATAGCACCGCATGTACTAACTCAGAATGCTAAATGGCTGTGGTTGATGGCCTATATACCCTCCTTAAACAATACATGCGATCAACATCTCTATCCCTGTACTGTATAGTGGCCACGCCTCTTAAAAGACAACAGCTGGTTAACAGATGACCCTCCGTTTAGAAATCACAACATTATTCCGCTTTGAAGTCAATTTAACTGCTTGGATAGACATTTAAATGAATGCAGACAGATTAGCGAACACGCTAATCACACAATGAGGGTTTTGTCCTTTGCACCCAAGTTAAATTCCTCTTGCTGCATGGGAAGCGCAGTACACAAGTGCAACATGGGAGCCTGACAGTAGCCCTCCATACCAGCTGCGATCTACTCCACAACGCCCTGGGCAACAAAAATGTTAATTGGGCTTCTAATATGCAATTTTGCTGGCCACAATCTGTAAATATCACTTAACATCAATGTAATAAACCAAGCACAGTGACATCCCCAACTACATTGCCTCTTGTCCTCCATGCTGATAATAGTGGTTGCTTCTTGTGATCATTGAAAAATATTAATATTAATAAAATATTTCTCAATATTACAGTAAATAGCATTTAAGCAATTGTTTTATTAATAAAATACTAGGTAACAAAGTAATTTGGTTTGATTATTCAAAAAATACACAAAAATATTAAAAAAAGAAACATACACACATACAGTTACAGAAGACACTTTTATGTTAATTGTAATGGAGGCTAAAGAAAATCCAATGAGGTTTGACTGAGCCCAGATTAAAATCAATTTTATAAGGTACAGCTTTTGGCATTCATTTTAGTGGCAGTAATGGTATAGTCAATAACCATTACTTATTAGGTTAAAAGAGAGATGCATGCACACAAAAACTGGTCTTCTTGTAATTGTCCAAAGTTAAGCGCACCATAGCCGTAGAATATATGCAGACAGACATGCATTATTTTGACAGTAATGCACTAAAATGGCCTATCAACAGCAACAACTGTTCATCTCCCTGAGACAACCTATGTTGCTTATTGCTGTACATTAAGACCTTAAAACGCCGCCAGAATCCCATTAATACATCTCATTGCATAAAATTTTCATTTGATTTGTATTCAGAATTTTAGATGACCAGTAGAGCACCAGAAACCCTCATTATTTCATATTCAATCAATCACTCATCGGCGAGCGCCTGTGTTCTGCCAGTTTTGGACGTGTGTGGTTTCATCTTGATTATGGAGATTGGCGTTAAAATCAGAAGAACAATACAGCCTTCCTCGCGCATCGCCGTTCTTGAACATGTCACGATTTCATTACTATTGACAAGCTGCATTATAATGTACTAATGCGTCGCCCTCGTCTCTATCGGGTTTGAGTCAAATGCTTGAAGAACAGTGAGCCCTCCAGAAATTTCACCTTCTTTTGAATTCTACATATTCTTCAGTGTCTGAAGCACAATTATGCTTTATATTTGCAAATGTCTAAATAAGTTAATACGCTAGCTATGGCAGTCTGCTAACAGTTGTTCAGCCTACATTTATTAATATCCTTGAAGAGTTTGAGTTTTGAATGAAAATAAGTCCGTAACATTTTGATTTTATGCCAGAATCTACGTTAAATAGGCTGTTTAAAAAATTGTAAGACAATCCCATATTTCTAGTAGCAAAATATCAGACTTCCGCTACTTCAGATTTCACAGCACATTTGGTTTCTTGTTGAGTGAGACACGTTTTAATTCAAAATTCAAGCTATTGGTTGAACAGGGAAAAAAATGAAATATGCAATCTGTAATGATGATTTGCATTCAAGACTCTCAGGTTGTGCCTCTAACTTCAGCTGAAAATGTGTGTAAACTGCACTGTTAGTCAAACCCATTGTATGTCCTGTTGATCTTCTGTAAACTAAGCTCTTGTTCCCCAAGTTGTTTTGGAGCCTAACGCAACTTGGAGAAAACTAGCAAGCTGCGCTGAACAGATAATGACATCAAACTGTCTAAAAAGTAATGTGAGAAAGTGTTAAATTGTTAGGGCAGGTTAGTGAAGGCACCAGGAATGAACCACCAGAACAATGTTGGATTTATATACGAGGGTTGTGTTACGATTCATTCGCACTTGACAGAGAAAGAGAGAGACCGATGAACTTACAGAAATAAAGCGTAAAGCCAAGTTATTCTAGAAAACAGTGACATAATCACATTATGGCTGTGTGTTCACTCAGATGTTGAGGACAGCGCTTTTATCACCAGAGCTGCTGGTGCTGCTGTCACACAACACGGAACTTGGGGTGGAGAAGGTGGAGGATGGGCTGTCTTAGTGGCCACAAACTTTTTCAATTTCACTGTCAATTTCCTGGGTAATTACTGGTGCTTTTGATGGACTTTTTATGACACCGGCTCCCCTCCTGCGAGACGTTGTACGTGCTTTGCTGCAAGAGGATGGGGCAGCAGTTCCCACTTTTGACACCAATTCCCACCTCCCAGAAGTGGACCTTGTCATCACTAGTGACCCCTGTGGTGTTCTCTCAACAGAATGAGGCTGACCAGTGAGGCCAGCTGTACTTTATCTGCACCACTAGGCTGAAGATGGGTCGACTGGACCATGACCTTCTTGTGTGTGTGTACGTGTGTGTGTGCGTGTTTGGATGTGAGGGGTAAGTTTGGAAAATGGACAACAGAAGAGTTCAGGAGTTTTATATGTAGTGAATATTAAACTGTCAGGCTGGTCAGTAAAAATGTGCATTGATTCTATCTATGATGTATAAATAACAGATAAAAAGGAGCACTTAAACATCTATTTCCTCTTAATCTTTCCAGATCAGCGGCTTTGACAGATCAGCCAACAAGAAAAAGGGGCAGTGTTCAGGGCTTATTGGCCAGCACTGTCTGGATGGCGCTCTGTCTAAAGAGATCAGAACACCAAGCACATCTCCTGCGAGATCGACGGGCCGACAAACAGATGAGCCCACAGGCCGAGGGTCACAGATCATTAAAAGCCATCTATCAGCGGCTTTCAAGACCTCTAATTCCCCCCAAATCGAATATTTCCATGTAAATATGTCAAAACAGGAATGAAATTAGCGTGCTAGTTTATTGACTGTGATAAAATCTGAAAAGCACCACTGCACATAATTACATACTTGTCAGAGTCATAAAAATTAGCTTTATTATCAATGGAATGGTTTTGTACAACTTCATTTAGGCCCGATGTCTTCCAGATGGGGCTGCTCTCTGCACTTGAGCAGTTTTTATGCAACAACCCCCCCCCCCCCCCCCCCCAACATACACACACACACACCATCGTCTTTTTCATCCCTTTATTCCCATGCTGAGGGAATAGAGAGTGAAAGAGGAGCTGATGTCTATGGCAGAGTTGAGACACGACATCAGCTGTGTCTGATAGCACAAGTTTTTGATCTCATTAATGATACTGGCCTCCATTGTGAACCGAATTGCACGCAAATCAAAAAGTTGGTAATGTTAAAGATGCAGAGGGTAAGAGGGCAGCTATCTCATTCCCTTTGAAAGTTGATGCTTTTCAACAAGAGAGAATATTTCAACATAATCTCTCATTTGCTCACCATTGCACAACTTGTGGATAACTGAACCAGTGCACCAAGTATCCACGGGTGGGTTTAGGTGGGCCTGGTTCCCTCTCAATCAGAGGTCATCATGATAGGCTCAAAGCTCAATGACAGTAACAATAGTCGGTACTTTCTTAAATGTTCTCTATGTTATGCAACTAATGAAAATGACTGTAACTGGATCTTGTTTACCACTTGATTATAGTACATTTTTAAAGAAGGGCAAAAGATTAAAAAAGTTTGATATTGAAGATAATGAATGCTGTGGAATTTACTTAAAAGAGTCTTATTCTCTATGCCAGGGATGTCAAACATACGGCCCGTGGGCCAGAACCGGCTCGCCAAGAGACCCAATCCAGCCCACTGGATAACTTTGCAGAGAATGAAAATTGCAGAAAGGGACACTGATATCATGATTTAACGCAACAAACACAACAATCAGAAATAGAAAAGTTTAAATTCAGCTGCCATTCTCAAAGATACCTAATCCTGCAACCTACGTGCAATCTTTCAATATCAATGCTAATAAGCAGACAAACGCGATTGCTAATTCTGCGCTGAAACTAATTTGATAACTATAATGAAATAATTCCAGTGCTGACATGCAAATATCACAGGTATGATACTTACATCCCCTGTTGTGTTGCCTGTTTTAGTTTATTCATCATCTGGGTGCAGAATTTAATGTTGCTGTTTCTGTAAAGAGTGAATTTCACTGCTGCTGCATGTGTGTACCTGTCTGCTTATGTGGCCAAATGTATTTCTACTGCTTGTGTTTTGTTGCCTGTGTATCTGCAGACATGATTCAACTTTAATGCTGCTGTAGTTATTTGCCAACTGCACATCAAGTGTGTGACTTTCTGAGTTTGGTCGTGTTGGTGCCTGTAATGGTACTTAATTAAGCACTGTTAATTTAACAAAGATTTTAACAGTAGCCTATCTGAATGCTGAACCTAAAAGTCTTAGAGGTCAGCTTGCCTGTTTCTTTGTGCTCATTCACAGTAAGATTTCTGGCTACACAACTGCTCAGGCAGCTGGTACACTAGACTTCTTGTCTGCCCCTCTTCCTACTGCTGCCTCAGTGAAGCTTCTCTAACGTCAGTCGACTGCACTAACAGTTTTACCTCCATCTTTTATTTAGCTTTTCATTATTATTTGTTGCTATTGTTCCATCTTTTCCTAGCTCCATTATCATATAAATTATCATCTCAGTCACACATCCTGATTTCCACTCATATCACATTTACATCAAGTCGATAATGCATCCCTGTTACTGAATTATTTAGTTAACAACTTGAACTAGAAGGGGGGTGATTCATATTTAAAACAGACACCTATTCTTAATGGCAGCTTCTGCTTAATCCTTTAGGAGAGTTGACTTGCTGCAATCCTGTCTTTCTCTTGACATGCATATTTCTCTCTCTCCTTTTTTCTTGCTTTTGCAGGAGAGCCCTTTTTCACAACAGTAGAGGAAAATGCACAAATAAACAGAAAAAAGTCAGTTGGCACAGACATCGTCCTGCCAGGCTCATCTATACTGAGGCTGTTTCGATTTTTCTGTATTTCGGAGGTTTAAGCATAGGTTCACCATTTTTCCAAGTCGGTCTTAAAGCAACAGTCAGGTGCCCATATGAACACTGAAACTTCACTGTAATAATTCTTCCTGTTCATACTGGCTATTAAAAGATCCCCTTCAAATGCACTTTCAATGCAAGTGATGGAAGCCAAAATCCACAGTGTCCACACAATTATGTTTTGCAGAAATGCTTTCAAAGGTTTACTGAAACTTATATGAGACTTCAGCAGTCTGAGTTAGTCATATCAAGTGGATATCTGCCACACTTAGTCTTTTCAGCATCAAATTTTCTCTTTGTGTTTCCTCAGACAATGTTTCCCTGTTGAGCTGTGATGGAAGTATAGTAACAGAAAGAGGGACTTTGGCACTAAAAAGACTGTAACATTGAAAGATATTGACTGAAGCCTCTTATTATTTTCAGATAAACTTTAAAATACATTTTTTCACAGACGGAGGATTTTGGTCCACATAACTTACATTGTCAGTGCATAATAAAGGGATCTTCTGATAGCCATTATAATAACCAACATTTTTCTTACAAGATTTTGTGACTCTATGAAGGTGACAAGTCACATCATCATCTAAATGTTTGCTGATTGGTGCAAAACCTTAACTGATTGTCAGTGTTCAAGTTTTCCAGCTTCAAGATCGGTTTTGCAAGATCTTTAATTTAGTACCTGAAATAAAGACGAATCACAGAAAATCTTTTCACAATACAACCCATACTGTAGATTTTCTATTAAGCACTGAATAAATTGTCAAATTACAGCTTCCTGGTTTTATTAATCAATCATGAAAAGCATTTGCTTAATCTCCTTTGAAGCATGAACACACCTTTAATGCATATTTAGCAGCTAAAAGAAAAAAAAGAACACCATCCTCCACCCACCCCCCACACACATTTGTTCTATTCTTTACAGATTGAAACTCTGAGATCTGGTGTAGGTTACAATATTCAGACTGTTGCATTTTGACATGTGAGTTAGCCTAAGTTTAGAAGATCACTGCCTATGACCCTTCAGTAGCACCCCTTTGAGAAATGGTGCCTTCCCACAGAGAATGTGTTTGATAGAGGGATCTCATTACCTTGGACAAAAGATGCCAACAACAGCAGCATAGAAACAGCGATTATAAAACGTTAACGTGCTTCCCATATTGCCTATCCTGAGCATTCAAAAACCTCTTCAATACCTTAACCTATTCCTAATGAATGTATTAATGATGTTTATCCTCGAGAGTCACCTTCCAGGTCGTTTGTGGGCACTAGAGACTTAAATTGAACTCTCTCTATTAGCATACAGTGTTTTCTCTTAATGCTTCCCCAGCGTGCCGTGATACCTTCTTTAAAACCTCCCAAAATTGTTACAATTAATGTACCAGAACTGCCATTACAATGGATGGCATGTTAGGGTCAGATTACACGAAAACAAATAAACTGTTAATATAGGCTGTTGAAATTTACAATCCATCTGTTTAAAATACTCAGTTATCAAGTACTGCCTGTACTAAGTAAGTAAGACTTCTGCATTGATCTTAAAGTGATACAGTTAAAATGGTTCATGTTTACTGTAAACTGCAGCAAACTCCCACAGAGACATACACTACACAATTACCAAATTCATATTAAAGGAAGACACAGGCGGAAGGAGAATGTGAAACTTTATTACGTGCAGTTCATCCTGCTTGCTTAGCACAAAGTATGGGGAGAGTTTGTCATCATGTGGAGATGAGCACTGTTCAAGTACAACATTCTTTGGCTTATGATGTTTGCAGGAACATCATTATTTATACTCAGCGTGATTTTGACACCTTGATCACTGACCACGGAGCCTGTGAGACTGTGATTTGCATTCCCATTGGGACAACAGACTATATTAACTCTAAATCAAACTGCTTAAATGTGAACCAAAGAACTGGTCTCTCACCTGATTCAAGGAGTGTATGACATCCCGTACTGCATGTCAAACAATTGACTAGCTCAGTGAAATGCAACTTCTGTTGCTGATAACAGGCACATTGTTGATGCTAAAATAAAGCACAATAATATGGTTTGATGTGAATGTCTGAGCTTTCACTGGATACATCTCTCAAGCTTCAGGGAATAATGTTGCTCAACTAACCTGCTAACAAACACTTCCCTTCTCAAGAACAATGAAACTAGCGTCTATACCTAATTTATGCCACAACTCCAAAAGATTAAAGGGACAAAAAACTACATGCATCAAAGTCACCACAGAAATCATTAGGTGAAGAAACACTGACAATGATTTTTGTCTGTACTTCAACGTGTGCAAAAGCACCAAGCAGCCTTACAGGCATTCGTCACAAGAGGAATTCTTCCTGTAGCACAGCACAGGCTGTATAAACACAAGTTACTATCATTTGATTTGACTTATGGTCTTCTTTGAAAGGCATTCTCCATTTGTTTGTCCTTTACAACTGTGACTGAGTGCTGAAACAAACATCTATCTACTGTGCTATATTTCTGAAGTCACCCTCTATTTCAGATGACCATTTTCCCAAGATCCTTCGTCTCCCACTTGTCTAATTACCATAGAAGTCTTTTTTCAAACACCCCCTCCATCTTTCCCGAAGGAGACCACATGCAACTATAATTGCCTCCCTCATTAGTCATGTTTTCACAAGACGGGATAGGGGGCAATTAATTTTATCACTTAATTTTGTCACCGATATTTCCACTGCCTTAGTATTGATGTGTCCACCACTGCCAGGCCCATTTTTCAGGAAAATTAATTGACAAAGCGGTAAAATTTATCAACATATCACCAGATTAGGCGACAAATTGATGCAATGAGGGAATCAATTGTGTTTCTGTCATGGGGGTGCAACAGCGCAACCCAGAACAGAGCTGGACGAGCTAGACCACTGTGAGAGTGACTTCTGTGGCAGGTACTGTGATTTATGTTTTTATTTAGACAGGAGGCATAAATCAGAATGAGTTACAAGTATGGCGCTACCTCCCCTTGAGAGTTACACAATCGCCTGCACAAAGCGCATGCAATCCACACCCAGTTCACACACAGGCGCACACGTACAAACAAAGGAATGAGAAAAAGATATAATCAAACACATCCACAAAAATCAATAAGAACAAAGCAAAGAATACTGAATAGATCAACTGAGGAAAAAACAAGTATTGGTGAAGAATGAAACAAGTTCAGTGAAAGAAGTCCTGTGTAGAATGCAAGATTATAGACACAATGGTTCATTTGTGATTGCTAAAGACTAGTTGTTGGACAGAAAATTAACCTGCAACAATTCTGATAATTGTTTAAGGTGTTTTTAGACATGCTTGCGGCCTCAACTATTGGTTGGAT
The DNA here is from genome assembly GCF_963691925.1 of Scomber scombrus. Taxonomy (NCBI): domain Eukaryota; kingdom Metazoa; phylum Chordata; class Actinopteri; order Scombriformes; family Scombridae; genus Scomber; species Scomber scombrus. The sequence goes on from NC_084985.1 coordinate 12,875,986, forward strand.
TGCCAGGAAGTTTGGGACACACCTTCATATGCCGCTCAGGGTGAATTGTAATCACTCTGGTGATGCCTTAACTTTTCATCTTCCACCGTCAACAAGTCAAAATTTCAGTCTGTCTACTACTTTGGTTTATGACTAAATATCAGCAAGATACATTCTAAATCATGCTCAGCTCTTCTTTGTGGTTGGTGCTAATTAGCAAATTTTAGCACGTTAAAACGCTAAATGATGAACATTCACTGGTTCCATCCTATGAAAAATGTAATGTATGGTTTCTATGATAATAAAAGGTATACCTTTAGATTTGAACTTGTGCGTATATTTGAATATTTTATATTTATTTTATAGACGAAACAACTTCTTAATTGATTATAAAATAGGCAGATTAATCAATAATGAAATTAATTGATTTTACAGTCATGCACAGGGATCAAAGATTCCTTAATGTTACCTTTCAGTCTTCAATTTTGAAACAGAAAATGTCTGAAAAATCTATTCTCTCGTCACTCTGGAGGACGGCAAAGGAAATGAGTTGACATCAGCTGGACTATCTCAGGTGTATCAAGTAATGGTCATAAGGCCAGAAGGTCATTAGGGTCCCAAACTGCAGCTGAACCAGTTTAGTTTATTATGTCTTCTAAAAAAAATGAAAACCTGGCTGAATAGCTTTAATAGGAACGCCTGTGTGACCCTGTCAGCATATGGCTGCATAACACTTTTAGGTTGCGACCCACTGGTTGAAAAACAGGATCCTACGGTAACACATGACCCTGGTTGTCTGCATTTCATCTCTTCAGCATACACGAAACAGTTTGCTTGACAGTCGGTCTATCAAAAGCATTCAGTTGACCTTCGTGCAATACCTCAACACATGGTGAGAACAAATTGAGGACAAAATGGCCACAGCGCATCACCTACTGTTCCATCCTCTCAAGAGGGCAAACATTTTATCCTCAGCAGAGGAAAGAGGACGACAGAGGAGAGAGAGAAGGAGAAAAAAAAAGAGTATAACACAGCGTCTAGAGGAGCAAGCAGGAGAATTGCTTGGGCGCCGGGACTGTCATGTCTGTATAAACAGGCATTGATTTTTCTGTCCAGCCCTGGCACCTCGGCCATTTATTCTCAGCTTTGTGGTTGGGGCCCAGCGGGGCTGCAGAAATTCTGTTACAGTCCAGTTGGGCCCTTGAGCCCTGTGTGTGAGAATAGATTTCACCTGTAAACGAGGAGAGGGACTGGAGCCACTTAACAAGGGCAGGCTGTGTCACCAGAGGGCAGGATGGGTGAAGTCACACTGGATGGATAATGACACATACTGTGGAAAGAGAGGGAGAATGAAAGACAGAGAAAGATGAAATAAGTGGATTGAGAGAAATGATTGATACTGTGGAAGTCGGGGAAAGAGATAAAGGAGGTGTTTAAAGCAATGAGTAGAATTAATGAAAGAATGGAAATTATTATTATTTTAAACTTCATACAACATATTGTAAAGTATACATAATATAACCTAATACTATCACCGTGATGGACATTAAAACGTCTGAATGCCACATTAAGATTTTTAGTCTGAAACTTCCCCCTTAAAAACTGGTTTCAGGGTTTCCTATTTTATTACTGGATTTTCTGACAACATGCATGAACAAGGCGTACTGTTGTGACATCAGCTTTTCCCTAAATGTCATTTACTAAATAAAAAGAGCTTCTAGTTTACTCCAGGAGTCCCACAGCCTCTCAAATCTGCTGTACCAGACGTTGCTCATTTTGTCAACTACTTCAGCTTCTTAAGGCAAGCACAAAGAAGAAAACAGCACAGAGGAACAATTCATTCAAATGCAAATTGTTTGAGGAAATGGGGCATGAACAAGAAGATATTCTAACAATAAATACCAAAAAAAATGTCTGGGCTGGAGGCATTTTTGCATGTTACGGAAACATGACCCAACATGACCAAAAGAGGCCTATCAACTCAACTCTCGCTCAATATTTCGCAACTTGAATCATTTGTCAGTCAACTCCCAGTAAAGATTCAGTCCTTATGATTCTTTAAAAAGCAGTTTCTCCTGCGTTTTGAAAATGATGTATTATAAAAGTGTATGCACACAACATAATTCAAAAACTAAAACAAAAAAATAGTGAAGGTTAGTCCACTTCAGTTGTCATTGTGTGACACTAACAAGCATTGTGACCCTGCATCTTGAGCCAAAAAGTAGGAAACAGTTTAACTCATTTGAAAGGAAGAAAAAAAAAAAAAGAAGAAACACTGATTGCAAGAGGAGCGTGCACACAGCTTGTTTTTTCCATAAAAAAACAATGTTCTTCCTTGTGTGGCATTTCTAGTTGTTCATCTCATTATGAAGCCTTTTAAAACAATACGGCACATGTTTCAGAGTGCAGAGTTTGGATGAAATTTGAGCAATGTGAAGACAACTACTGTATGTATGCCAGGGTTTTTACACTGATTCATTTATTTCTATACCTTCTGTCCAGGCCTGCTAAGATGCAGCGACTTGAAAAGTGCTTAAGAGAGGCAATGCTTGACAGTGATCAAAATCTTCTTTAAGGTTGTTATTGGGAAGTCATATCATTTTAGTGTGGTGATGCAATTTTGATGGTTGCATTGCCTGCATTGATTGTATAAAGCATTGAATGATTGTTGAGTGCTGCCAAGATTTACTTAAGATAATCAGAAACAGCTTTTTCATCCACTAACAGCATATTTTAGAAGTTGATTACATATAATACCACAGTATTGCCAAGCCAGTAGTTTCGCCCTAACCATGTTAAGCCAATGTATCAGTTTACATATGCATATCTTGTTTTACTAGATATTTGGGGAATGCAACTTACAGTATAAGAGCTGGGACACTTGAATTTATGTGTCGAGCTTTTTTTTAACAGACAGTACATGTGATACAAAGTTTTCAGACTCAGACTTCAGACTCATATAAGGAAGTAAAGAGTGCTTGTTTACATCTGGGAGTATTGGAGAAGTCATGCAAGTATAAGGCAACTCAACACTGGGCTCTGTAAATACTGTGTACTATAATATTATTTTATTCTAGTCTTATAAACTATGATGGCAAATATTAAGTTGTTCAATAAGGACTATAAACATTTATATAAATGCTGCATACTTATTTAAGGTATTCCTATACATTCAAAGAGTATACTTTCCATTTTTCTTCAGAGGGCATCTGTCATAGCTTTTTGAGGAGTGAGCTAATACTCTTGGCCTTTGACTCGTATTTGTGGGATCCTAAGCAGTATATTTTCATTTAGGATTTAAGCTTGTTAAGATGCTATTGACAAGAGTGAATTGATTTTGTTGTAACTCTCTCCTTTCACCGTCGTCCGATTGATTAGCTTGTTTTGATGCTGGACAGCACTGTATACAGTATTGTCTCCTCTCTTCACTGCTGCTCTAACAGCATTCAGGTTCTCAGTAAAAGTGAAGTAGACTTGATAATGTTAGTCTACATGGATAACAAAAGACATACAACTTTAGAGAATATTTCTTCCATACTGTTATGATAATGACATACAAATCACTTGGCTGAAGCTGCAGTAATTGATGGTCACACAGAGTTAAATATTCCAAAAAATGGCTGTTAGAATTATATTCAATGGAAATATTTTGTACATCATGTTATACACCTTTTCTCAAACTTCAGTCTGGCACACTCTCTTTATTTGAATTCTTGTCAAGATTGTAAAGTAATGAGAGTTTGAACAAAGGGTGTCTACACACCACGAGGTCCTGTAGATGAACCCATCAGCATAGTTTCAAAGTTCAAATAAAAACAATAAAATGAAATAAAATAATGAAATTTAAAAATCTAAAAAGGCTGCCTTCACTTGTATAAGACAAATGTTAGAAACAGTTCACAGAAACAGCCAGCTTCAACATCAGGGGGAACCTGTAATTGAGAGGAATTAGAGACAAACAGCGAGTTTCAACTCTCGTGCAGGCAAGCGCGCACACACTCTGAGGAACGTGAGCTGCTCTGTGAAGTTTCAGTGGAGAGTGACAGTAATGATAGTGTGTGAAGGTTAACTCCTAGAGAAACCGAGGCACTCCTGCTGAATGGGTAGAAGAGGGGCAGGTTTGAAAAGTACTTATTAGTCAAACTGGGTAACAACGGCGCCGCCCGCACGGTATATAATCAAATCACTCTATACACCTAGTTGCAATACAGCATCTCAGGAGCAGCCAACCCTGCAACCTTGACAGGAGTGTTATTTCTGCTGATACGTTGCCTGCCTATTGTCTTACGCACTTATTGAAAATGGCGCCATCAACAAACGGAAATAAATACAATGAAGGGTGAATGGGGCGGAGAGGATGGGGGATTATTGGGATGGTGGGAGGAAAGCAAAAAGCCTTTATAAACATACGCTCCTCTTGTTTTCCCCTTCCTGCCCTCGAGTTAAACATCCAATTGTTTGTGGAATACATAGAGTGCCATGCAATTTTAATGACCCCCAGCACGCGCAGATTTCCTGATTCACTTCTCGCCAGCCTCCAGTTTTTATTTAGTACAAAACACCCCTACTTGTCTCCTCTGTGATCAATACGTGGTGTCTTGGAATGAGGCAACGGATTTTAATATGATTTTATGAGATCAGATAGCTTCCTTTGATCCCCCACTGCGATTCTTCTGATCTCCTATATCCGACAGGCTCCAGTGTTCATATGCATATTATGTCTAGGAACATGGAGAATGGAGGGGGAAAAAATGGTGAGAGGAAAAACAACATTGTCCCTTTTCAAGAAAGTGTTTGTTAACCAGAATTAATATGAAAACCTCTAGTTGTTATTGTTGTTGTTTGGTGGTGTTTTGTTTTAGCTGGCACTGCTGCTTGTGAGAAGTGCACATCAAGCAAATTAACACTTGCAGCTTTGTCCTTAATTGCACATATGAGAAAAGCAGTGGCTTAGGGAATGTTGTATGTAAATAAGGTTTCATTTTGTTTTGTTTGCTGCTGGTGTTTTATTATAAAAACAGGTACTTCCCTTATTTAATCATGTTGGGCATTCAAATTCACATTAAAACCTCACTAGCGCCCATAATTTACACTGAAACTTTATAAAACAAAAACTATGACTAAGCGTAATTTAATTACTTGTGCAGACTTGACTAACAGGAGTTTTTTGTTGTTGTTGTTGTTGTTGTTTTGCACAGACAAAACAAGTATTTCTGTAAAACAGTTCAAACCTAATCTGTGTCAACTGTCCTGACATAAGAGGTAGATGTTTCACCTGTTACACTTCAACCAACATATTTTTAATAAGTAAACTCTTCCTAACAGCAATCAGAGATAAACAGTCAAAAGCTAACAGCTTAGTTTAAGCTAACAGAGACAACGCAGACAATACAGTAAGTGTTAAATTTTCAATTAACCCAGTTATTGTGTCTCATTTGTTATTTTTATTAAATTGTTAGTTATTAATTGTTATATTCTCAGAAGTAAACAAAACGAAACACCCCCCCATGCTATCAGCATTATATATATATATATATATATATATATATCAGTCACCAGCCACTCTGCTCTCTAAATATCAGCACTGGAGATTGAAAAACCCATATTAGTCGACCACTAGTAAAAATGATTGCATTTCTCCTGTCAGTGTCTTGAAATGCAATCATTGCATGATGTATCATCTCTGTGTCCATCCTCAAGTTCACATGTTGGACCCTCGGAAATGGTGTAATTGTCCACTGTGTCTCAGACTGCTAGAGGTAATGAGCAAGTGATAGCATCACAGTCTGGTAGATGGGATGAAAGAAACACCACAATAAAGAAAGGAGAGGCCAGAGCAGTAAATATCCCTGGGCCACAGAGTGCAGATACTAATTGCATTCCCAAACTCAAGTGCAGTAAATAATGAAATTTTAATTTCTACTCTTGCCATTGCATTTTCCTCATTTGTTTTCAGATGAATGTTTCAAAGAAATTTACTGCAGCCTTGATGGGAAAAAATTAAACTGGAGGGCAAAGGGAGGAATGAGCGAATAAGAAAGAGAAAGGACGGAGAGAAAAGATTATTATAGACTATTTGAGCAATATGATGAGTAATTGGCTGAAAGGTTTTGAATTAGGTTAAAAAGGTGATCAAAACCTACTATATCTACAAATACTTAATTTAAATCTTATAAATGCCTTAAAAGTGATCATATGAACACATACTCATTTGCTCTAAAAACATTTTGTAAAACACATCTATGAGCAATGTTGTCACTTTGCTCACTAGGAACTATCTAATCAGTCAATACTAAAAAGTCTCAACAGCAATTACCAACAACCATTACTTTAAATGGTCCAGTTATAGCTGGGTTGTGAATATGAGAAAATGAGATATTCCAACAATATAATATAAAAAGTCAATAATCCCTGATCTTGAATGTCAGAACAAATGAAAATTCTCACATTTATAATTTTCACGATGATGAGGCAAACTCCAGTTGCTGATGAAGACCTCGTGGTATGATTGGAAGCTCCAGAAAACCTTTTAGATGGACCTTGAAGTGGGACTGTTTTGCCAACTGCTGTTTCTAAGTTCAATAATGAACTTAAAGAATTAAATTTAACATTATATTGTTCACAAAATTATGTATTCTATAGTCTTAACTCTAATCATGCAAGCACTTTAAAGTAACACTTTACACCCACATTAGAATAGTCAGAATTGATGTTGTGCTTTTCCACATGGCATAGGAAAATGGTTGTCTTACCTTAATCATATGATGAAAGTCTCATGTTTGTATAATTGCTGGTTTGTCTGTCATCAGCACCTATTTGTCTAAAAAGCTTCCCTGTGACTGCATTTTGCTTTCTTCCATTCTTTCAAGTAAATCTTCAAATAGAACGTTACATTGGTGTCCACATACTATCACTGACTTTGTCATTTTGTGACAAAACTAAAATTGTGCCAATTCCTCTCAAGTGCAGCTGTGCCTGGTATGTTAAGATATTTAACCAAAGGTAACTGTTTGGAGAAAAACTGAAAGCACTTACATGGGATTAGACATTAAATAAACTGCACTTCAAAAAAGGTAGTTGGTTTGCATGTTTACTCGCTGTACTTAATATGTTACAGTAAAAAGGCCTGAATAAAATCACAGAGGCTCTAGTCAGGTATTTCCACAAAGTTACAGCAAATAGTACCAGTACAACTTTAAATCAGTAGTAAGTCTGTGCTACACATAAAAACAAAAGTGTCTACTTCAGCCTACAATTCATTCCCAGCATTTAAGACTATTGTTCTTTATGTTTATGATTGCTGTCATATTCACAGCATCATCAATAACATTATGCCTGAAACAGACTTGCTAACTGGCAAAGACTTCCTCTCCTCTCCATTCCTTTTAGTGCTGGCAAAATGTAAAATGAAGAGTCATTCATCTAGATCCACTGGCAAACAAAATCAAATAAATCAACACTTTCCCCAAATATAAAAATATTTGTGTTGTGGGTAGATAATTAATGAGCACAGCTGCACTAATTAAAAGCCATCTGAGTTCCATTAATCTTGGTTGTTGAGTCCCATCGTTTCTCAAAATGGACAGCCACGCCTTTCCTATGCAATGCCCGTTGTCCTTGGACTCATTTTTCAGGTGATTTGGAAGAGCATTCTTGCTTTATTAGCATCATGAAAAAACATGAAAGCACAATTAATAATGCATTCCAAGATGGGTACAAAGAACGTTATTATTTCCCTCAATTGCAGAATACCATGTGTAAAACTGAGAATCTTAGCCACTAAAGCTTAACTTGAACAGACCAACCAATGTAAAAATGTTTGTTTTGCTTTGGTTTTGATAACTGTGGGTGTTGCACTCTAACAATTTAAAGGAATAAAGGATGTTTTTAATTGTTAAGGTAAAACTAATTTGACTTTGGTGATCTGGGTAGTCCACAAGATTTAAAAAAGCAATCTCTAGTGTTGTTTACACATTTCCACTGCAGAAGTTTCAAGCTAATATTCGAATGCTAAAATGAACCAAGACTAACAATAAAAAGGCAACAATTTACATTTAAACAACTACAATGCAATACCTTTGAGTCACCATATAAATTTAATGCAAATATACTGTACTATATACTGAATATATATGGTGTATTAATGGCTTGAACTAACAACTACTAGTTGACTAGGAAAATCGTTGGGGGCAGCTCTGATCAGTATAAAATATTTGGGCATGTTAGTTCATTCTTGACATTATTCTGGGAAGTGTTAAAGGTTCCATTTATAACCACATCTTAGGTCTTCTTCAGCAAATGAAGCGGGCTCAGTAGTCAGTGTAAAACAATGTAAAATATTTTATAAACCCACTAATCTGCAATTATTTTCCCTCCTTGTCAAAGAGCTCATCCCTGCTTATCTAATAAAAAAATATTCATTCCTGGTTTGAGACATGCAGAGAGATGGATTGGCAATATCGTCACGGTAATAAATGTTAATCCACAACTTTACGTTGCTCTGACACAGCTCATAAATACTATCAAAAGCATAAACTGTGGTACACATGATGACTGAAGCGTCGGCCTCTTTTGCATGCAGAAGCTTTGGCAGAGACAGAGGGATGGGAAGGAAGCATATGGTGCAAGACTGCCATAAACTGCTTTTATGAAAATGGCTGGAATGTCGTTTGAATCTAACAGTACCTAAGGTGCTAACGACTCATTTTACCAATACTCACTTGTAAATCTTCTGAGCATAATGAACACAGCTTGATTATTGCCACTACATAAGTTATGTTTAAGCTGCTGCTAAAATATTTGTTTTGTGACATGAAATACATTTTCATCAAGAGAATACATAATTAGGTCTTTATGTGCTTTATGTAGCACTGATATACATGTTTAGCCCATATAATCATGAGTAATTATTACTAGAGTTACTGTGCTGGATCAAGAGCACGGCTGGCTACTGTGAGCTGCTGTGACAACTGATGATTTCAATAAGCTGTCACTAAGTGAGTAAGAGGACATGGCCTCCACACTGAGATTATTGCATTAGTTACACTGATAGGATGTTGTGAGGTTATTTTCATAAAGTGATTAAATAATTAGTTGATTAATCAATTAGTTGATCGACAGAAACTTAATCACCTACAGCTTATATGATGGAGTCATCATTAATTACGCAGAAATGCTTCTCAGTGTGAAGATTTGTTGCTTTTCTCTCTTTTGTCAGTGTAAATTGAATCTTTGGGTTTTAAACTGGTATTCAAACAGAACAAGACATCCAAAGATGACATTTCAGAGGTTGGGATGTTTATTTTTAACTAAACAATTAATTGAGAACTAAATAAATAAAAAATTGCCACATTAACAGTTAATAACAATGACAGTACTTATTGAAAAAGTCTACTTTTTTACAAGACTATGTAAATAATGAAAGAATTCCTGTCTTTTACGTCCAGTGATTTACGAACTAAGAAGTTGTTGCAACAGAGGAAAGCTCCTTTGTGACCAGATTTCACAGACAGTAGTGTATTCATTGTAATGGTTATGTCTTAATTTAAGATGTAACACACTTGGACAAGCCATATGTATGAAAAACAAACCTGAAAAGTGTGAAATTCACTGGGCTTTCTCACAACTACAACTCACAACTAATGTCCTTGTAGTTTACAGGTAAGATTGAAGGCTTACTGTCCTATGTGAGTGCAAAAGATTTCATTTTTTTCTGTTGCGTGTATTGATTCTCCAACATAGTGTGAGTTCTTCTGAGAATAAGACCAGATCCGTTTGAATCTCACAAACTCAGTTTACCTACCACAGGCTGTTCTTAAAAACAGTCAAGCATTAACCATGCATATTGCTGTTTAAATCCCCTTTTTTCTGCATTTTTAATTATTCATTACTTCATATGCTTTGTGCATACAATTGTTGACGGTAATCACAGGAACAATGGCCATTAAGCCCTAATGTGGCTAATGTTTGCCTAATCAAAGTTTTATGGATGGCAATAACTTTGAAATAACATTTTTTTAATTATCCTTTAATTTGAGACGTGATATTGGTGCAATCTCTCATTGGAAGAAGGACCCAAACAATAATGGTACCCTTGGGGATCGTTATTGTTCCACATATTAAAGGTAAGAACACTGGGCAAAAGTACGAGACCTGCTTTTTTACTTCAAACATACTTTTCACACTTGCAGGAAAATTTGTCTGCAGCTGGGTTAGGGATCACTATTAGTGCTATCACAAAATATTTACACAATGTACTTTTCAATATTAATGGTTGGTTGAATAGACAAAGTGTTGAAATCGATAGGTGAACAGTAAGGAGTGAATTCCAACATTTAATGTCATTGCTGGAGTAGTTTGATATATTACTCTGAAATATGAAGAGTGGAAAAAAACGCTTTCAATTCATTTGACATGATGAATTTAAGGGAAGTCTACATCTTGTTATTGTTCCCACTACCCCCAAATTACCTTTTCTGTGCACTTTCTGGGTGGAACATACAGTATTTACCCCCTTTCACAATCCCCACCACCCAAGCACAGACGTTTGAGCGAGTTTATTAGTTCAAAAGGATTATTATTCTAATGTGAAAATGGAACTAATGGTGTGCCAGATGCTTTTTGCACAATTATCTGCGAAAACAAGTCTCAAGTCAAGTCATATGTTATTATTTGGTCATTTTTCAGAGACCCTTCAAAATTGCCCAATTATGTTCTATTAAGGCAAGGCCAACCCTGTCAATCAATGAAGTAGCGTTTGCCCCTGCCTTCAAAGACAGTCCACTCAAGATTTAATGGCTCTCAGAAGTTTTCATCGCAGCAAAGTGATAATGTTGCTCACACTAATAAAGTTAATTTTTCTCTAGTTTCAATAATGTCAATTTTGGTTATCAGGACTTGTTTTTGAAAATTGACAAAAAGAATGTCACTTTATAAATGCCAGGAAAATCTGATTTAATGACACAATACTACTGAAGAACAGTGCCTAGATGACTTTAAAAAAAAAAAAGAAGGAAATTTGGCAAAGTTTTTTATGGAATATCTGAAACATGACATTTGACTTACTATTATATTGTCACAGTTAAGGACATCAATGAGTAAGATCTTAATTGCAAGTGTTCTCTGGAGGGTTTATAAAATATATTGAATGTACGTACCATTTTGTATGAATACTCAGGAAGTTGTCACACCTGTCATACCGAAAGTCACACTGTCCCCTGTTGTTGCTTGATTGCCGAAACTTGTGCTAGGTCAGCTACATACACATGCACTTCCACTGGGAATTTCTGGCAACCCGGGTGTCACATTCGAGCAAAACATCTGTTGTTTTACCGGCCTGGCCAAAACCATTCTGTCGCAGTGAATTAGGGAAATGGGAAACAGTGTCACCCACGAATCTGACACCATTGCCTGATTGGCTTGTACCCTGCATACACACAATTGTGCATTATATCCTTATTTGAGTCATTGGCAGAGACTTGAAGATGATGAAACCACTGAACCTATTGAACAGGACTGTAGACAGATTAAGTATGTTGCAAACTTAATCTGTCACAGTCTCTTGTAATGTTGTATAAAGAGTTACAGAAACATCCTACTAACATATGTTTCTCAACTTCTATCAAATCTAGCGTTCTAAAAATACCCAGTGAATGGTAGGGAGGTTGGGATACGATAAATAAAGTCTCTGTGACGTGGCCCACTGCTGCAATCAATCTCCACCATCTCTCTGCATTCCCTTCTCTGCGTTTCTCTCTTTGTTTTCATATCTCACTGTCCCTCCCTCTCCGTCCTACACCTCCCTCCTCGCTGTCTAACTCTATCTTGCTTGAGAGCTAGCATATGTCTCCAATCATTTCCTCCCAGCCCCCACCCTCCGCCCTCTCCTTCCTCACAGATTTCCTCTCTCTTCCACCCTCTGTCTCTTCCCCCAGTTACTCCTTCATCTCTCCCAGTTTGACTCGAGCCATGACTGGTGCAGTTATCAATCACCGAAGCCAAGCCTTGTCAGGGACGACTGAACCCAGAGGCGCTCCCTCTCCCCTCTTTCGCTCTCTCTTTTATCTGTCTCGGTCTCCTTCCTTTAACAAATTTGTTCCAGTTAATAAGCCCTCCCAAATGACCCCCTCTTCCTAATTAAGCACAGGCAGCATGTAGGGAAATATGATACTTAATTAATGATGAGATAAACTCTCTCCCAAGGCCCTGTCAGAAAACCATGACACCATGTTTGGCGGTTTGAAATCAAATTAACACGCTAAAAGACACACAAGAAATCTGATGGGTGATTTTGCTCTACCCCGTCCAATTCTTCATCTGACAGGGGAACATGGTAAATCTGGATTTGGATTTTGAAACCAATCACTTAACTTGTAACCAGCTTGCATTGTCAACCAAGACATGCTATCAAGTGAAACCTAGCAATGATGTACAGGCTCAGTTTATTAATTATTATGTCTTTATTATTTGTCAAGCAACTAGCTATTCAGACATATTTCCTCAAATTGTTTAAGATTGGATAAGAGAAAACTAGAGTCCCTCAGTGTTAGAACTTAAGGTAATGTGCCAGAGTTAGTAGGGTTAAGTTTATAAGCCAGGAATCAAACCCAGCAGCTAAAGGTTTTACTCCCATTAACAGCTAATACGAGCTCAGCTCTATAATTATCAGCTGGTCCCACTAGTCTAATGTCAGGATCTTACTACACAATATCAGCCTGACATGAATCGACCCACCAGATGGAGGGCATAGAGAACATAAATGAGTGTTGGGTGCGACAGTTTCTCATGTATCCTCTGCAGTGTGCCATAGGGGAAGACAACTGATGCAGCATCTGGGATGCCTCACGACATTTCAACAAAAAGCCTTCTCTTACCTTCTCTCACTAAGTTTGACACCCTCCATGACATGTTCCATGATGTTGATCCAGAGGAGCCACAAGCAGTCTTCCTCACACAACTGTAAACATGACAAAGCAACAGAAGAATTATGTTGTCGGTGCTGTCGGGTGGAACAGAGAAGTCTAACACCTTATGTCTGATCTCCTAAACTATGATTGTTCAGGGTCTCCCAAGTCTTTCAGCCAAATCTCTACAACAATATACTACTATAATCACCCAAACTGAGACAGTGTCCAGTCTCAAAAGGTTGCCCTCTGTGCCCAAACTGTTAGTCAAACTGTTGGACTAACCCAAGTGAAGGATCTAGGTACTCCCTCTGAAATTCCTCAGACATTTAGAACCTGTGGCAGCCCGCCATAGTCTAATGTGTGGCGCCACAGTCTCACAGTGAGCTGAACACATCTGTACACTCTCCAAAATGATACGTTGTTTTAGGGATGAGCGGTATATTGAGTTTTTAACACATGTCAATGTATTTTCAAACATGATATAGCACGAGACATTATCTTCTTTTGTGCAGATTATATTGTTAAATTACTGAGTGAGGTTGTGACAACTTTCCACCGTCTCTGACTCTGCTGCATGGAGGGTTCAACTCCGCCCCGCTGAGACAGAGGAGAGGAGCAGCTAACGTTAGCCTCTGCTGCTGTTTGCTGTCACTTCCAGTCGCGTTGCTCTCCTCTGCTCTCAGAGAGGCTGTTCAATGCGGAAATACTACTACTTTATTCCTCCTCACTGTTCTGTTTAAAAGGTCTCGACACTGAATAGCGGACAGAGTTGCTCCTTCAGTAAGCGGCTACAGGACGCTGTTATTAGCAGCTGTGGTCAAGCGAGCTAAAGAGTGAATAAAGTGAGGGAGGGGTGACAGTAAGAAAGCTGGTGAATCAGGTCAATAAAACGTTATTTTCTGATTGTTTTACAATGGTTACGTTCAACAGCACAAATAAACTTCCCCACACACCTCCACTCAACCCTGCAGTTCAGCCTCAAACCTCTGAATCTGAAACACCTGCATGCTGTTTAAAACACAGCAGCAGTTTTATACTGCTTTAGTTGGTTCAGTTTAAAAAGTCATAATGAGAGATCTTCTTTATTTCCATCTGTAAAATAAATCAACTCTGATCCTGATCAACTAAGTCATCTGGAAATATTTTATTGATTAGCAGACAGTTAGTTTAGTTATTTGAAGAAAAACACAATGTAGAAAAAGATATTTACTGAAACAGTATTTTACATATTCATAAGTAATTAACTAGTTGAACTTAGATAAGAACTGTGGGAAACCCTGATTATACTGTATGTGAACACTATCTTTCCACCATCTATCTGTAAGTTACATGTTCTTAAGTTTATGGTTTGGCGATTAAAGCAACAGTCTAACATTTCTCTGCCTCTCAGACAGATACAGTCAGACATACAGTCACACAGCACCATAATAAGTATTTTAAATGGAATATTTAATATGCAAGGGATGGAAATATTTAAATTAGTTACAACAAAGAGCCCATATCAATCAGAAGTAGCTCTCTTACCAGTGCTCACAAAGAATAGAAGACACTCGCAGCTAATAATTTATTCTCTCTCATCACATTACCCTTTATACGATTTCTGTGTTTACAACAAACTTCAATTTCTTCAATCATGTCCAACATCTCATTTTTTTATTGTGTTTTAACAAGCATTAATTAACAGCTGACAAAAAGAATCATGTTTAATAATGCATGGATAATGTTTTGTCCAGAACATATGGTGGACTATTAATATGCAACATGAATTGTGACATCCTGCCTGACAGACAGTCTTTTAGATAAAAGACATTTGGATTTGAGTGTAGGGTGTGCGATACGATGATATGAGATTGTGAACGATAAAAATGTCTCCACAGTCTGTCTTTACAGATTGAGTTCAATGGTTCAAGCATCTGGCCTCAGCATTGGTCAGAGGTACGTTTTTATTACATGTGTTTATAAAACCTTCGTACGGAAAAGGGAATGGATAAGTGAAAACAAACAGCAGTAGTTTAGTCTGACATTTGAACATGTAGTGAAAGTTGTCGAAGCCGCTGTTACGGGCCTCCAGAACTGTCTACAGGAGGCATCAGCACTAATGTCAACACCACCAGCCAGTTGGTTAGCTCCTGGAAATATAATTTATCTAGCAGGCAGAGAGGCATGCTAAGTATATGAGCAGGCTTTGCCAACATGGGCTTAGTCAGCGCTAGCAAACAAGACAGTTTACAAGCTAGAACTGCTAGTTAGCTAGCATTAACCAGCCATATTGTCTATTCATTGAAGACACAAATTAGCCTCATTTTGGTGTCCCTCTACTCTTAACTATGTTTACGCAGGCCTAGAACTATTTGTCAGTGTTTAAGGCATGTTGTCACGAGTTCAGCGATGATTTTCAGACCACTCAGATTGTTCCAGCAACAACAGTATATTGTTATATGGAAGTATAACAGTATACAAATACTATTATTTGTCTGTTTGAGTCATTTACAATCTGGTGAACACTCAAGTGAAAGACAAAACACTTTGAACTCACACATTTGAAAAAACAAAGATTACCTTTATATTGGACACATTATAAAAGAGAAAATAATATCACGATGTAAAGTTGTGTGACAATGTTCAAACATTCAACTGTGTAGTGGTGCTGATGTGCCTTGCCATTTACAACTGTTTAATTTGATATTACCACGAAGAGCCGCCAAAGTCAGAAATATTCTAATACTAGACCACAGAAGTAAATGAGCCTACATGCTGCTACACTTTGTCAGCTATTTATTCATATAATAATGTATTACACAACATTTACAAATTGCTGGTTTGTATTTTCAAATCCACATTCCTTCAATCTTACTTTTTCCTGCTACTTCCCATAGCCTACATAAAAAGACTGAAAAGAACCTGCCAACCAACAACACCATCACAACCCAAAATATTTATTTTCAATCTGTAACTTGCTTGCATTTGCTCACCATCAAAATGACAAAAAATGTATTTTTGTAAAAAGCTTGAATTTACATTGTTTTGAAAGAATTTGATTAGTGTGAAAGTTCAAGATTATGTTCAAAGATTTCAGCAGTTGAAAACATAATTAATTACTTATACAATATACTGTTTGCAATAGGTTACTTTGATTCTCAAAGTACTTTCATTTACAACGTATTTGCAATGGCAAATTAAGGTCATTGGTATTATTTTGTTCCAGTGAAAGAAGCAGCACGAGTTTTAATTAACACATAGAAAAGTAAGAATGTAGCAGTTATAGAGTGGGTGGGTAGACACATAGATCCAAACTGGACACCTGATTTTTCATGTTTTTGATATGTTGACAAAAACATTAATTCTCTACTTATTGTAACTTACCCATCATACTGATGCTGTTTTAAAAAATAACACAATTCATTTAATTACAAAAGGCAGACACAAATCAAAAGCTGTTTTCTTTCTTTCTTTTCAAAATGTAATACCACAGTGATTTACCGGTTAAAAACAAAAGGACACACATGACATAAAATTAGGAGAGGATGTCTGAGCGTCTTTGCATCAGACACACTATAAGGACATCTTGGGATTAAGACTGTTTTAAGAGAGTAAGTAGACATAAAGGTCAGCAAAGCTGGCCTACATTATATCATTAAGCTCTAGCGAGGTACTGTACCATACACAAATAAATATGAATGCCCTAACTGCATTCCCATGATACATTTTAGACAGGCCTACTTCTGAGTTCATGGCTACGACATAACAGTACGACTTGGTACCACAATGAAAATGAGTTTGTCACTTTGGCTTCTTGAAACAAGTCAGCCAAATGCATCCTTTTCACATCATGTCACTTTGCTGACATCATAATTATTACAAAGACAGGCTACTTGCAAACTATTTTTACCAAGTTGGGCACTGGGAGTGTATTGCCGGTTGAGCTCCTCATCCTGGAAATATGACTTGACGATGACAACTACATTTTAGCTCTTGTTCCCCCTCATCTTCAAATTAAATTTACACTGACTACTTTGATACGTACAGAGTGAGTGTTTACATCCCTGTGGACTGTGTGAAAAATAAATAAACCAAAACTATCACATCCGCAAACAACCAACAACAAATCTGACATATTTACCATAACAGCCGTTCTGAACTTTGGTCTAAATGAAACACATCCATAAAATAAGTGTTTGTTCTGCACCGTCCTTTGAAGTTGGATTTGTTTTTGCTCTTTAATGATTTCTTTCTTCTGATGATGATGGAAGCCGTGCTGACACCTTCTTTTGCTTCATCAAGTTCCGCTGCACAATTACATGAATTTACTTTCAATAAATTACCATCTTTGCATACATCAGTCAAATCATCCAGCTGAGGCATTCACAAACAATATGCATTATTAATTTCATTGTCAGTGTTTATTTGGTTAACTTGTAACCGACTTGGACAGCCCATTGCCTTGATGATGCATTTAAAAGCATCAGGGTCGGCTTTTTAAAAGGAAATCAGGGGATGACATGCTTCCACACACCACTTCGCTCCCTGCTGAGGCCACAGAGGGAAAAAAGACTGAACTCCAGTGAAAGACCAATCAAAAACTCAAAAGATGCATCGTGAGCTGTCGAAGCCAAAACAACAGAATCAGGAAGATCATCCACATCACAGCGATTCCCAGTGAGTGGCTGCTCACACTGATTGACTATATTTCAATTTAACAAGTTACTCCTGTCTACTGTTATTAATTGGATAAATACATTGTATTGATAAAAGAGAAGAAAACAACATGAGCAAACAAAGAAGTTCAGCAAGAAACTTTCTCTCATTATGCGTCAAGTGAGGAGTTCAGTCATCACTCCAAATGAGACAAGAGAGCTAAAAACCTCATCGGAATATTTCAAAACATCTTCCGAACAGCTAACATCAAATAAAGTAACATATTTTACTTCATTTGCTATCAGTGTGTGGCATTTCGTCCATGGATTCTGTATATGAACATAGAAAGATCAACGGGGAAAGGTCAGTGAGAAGTTGTGACAGAGAAAGTTTCAGAGAACGATGCATCCCAAATAGACATGTCTGCTAATGGCAGGAAAAAC
Source organism: Scomber scombrus (assembly GCF_963691925.1). Taxonomy (NCBI): domain Eukaryota; kingdom Metazoa; phylum Chordata; class Actinopteri; order Scombriformes; family Scombridae; genus Scomber; species Scomber scombrus. The sequence continues at coordinate 12,893,948 of NC_084985.1, forward strand.
ACAGAGAGTGAAGACAAATCAGAGCAAAGAAGCACCTTCTAAAAGTGTCATGTTGCAGCCATCCATTTAGCCCCGAGGGGACCTGGAGGGTGCTGCGATGGCAGCTCTCATCTGCCATCAAACTATCATCCTAGATGACAGCTCTTAGGTACACTCCCAGCTAAATTCCAAACTCTTGCACTGGCTTACAATGGACAAAAAACAGGAGGAGGGGCGCACCATCTTGCCATCATTTCAACTGTGCATTAGTGCTGCACTACTGTAAAAACACAAAAGCTGAGGGTTCTGTTTCCATATGTACAGAAGCAAAAAGAGATGAATTGTAGGGAAATTGAGCTAATTATTGCACTTTGATGAGGAACATGGGTAATGGCATATAAGATGTTAATCAGGTGGAACAGAATGGGCAAATTCCAATATTACAAAGATGGAAACCTCTTTCATTTCCAACTCTAAAAATACAGTTAACTGTCATTTTTTGACATCTTAACAGAACTAAACTAGGAAAACTGCCTCATGGTTTCATGCCTCTGCCAACCAGTCAAGCTGCAGTTTACATCCATGTCTTTCCAGATTTATATAATATTTGTAGTTAAGACTTTGAAGGGATTTAATAAAATGTATTAAGTGTATTTCCTTGTATGTGTTTGCATATTTGTCAAATAAATCTGGTTCTGATAAAATACAAAGTTGTAGATATGACAGTAGATGATGCTTCAGATTTGGACGTTACTGCAAAGAAGCTACAAATTCTAAAATATAAATGCTTCACACACATGTTCACCCCAGTGGCACAGAAGATCTATACAATCACCACAGTTTCAAGGTGGGCACCCACGATCCAATTCAGTATCCAACCAAATGTGAAGTATGGTCACAATCTCCTCCTCTGTTCCTGAGTTATGGTGAGTAATAGCCAGAGAAGTGTTTTTTGCAGAAACATATATCACAGTGAAGTTGACCTTTGACCTTTTGGATATAAAATATCATAATGTCATTTTATCCTATTAGACATTTGTGTGAAACTTTGTGTATGAATTCTCGAGTTGGCCAAAATTGGCCAAATTCTAATCAATTCATCTTTGAGTTCAAGTGTACCAAATTAAGCCAAATTTGAAATAAATCCTCCAAGGTGTTCCTGAGAACACGTTTACAAAAATGGGACAGACGGACAACCTGAAAGTATGGCTGTCAATGGTTCAGAGGTGTAAACATGTCGACTGACTGAATGCAAATAGCACACAGCACTTTAGCATAAAGCAGAGCACTTTGACTGTGACGGTCGCTGAAAATACTGACTATAGCACTTTGTATGATTTTATGTTGTTTGATGTTCTGTTTGTCCCTTTTTTAATGATGCTGCTCCTCATGCCTTTTAAATTGCCCCTCTGGGACAAATAAAGTGTTTTGAATTGAATTGAATTATTGAGAGACAATGAAAATTTGCAATTAGAAAAATCTGGCATACAGTATGTATATGACTTTTACAAGCATGTATTTATCATGATAGCATCACTCAGAAGAGTGTTGAATTGTTAGAACCAGCCTATATTGTGAGTGATTTTTAAGCACAAAAGAAAAAAAGAAAAATCCTTAAAAGCTGTATGTGGACAGATTTGTTACCAAATCATTTCAATTAGTTATAATTCCAAAAGAATACAGAAATTGTTTTTTCTTTTTTTTTAAATTATATAATTGAATGTCACTGATCAGCACCTATTTGTGGCAGAGAGTGAAACAAGCTGTGGAGACAAAACTAAAAACACAAAGCTGTTAGAATTAAAAAAAAAAAAAAAAGGATTTTTTTTTTTATGTTAAATTACTTAAATTACATCAATAACTTGAAGTTGAGTCACCGTTAAATTTGAAGTGGCTTTTCGTTTGCTTTCCAGAGTCATGTTTTATGTCACTGCATCAATGCATGACCCTAAAGTGGATGAGTGCCTGGCGCCAGTAGAGACGCATTGAGAGAGCTGGGACTCTGGGATTCCTGCTTTATCTGCCAGGCCTAATGATGGCATCCACCTGCTGTTTTATGGTCACAGCTGGAGCAGTGCAGCTCCCATTTGGCCTAAAGTGCACAATCTCTCTCTCTCTCTCTCTCGCTCTCTCTTTCTCTCTTTGCCTTATTCGTTCTCGTCTTCTTTACTCTTTCCCTTAGTCTATGCTTTCTCTCATACTTTCATCTCACTCATTCACCAACCTGCTCTCAACATCCTCTTTAAAAAAAAAAAGAAAAAGAAAAGAAAAAAAAAACTCCCCATTCACCAGCCTTCCTTCACTTTGCCGTCTTCTTTTGTGGCTCATTGCCTTGATGTTCTTTTTATGGTCAACAGCCACGAGCTCCTCATCTGAGCTAGTCTGGCCTCATGTGTTTCAGGAGGGGATGAGTAGATGAGGGGGTGAAGGCCCACGAGGTGCCTATACCGCCAAACATCAGAACAATATGTCACACAGCTGCCTGATGACCTCGACCATTCAACCTTGCAGGGCTCTGACTGTGCATCCCCATCCTGAGGGTAGCTGCAACATGAAGGCAATACATCTTTTTCACACAGCAAAATATTCTTACTTTGTTATCACATGATTCCCATACAGGTCCATGACACAGTCAGCACCCAACACTGGCTGCCTCGGGCATCTCTTGCAATTTAAGCCAATTCCCTGTTTTTGAAATGTATTCCATAATAAAACATATTTTATCAAAACACACAACTTGGGTAACATTATATGGTCTTGAATGCATAAATAGATATTTTGCCTGTGTGCAGTTGTAGATGTGGTGACACACAGTTGTAAAAAGGCAACACAATGTATCATCTGTTGCTCATGGTGACAGTTTCATTTTAAAGCTGAATGAATCAACTGTTTTATATGAACAAACAAACAACTAGTGTAGGTGAAAGGGGCCGCTCATAGTGAGAGAATTATCACCTAACTCGCTGTTCTCACTTCTACGAGGCGTTCATACACTGATGGCAGGGGCAACCATGCAGGGTGCCAACCTGCTCATCAGGAGGAGACTAACCATTCATACCCATTCATACAGATTCATACACCGTTGTCACAGCAACACGAGCAATTTCAGGTTAAGTATTTTGCCCAAGGACACATCGACATGTGGACTGGAAGAGCTGGAAATTGAACCGCCAATCTTCCAATTGGTGGAAGACCGCTCTACCTCCTGAGCCACAGTTAAAATTATAAATTCTTTTAAGGTGGCAATATGTCAGGTTATGTTCATAGCGGGCTGAGCTGGCCCAATATTTAAATTTGAAATCATTAGGCAAATATTTGTATACAGATTGTACATAAAGTAGTAATAACGATGTAACATTGCTCCAAATTTTGTCAAAATCTGACCAGTAACGTCCATGGTGCAACTGGAACAAGTTAAGATGCATCATTTTCCTATCCTTACCAAACTCAGAGCATTATTGTTAAAAGACAATATTCGAGGATAATTTAAAAGAAGGGTTAGGGTTAGAGGGTTAGGGTTACATAGGGTTAGGGTTAGGGTTATAGGGTAAGGGTTACATATCAAACATATCAAAAAAGACGAAAGAAGAGACCAAATACATGACACACATAAAAAAAGGTGAATACATATGTATGTATTGACTACGCATCTTTTTCTTGAGGAACCTGAGTCTGTGTTTGGAATGATAATCTAACTTCTGAGCCACCGTTTCACAGTTATGCTGGGCACCATCGCTATGCTTTGCTAGACTCTCAATATCTAACTCAGTACACAGACGGGTTGCACTTAAAGCTGAACAGCAAGGAATTTGTTACCAATGTATCAGTAGAATTTTCAAATGATAAACTTCACCCAAACTTGCTACCCTTTTATACCCTATCAGGATCATAATTTTCAACTCAATCAAGAAACCCTCAACTGGCCAGATTTTAGACAGGTGATCTCTAAGGAACCTCACAGCAGATGTTTTCTAGACAACTTCTGACTGACTTGACTGAAGAAGATTGGAGTTTGGACTAAAAATAGGAGCAACAAATCATTTCTGGGAGACAAGCTGAAATTACTCAACAGCAGAAGGGGAAAAAATCATGATCGCAGCTCAGGCCCATCAACAACCCAAGACGTCCTCAGAGAGAGGCACCAGCTTGACAACATGTCAATATCACTTTGAGTGCTTCTCAGCGAACACAGCTCTTTGGGAAATCTCATTTACTTCAACAGCTTTACACACACAAAAAAGACAGTGAACATTTGACGAATGCTTGAAAAAAAACCCCGGAGTAGTTGATCTTTGAGGCCGCAGGAAGACTATTTAAGAAAAAAAAAAAAAAGTAAGACAACACTTCTTTGTTGATCACTGTCAATGCATTTACTGGACCAGACGGTGTTGTCTAACTTTCGGCAGCTAACGCCCGTCTGTCGGAGATCTTACGCTCACAGGAAAGAAATCGCTCTCCTTGAGTTTAGCCTCTGGTTCGGCTGCCTCTTAAATCTGTCACTCATACGCCTCTCAGAAGCTGACAGGATGATTGAATACAAGCACATATTAACAGTGACAACTTCAGCTGCAGTTAAGCAGACCTGAGCAAACAGAGCATTGTGGTAGGCAGGCACGAAACAGACACAGCTCTCAGTCACTCCACAGGCATGAAGGCAAAACAGAAAGGGATGAAATTTAACAAAGACATGACTTGAGTTTATTTATATTAATGAAACATGCCTCAGATAATGGTGGCTTTAAATTTTTGCCATGTGGTATAAGGACAGGGTAGTGGGTAACGTGAACAAGGATCTTATTTTGAGGAACTGCACATATTAGTGAATATGCATATTGGAGCATGTCTTGCAATTTCCATATTTAGCTCCACACCCTTAGGTGGTTCTCTCAGTCTCCAGGGGGGACAGCCACTCTTGAGCGTGATTTGTCCCAGGGGCTGTTACACATGCTGAATAAACATGAGCCTAATCCTCCTTCCGCTACACTTGTAAGGGGTCAAAGTTTGTATTTACACAAACAGCAAATCCACTTACAATCAAAATGTGTTTTGAGAATGGGCCATTATATAGAGACTACATTCTAGCCAACATAACATTTTGATTTCTTCTGTATGTACATTATACGTGACATTTGCCTAAATGAATGTTTGGACATTTTTTAGTAATTCATCATTAGGATTTTAGCAGTGTATCAACACAACTCAAGGAAGAATACAGCCAATTTCTTTCATTTACAATCTTAGTGTAAATGTCTCCAATCTGTTCCAACTATGAACTGCAGCAGCAAATGTGTTGCAATTTAGCATGGTACAACTTTAAATAGCGATATAAAGTAATTGGACCATTTATTGCTTTAATCTTTGAGTGTTCTCATCAAGATGCGTATCAAATACTTTCCATCAAAGATAATATTCCTTTAGGCCTCTAGATAATCTTTTGTTCTAAAAGAAACTCTGCATCTTCTGGATACTAAGCAGATAGGGAAAATATATTGGCCTCTTTAGGATTTAGGGAGTGTTAGAGCGAATAAATGATGCAAATAGCACTCTCATCTCAAAAACAGACGAATGGCTTTCTGTTTACAGATGGGAGGGTTTGTCAGTCGTCAGTTTGTGAGTGCCCTAACTAACATCTTGCATGTCCTCTGCAATGTGTTCAGATAAATCTGGTTGTCTTGTGGCTTCCTAAGGTGAAAGGGATTTGAAATGTGACCAAAATGCTGGCTGGGCAAGGTTGAAGGTTTATATGATAGACCTCTCTATTATAGAACTAATTAGAAGACAAATTATGTCCATGTAATTTATAGAACTTGACTTCCTACTTTCTAAAACTAACTGTAGTTGTGACCAAATCAACAACAGTTTTGAAACAGAACTGTATGCTTAAATATCAATGTGAACAACACATTCCTCTACAGTGACTGGGATTATGAGACAAAAACAGAACAGGAAATGCATTTTAGCTCAACTTATTTGTCAATTATATTAATTACATGACTATTATGGTAATTCATTAATGATTGTGGCCAAAAAGGAAGAAAACATTGAAAAATATCAGCATTGCCAATTTTCTTATTTTCTATGATAGTAAATTCAATATCAGAAATCTGTTCTGACAAAACAAGCACATTGAAAATACAAGAAACTGTGATGACTATTAATATAATGATTGAATTAACTGATAATGACAATATTCATTATTTATAGCCCTATAATTTACAATTGTTCGTCATGTCTATTTACATTTAAAGAAGCAGAAGAACTTTGGTCATGGTTTAATAAGGCTTTGGTCACCCAAACGTTTCTCAAGGATACAGTTACAGAAATGATAATTAACAAGGGTCTGCATTCATTCAAACAAAGATATCTGTGTGCAAGCTAAAATATTCAGACATTGATTTCTATTTAAAGGCCAGTTAGCACTGACAAATTACAGTTGGACAGGGGCTGGACTTAGAATACTTATGTGCATGATAATACTCGATGGGGATAGCAAACATCAAACTGGCTAAAACCTTGTTTAGACCTACAAAACATAAAGTAAATGATGCTACGTCACAATATCTAATTATATGTCACAGCACTACACTCAAGAGGCTAATCAAGAGTGATTTTGCATGATTGTGGACAATTATGTGCAATCTGATGATTTACAAGGCTGCAACAACTGGATTACAACAATGTTGTTAAGGTTAGGTTAAAGTTTTGGTCAGAGTTAGATAAGAAACAACAACAGTTAAACATCATTCACAGCCATAAATTTGCAAGAGTAAGGATATTAAGCCAGTTAATGGGCTTTGAAGGTAAATGTATCCATTAATAAAAATCTACCACAATCTTTTACTTTCCACCTTGCAAATTCAGTGCCATGCAGCCATCTTTTTCAAGGATCATCCACATAATCTTTTAATACTGAGAGAATATATATCTCACATTTTCTTCAGGGCATCTTGTTTTTTTAAGATTTTATAGTGGCATGATGGTCAGTAATCAGTGCAGCAGTGTAGCCATCCCAACCCATATGCATGAGATTAAAATAGATTCATTACTTTTGGCAAAAGTACATGAAAAATCCATACAATAAAAATCTAAATGGTCACTTAAAATATTAATTTACCAAAGTGTGCAGTACGAGCTTTGAATGTAACAGACCAGCAATGTTTCCTACTGCTTTCATCTGCCAACCAGATGACTGACAGTGGTACATCCACCAATCAGGGTTTACATGCTACAAAACAGTGTGGTGGTCCTTGTAGGTTTGAGTCCAAATGTAAAATTCAAACTAATTTAGAAATATCTCTTGCTAGAATACGACCACAAGGCTTTGTTTATTTAAAAAAATGGTTTCCCATAAAGCAATTTTAAAGACGTGACATGATTCCCTTTTTTTCTGCTGTTTTTGTGCTTTAATTGTGAAATATACAGCACAACTGGAGTAAGCAACCCACTTTTAATTGTCATTTTTTATTGCAAAACTACCTCCTTCTTCCTTCCACCAATTAGGGAATAAAAAGAGAATTTGTCTTTAGACTTTATCTCTGTATGTGCTCCATCTCCCTACTAAATCATTCAAGAGCACAGTGCTTCTCATTAGCCCGCTTAGCAAAACTTCCTCAAAAATCAAATAAATCAGTGCCCGGGAATAGAAATTAAAGTCCTGCCTGCAAGCTCTTGGGATTTTTTTTTTCTCCAGTCTTCCTTTCAAAGAAAACCCATACTTAAGATTTAGAGTACTGCAGTCCTGAAGACTGGCTTAGCTTCACCCTTGGGTGCCACCACAATAAGGGGAAACATGAACGTGTTATGAGACAAACTGTATTGGCTATTACAGCTAAGAACAGGCCCTGTTAAGAAACTGAAACAGAGGTGTGATTGGGGGGGGGGGGGGGGGGGGCATTGTACAGAGTGTTCTGGTGGCCTTGGGATCTAACACACTGATCATCTAATTGCATTGTGCATTATGGGACCTTTGTTGCTTATGTCATCTCTCCTCTACAGTATGTCTCCACACCTGTCACATTTCTACTGACTATTACTACAAATAAAGGCAAATATAGAGCCCAAAAAATACTAAGATGAGTGGTGGGTGATATTTATATCATGGTAGCTATGCCTTAAATGTGTCTGCTTGTATTGGATGTAATGCAACAAACAATTATTTTCATACTCAAATAATGGATTATTCAAAAAATCTTTTTAAAAGAAGACAAGGAAGATGTTAAGACAACTACATGCAGCAAATTCTCACATTTGAGATGACAAGCTACTTAAGAAGTAAAGTAGATTAATTTTATGTTGATCAACTAACAGATGAATCGACTGAGAGTTGATAAGTGGTGTGAACCTTCACTCTCCTCACGTTTCCATTTGATTCTACAATGCATCACGATGCATCTCGAAGAACCTCTACGTATCATATCCTCAATTTTCACTGCCCTCGAAGTTGAGCTTCGCCTTTTTCTTTCCGTCACAATCACATCTAGGAAATCGATTTTTGACTTTTATGAATCAATGCAGAAGCATCCACATCTGCATCACAATACATCTAAGAATTGATTATTCCCCACACCCCTAAATATGATAAAGTTTCTTGGTTTTTACAGTAATGAATTCACAGACTTTGACAGAAACAGACACGCACATCTGGTTATTTTATCCACCAACAGTCTCTCAAGTGACAATCGTATTCTGTAAAATGATATTCTGATATAAAATGACATACCATGATACAGGATTTTATCCATATCACCCAATCAAAGGTGTGATAGTGACAATATATGCAGTCATAAACATTCAACTGCACGTTAGGACAGTTTCAAATAAAATGAATACTATATTCAATTGCATGAGTTCGATTTCAGCCATAAAATGACACACTTTTAAGCATTTTTATGTGACTGCGGACAGAAAATGTTTGGCAGCTTCTTATCAAGAGCTTTAATCTGTACGTTACTGTTAAATAATGAAGAGCTTTCCAGGCAGCAGATTCCCTTTGTGAGAAAAGAGTCAATACATCCCCGAACAAAAAGCCTGCTAAAAACATCACCACAAATAAAGGACAGAAACTGAGGAGAATGATACTGCATTAATGTGTCATCAATTTCAGCTCAAACTATCATCAGTGATATGATTTTTTTTCAAAGCCAGAAACAATCCTCTTGAGATTTTTTACTTTCAGTTCATGATCTGTGTTTTTTTTTATTTTTTGTTTGTTTTTGTTTATTTCTCCCTTCATTCCCACCCGCCTAGCAGAAACGATCATCGATTAAATGCAAGCCAACATCTGACGCTGTTTGGGCTCGGTTTGTTTATGGAGGGTGATGGCTAGCCGCTGAGATGCAGGACTCACTTGGGACTGGACCAGTCAAATCTCGTCAGGCCCTGGATGACTAGATGAAACAGCCGTTCAAGGCCCATCCACACAGGTTTGCTTTCAAAAGACAGCATGGCATGAGGCCTGGGAGACGCAACTGCCCATGGGTGCATTTATAAAAAAATATATATATAAAAAAAAGAGAGCTTAAAAAAGAGTAGTGAGGAATGGAAAAAGAAAAACATGATTTATTCAGCATGTTTACGGTTTACTTTTTCTTGGAGAGCAGATTCATTTTTTAAGCATAAAATAGATATGAAAACCCAAATGTATGAACTTTTGATTCCTGAATTTGACGTCAGCACAGATCACCTGTTAAAAAGACAGACTTTGACGCCTTCCATCTTCATGATGAAGTTCAGTTTTTTTCAGTTTTTCTGTATTTAGCATCAGCGATTCAGAAGAGTTAGAGGTTGGGGTTTCAGGTTAATACTACAGAGTGAACAGGTCACAGTCTCACTTGATTAGGCCTCACAAAGGAATATCAGTGCAGTACAAAAATAATTACACAGCTATGATTTAATTGTGGTTGGGGATGATGTGGTGTGTGACAGGCTCAGTAATAAACTAGTCAAACAAAGATATATGAGTCACAAAGTTACAGAGTTCTTAGTAGGAAAACACAATTACTAAAACTCAAGGTCCTCTCATTGGGAACATTTTTAGAGCTTTCACCTGCATCTTTTGGCCTTCGTCAGTGGAGCAGATAGTAAAGACAAAGTCAAGCACTTTGAATTGCCTTGTTGTTGACGCTATACAAAAACCTTTATTGCCTTGCCTGTTGGGGGGTTGTACTTTCCAAAAGTACACGACAAAAAAATGAGGAAGTGCTCCAATATTGATTTAGGACCAGTTTAGGACAATGGGGAACACATTTCTCTTGGTTTGATTATATAAAAGATAAAATTAGACTTGTTGTTGTTTGACATATAGACAAGAGAAAAAGAGAGAGCGCAAATGAGCTGAGAGCAGAAGTGAGTGAGAGAGAGAGACAGTGCGGCGGTGGTTGACTGAGGAGAGCGAGCGGCGGTAGCAAGAACAAAGCAGAGAAATATAACAACATTTTTCTGATTGTTTTGTGGCAGGTACCTTGTAAAGCACAAATGAATAAGACTTTGACTAACACACTGATTTAATGTTTCTGTTTAATTTTGCTCCTGTGCATTTCTCTTTTTCAGTCATTCATTCCATCCATCTCATGCAGCAGTAAATACAAAGACAACAGGACAAATGTTGTTTTGAATTTGGATTGTATCTACCCGATCAGGCCCAAGTAGAGCCTATATGAGAATTGCTCCACATGCATTAAAGACTCTCTGTTCAGTGTCGCGTCAGCTGCTGAGAACTGCTTTTTAACAATGAAAGGTTGGACTAAACAATTACATTTCAAAATAGTAGTGTCTGTAAGTGTATATGATTGTTTTGTGATTGTGTGTGAACAAACCATCTTACTGTGATCCTGTGTATGTACATATGTGTTCTCAGGTCTCTCTTGCATTAGAGATTTTTTTAAATAAAAGGTTAATAATAATGATGAGGGAGCTTTAACAAGAGGACAATTACACTTTCTATAAAAAGACCATTGTATCGTACCAGCTTGAGGAGGAAATGGAGCTGAGGCAAGAAGATGGAGAAAGAGCAACGAGAGGAGGACACTATGGCTACATCATTGGATCGACCAGAACAGCAAAACACACACAGATTTTTTCTGCTGCCGTGAAGGAGATTTCCGAACCGCTATTAAAGAGGTTAGCCAATGGCAAGGATGCAAAGAATAAACCAACATGACAAAATTGTGCATCTCTCCTAGCTATGTTTTGATCAGAATTTTGGTTTGCTTCACAGAGAGCAGAGAATTACTTGCAGGTGGGACGGAACTACACAGAAAGAGTGTACATCTCCACCAGGGAAATATATCCAAGGATAAAAGATTGTTTTATAAGCGACATCATAATTACCATGAGTTATAAATGCAGATGTGTGTTTTGATGAGTGAGTCACTAAATTTTAAAAGGTGGGTGTATCACCTCAGGATTTTTGTTTTACAATTTAATTCTGCATATTATTGCAAAAGCTAAAATACGGCTGCATGTTTTGGGAAATGAATGACATGAACAGAAGGTGTAGCAGATAGTAGGTCCTTTAACAGCGGGACAAGTGAAAGTAGTTTCTTACCAAATTAAAGTAAATACATACTTTTTTTTTAACTTAAGTCACTTTCTTACAGACAATTCAAGAAAAATGTCTCTTCAGATGAAATCTAAACGCAGAACTCATGCACTGGCGTCTCTATTAAAACATCATGTAATTAACACCTTTCCTCCACTTCTGAATTCCTGATCATCATTCTCATCACAACTGCCTGTTTTTTTTTTTCCTGAAGTCAGAGCCTCTCTAGCACTGTCACATGTAGCCTATTTAAATTGCAGAACACTTGCAGAGGTTTCTCAAGAGGACACATGTATAACGGAAGTGTCCACCATTAAGCAAGTTAATAAATATATAAAAAATAGCGCCAATGCAAATGAGGGTTACGACGAGACTACTTTGAGGCGACTTTGTGATGCAGCAGCTATTCATCACTGTGGCTGAAGATGCACTCATCACTGTCCTTAGCTTTATCTAATGAAGCCCCCATATGCAAATGAGCCTGTCCCTTTTCCTTTATTTTTCCTCTTCTATGTTTACAGCTGTGAATGTGGGAAAGGGGTGTAACAATACAGCAGCAATGTTACAACACAAGCACTCTAAATTCACAAGATAATGTATGGATAGAGGACACGATATATATATATATATACTTACTATTCTTCCAGGTGTATCTCTTGCAGCATTCACTGAGTGACTGCTTCCACATTATATTACAGCCCTTTAGAGCTGTTAGCAGAGTCCAGACTGAAACAAATCTGTCACAAACATAATAAGTTATTGTCCAGGCTGTCCTCAAGGGAAAAATTACAATATAGGTCAATTTAGAAAATAATAGAAAATTTAGGCTGGCAGGAATGACCTATAGTAAGGTTCTGCCATCTTGCGGCTGTAGTAATTATGACCCAAGGAAGTGACGCAGTTTAGATGATGTCAATAAGACAACGACTTGATAGGATGACTTTGCCACATTAGGTGGTGGCGGGTTAGGCGGATGGCTACATAGTTAAATGCTGCAGGAGACCACTGTTCACTTTTCGTTTCATTCTTCCAACCCTGAATTGGGACATCTTTTTAAATAACATAATGTTGTGGTGTTAAGTGTTGCCATGACTACAAAGGTTGCATAACTTTAAACCTGCAGTGTAAAACTTTTACATATAAATGAACGTCTGTTACATTCAAGCCCTTGCCAAACAATTTGACATAATGCTTTCCTAATCCTTTCACCACCACATCTCTCTGTATTTCACAGTATACCAGAGTTTTTAATCTGATGTCAGGTTTGCCATTCCCACACTGGCTGGATGAATGCATACTACACATGCTCTGCGGGTACAGCATGCACACTACAGACTGCTGCCAGCCAACCTGGCTAACTTCCATTTAGCTCTCTGCTTATTTGAATGAGGATAAAATAATTGAATCATGCAGCTCTTCAAGACTTTTCAAATGTTATCAAACTAAATGATCAAACTCGACATTCATCAAAAATCAATATCAAATCAAATTTGAGGCTTGGCTTCAGTAACAGTGTATAGAGCTTAACAACCAAATTTCATAGATAAGGGTTAGAAATGTAAAATGCAACACCAAAGATGGACAGCTCCACCATGCATGATGCCTCACAGCTGTTCTTACACACTTCTGCCTTTCAACAATACACACACAGCTCAGGTGGCATCACCTAACACATAATGTTCCTTTCTTTATGTTTCTTGGACACACTGTGCGTCACACACACTGCAGTAGCAATACAAAGCTTATCACATGTTCATCAACACAGGCTCCTCCACAAACAATAACCAAGACACTCCCCTCCTTTGGTATGACACTGTTATCTTTGTAGTTTATGTTTGTCTTAATGCATTCTCAACACACTTCCATGTACACACAGTATAGTATATAAAAATGACCGTAAACAAGTGTGTTTACTTGGATGAAAAATTGCCTCTCTCATACAAGATGAGATACTGATACTGGAATTTAAGATACTGATACTCAGATTTATAATTGTATCATCAAAGATAAAAACTGCCTTGAAACTGAGGCCTATATTTGTGGACAATGTTTCTGTATTGCCATTTTTGCTTATAAAATGTACCTAAAATACAGTATCATACAGATACCAGACTAAACATCTGATTGTGTATAATGTGAACATTTCATCAAAGATCAAATGTGAGGTCCCACATGTATCAAAAGAAGCAACAGACAACACTTAAAAGCTTTAGAATGTAACTGAATTTGGGTTTCTGATCTTGAGAGAATGTATAAATGTTGGCTTTTCAAAACATTACCCAAATAAATATGCCCACAGAAACATGAAAAGGTCAGTCTAAGATCAGGATCTTGGACTGGTCCTAACAAAACAGTTACACGGTGTCACCCAAGATTTCCACTTTGCTTGCACAAAGTCAACTGCAGGCACTGTACACACAGACACACACACAGACACACGCACGCACACACACCAGGCCCTTTGTTCATCTTTGAAAAAAATGTTTTCAGTTAGTGCAGCAGACTTGCACAACTTTGAAGTCTGGATTACATGTAGGAACACAAACCAAATGCTATTTACAAACAAAAGCCACTTAAAAGTATATATTTTAAGTGATGATCTCTTTGATCTGTAAAACCTCTTGATGGGGTTTTTGGGATGTAATGTTAAAATCATGTGACTTGCCTTGATAAAGTTGCAAGTAGTGTTGGTTGAGTATTCAACATTATAATTGTACTGTGATAATCTGATCACATGAAGACGACGAAGTGGAACTGTTCACAGTTCACCGTTGGATGGATGAATGGATGAATATCAATATTTCAGAAGACACAATATTTTCTATGTAAGTCTACATAAACAAGCATTTTCTTATTAAGATCCCATAAACCAGTTCTTAAAGAAATGTACTGAGCAGGACATGTTACAGTTAAAAACTAACATAATCACTAAAATCAGTGATCTATGTAAAAGGTGTCAGCATTTCTAAAATTCCTCAAACACATGTTGGGCATTTCTATGCTGTGATCCTCTGACAAATGAATATACTGATGAATTTGTCATTAGGAAATCTATCAGCTCTGCAGATTTATTGGACTGGCTCTGGTTTTGTGCCATTGATTTCAACAATATTGCGAATTCTTAGTTGCTACTGACCTCCAGTGAACTCAGACAGACCCTTTGTAAGAGATAAATTCTTAAAATCTAGAGATCGACTGCATTGGGATGATGTGAAAACACAGTTAATGACTTTTAAATGTTGGGGTCTGAGGAAGCTTGTGGCCTTATTCTGGGATCACTTGGTGAAAACAGAGACCTTTGACTCAGGGATGCCCGCAGATTGATGAGGTGAGAGTAAAACAGCAGGAAGGATGGAGAAAAGTCCTTGAGAGTAAAACACAGGAAGCATCTTGCACAGTCAGCTATAAAGAGAAAAAGCAGTAAATTAAATAATGTGCAGGGAGGAGGAGAACAGAGCTTTGGATTGTGGATTGTCTTCATAGCATTATATGATTTTAGCTCAACAGAAGTAGAAAATAAGTCAAAGAGTGTATAATGAAAAGAGAGCTGAACGGTCGGATAACATATTGTCAGACAGCAGCCATTAGCCAGAGCGCTGCGAAAGCACATCAGGGGAAAACTCAAAGAGATAGAGAGGCAACAAAGAAAGACAGGGGGAAGAGAGAGTGAGGGTGAGAGGCAGAGATGTGAGAGGAGCAAGGGAGAGAGTGCAGAGTGGAGTGTGGAGACTGATTGCCGTTGATCTTCACAATAAGCGGGGCCGACAAGCGGCGAGCGTGCCTCTGCTCCGACACTAATTGCCCGTGAAAGGTGACCCGCGGTGAGGCGGAGGCGCTCAGCTCCGATCGTCCTCGCCGCGCGACGTCCGCCCTGATCGCACGCGACACCAGACAGCCGAGCCGTCACGCCGGCCACCAGCTCCACCAGCTCAACAGCCGGAACCCATCCAGAAAGAGAGACAGACAGAGAGGGGTGAAAGGATAGGGACCAGGAGAATTGAAAGAGTGAGGGGGAAATGGAAAGCGGACAGGGGACAGGAAGAATAGACCAAGATGGAGACTTAAAAGAGGAGTGAGAGCTGGGTAGAAACAAGAGAGAGAATCTGACATGGGGGGGGGGGACCCTACTGAGAAGAGAGACAGAGATAATAAGTGGGACAGGAGATGCAATGGTTGTAAAGGATGAACTGAGAACCTGAATGATAAAAAAAGATAAAACTAATTGCACTACTTCAGTTGCTATGCACTAAATTGGTATATTTTAAACAAACTGCTATGTACTATGTTTGTGTGTGATACTGTTAAAGTGTGTGTAGAGAGAAAGAGGGAGAGGGAGTGAGGAATAAGAACAACCCCTGATTTCTACCACAGGAGTGTTTAACCTTGCATAATTTATTCAAATCTATTAATATACACCAGAACAATGTGATGTAGTTTTCCAAAGTTTTGCAGGAAAATCATCTTCAGTCACAGTTATGAGAAATAAGGAACTATGACTGTAACGAACGATTATTATAACTACCAGCCAGTTATTTTCTTGATCACTCATGAATCGTTCAGTCTACAAATTGTTTAAAAAAAAATGTAACGTCTTTTCTGCCTGACGACTAGTTAATCAACTAATAATTTCAGCAGTGAAATAGAAATAGAAAAAAAATATGAATGTAAACAAAGAGAAGAGTTCATTGGGATCGAACAGAAGGCTGAGAAAGAGAAGGATGCCTCATGATTTTTGAGGCTCCGGAGAGTTAAAAGCAGCAGTCAGGGTGGTAACGGGGGCCACAGACAGTCATGAGAGGATAGAGAAGTGCGAAAAAACAACATAATGGTTACAGATGATCAGACGAAGGGAGGCCGGTGCCATGAGATATAAGAGGGAGGAGAAGGCTATACTGTGAGCGCTGAGAGAATAAAACGGCTGGCTGGAGTTCCGCCACAGACGACAGCTCTCCAATAAGCGGACAGTGTGTGAAGCTGCAGGCCCTCCTCCTACTTCAGCGCTCCTCGTCTTCTATCCAGGACACACAATCAAATGCTGCCCTGATTTCTGCTGCCATACTTCTGCTCTTATTGGATTCATTTACTGAGTTTCCTACACTTAACGCGGTTCAAACAGAAACGTTGCTTAACTAGGAGTAAAAAGGAAAACGCTCTCTACTGAAAAGTATTTTATATGTCACACTACTGTATTATTCCTTTGAAATGCATTTTTCTTGTGCTCACCAAGGCATACCAAACACTTAAGAAATGTGTAGTATTGTAATGACTTCCCGTAACATTTATCAACTTGTTGGGAACTTCCAGAAGCATTTTTACTATTGATTTTCCCTGCTTCCCCTTGGTTTTAAGAGGTTATGAGAGGATAAAGAAGAGAGACGAGCCTGGATCTTTTTACGCAGTGGAGCCAGACAACTGGAGCCCAGTGTGGGGGAAGGAGTGTGGGCAGGCTACAGACCATTTTCCCAGCATAGATACGGAGATATTGGAACGCAGTGGCCATTAATAACAACTCAGTTGTCATCTGCACAGCCATTGAACCCCAGACCGGTCAATATGTGTGGAGAGAGTGAGAAAAAGAGTCTCCCGTGTGCATGTGTGTGGTATGAGCTGAAGCTGCTGCTGCTGCTTGATCATGAAAAAAATATCAGAGAAAACGGCAACACATATTGTAAAACATAGATAAATGTGAAATACATATATTTTATTGTGTCCTTATATTCATAACAAAACATAACATTCAGTGAAGGTATTCTAGACTCAAATATCTGTGTAACAGGAGGCTAATTCACTTTGTGGTTAGCACCACCCTTTGGCAGTGCACAGTATTGTATATTGGCAACACTTGCATGTATGGTTTATGTTAATTAATCTCCTTGCATGAAGACTGCATGCATTATGTATTCAACTTAAGCAGAGTACATGTGTTGGTGATATAATGATCTGTGCTGGTAGGTCAACTTTTTTCTCTACTGTCAGCATCCACAATAAGAGTACACAGTAATTTATTATTGATGAGAGATACAGTAATGAAAACATAAATCGATAGATGTGATTGGATTTGATTGTGTTCAACATTTAATCTGATGTTAAGTTGAGGGAATTGACTCGATTCTGCAAAATAGGACCTGAGGAAAGAAAAACAGTATTTTTGGAAGACTGTCGAGATATATTTTAATTGTAATGAACACTCAAAAATCATAGATATATATCAGACAAAATATTATCATTATTATTATTATTACTACACAAGACAATTTATGATGTCCAAAACTGAGGATTGTCAGAGAGCATTGGCTGAGTGAATAAAGTGAACTGACCAAAGTAACAGTACTGGTTAAAAAAACACACAAAAAACCTTCTTAATTCACAGTAATCATCATATTTCAGTGTCACTTTCCTTAGAAACTTGATTCCCTGTCTATCGCTGTCCTACTGAGTACAGCACAGAAACACACACACACACACACACCAATTACAGCGACTCCAGTCCTAGTTTTAGTTACCTGCACCAGGAGCACCTGACAAGTTTATTCTCTGCAATCATGTCATTTCTTAAGCAGCCGACAATACAAGGACTGGATGGGGATATTCTGAGTGTGCGTGGCAAACAACGCTCAATTAAAGTCATGGAAACTATCAGGTGAACACTGTGAAGTTTGAAGGTGGTGCTCAAAACAACATGTTCAGTTGTTGTCAGTGCAAAAAAGGGTTTGATTTCTTCTTTTAGCGAGGCAGCCTCATTTCCAACCTCAACTGAAATGATGACAGGTTGGCAAATGAGACGATCAAGCACTAACAATTTGTATCCACTCGCTCAGAAACATTAATAAAATGATCTATCATCAAGCTTACAACTGACTTAAAACATGTTGGCCACATCAGGCTGGTCTCCTCAAGTCTTCTACCAAACCAAGCAAACAAACAAGCAAATAAACTTAAATACATACACTGAACTGAAAGAAAACCGCCTTTTTGAAATTAATGTAAATTAATGAATTTAAATATATTAATTAAAATATAAATTAACATATACATTTGTACACTTAAAACTATTTAACAGAATACATTAACAGAAAACACATCTCCAGTTATGAAATGTTGTCTTATGCATTATTTGGTGTTTCACTGTATGAATGACTCACAAATACTGGAGGAAAAGGCACCTTTTTGGAACCTGCACCTACTGTAATAAATATCAGTTTCAGCCTTTGTGAGTATAACAAAGAAATAACAAATTGGGAGTGTGAATATAATGTTTAGGAGCAACTTAGTCTGGTTTGGCCACTAGTCTGTCCTGCAACAATAACTCCTTGTCCTGCATGACATGAGCATAACACAACGTTTATTTTGTGTTGCTTTGCGATATACAAGGATATATTTGTACTGCATTTTCAGCACATTTTAATAAAAAATAATACAGTTTTTGAGCATTTAATATAATATGACATCTAAGCATCAGTTTTTCAAGTATTCTGAAGTAAAGGTTTGTTTATGTGTTTGCTCTCTTAAGAAATGCATCTGTATTTGGGCACAGGTTAAAATTTGAAAATATTTTCCCTCTTTAAATGCAGCTCTTAAGAAAATGTCACATATAACCTGTGAAAGTAACCTGATGACTGAAACTTGAAAATCTGTTTACTTCTTTCATCTGTGAATGCATCTATCTGCTGCTTTGATGGACCAAATTTTAACCTGAATCTCGCAACTAATCAACTGAAAGAAGCCGTCCTCTGGCTGAAGATGATAATCAAGCTTCTAAAGTTTTCCAGTTTGGCTACACTGCTTCATATCCGTAAGCCATCCAAGGGACTTTCTAATTAAGAAGTTACCATTCAGGCACTTTCTGTGCTTTTTTAAACAGTTAAAAAAAAATAAAAAGTTCCTTAACTTCCTCCAGTCCTGTACACTTTGTAGTGCTGCAGCATCAACTCTCAAAGTCAAGGAGCTTTGCTAGTTTCCCTCTGGAGACCATCCCCGAGATTTCCCTTTGCACATTTCCGCAAGACTACTGAGAGTGGCGAGTGATAACGCGGTTTAAGATGCTAACACTTCGCCATTAACATGTGGCCAGTCCTAGCGCCCTCTCATCAGCGCCCCGAGGGTTTCTTCCTCTGAAATGCTCTTTTAGCAGCTCCCTGACAGGCGAGCGCTTGGCTTTCTAGTTAATTAAAGGGAAAAACATGGCCTTAACTGGTGCATGGTCGCGCCCAGCCTGCATAATGGGACGTAATTAACTTCCCCTCATCGTTACTTCACTTCAAAGGGTCGGGTTTGAGTCAGCCATGCAGACACACACACACACACACACACACACACACACACACACACACACACACACACACACACACACACACACACACGTATATAAGATGTGTATTTATTACCGCTGGTGCACATGGATTGGCCCAGAGAAACAGATCCCTATAGCTCTCCTCTGGGAGTTACATACAAGAGCCTTAACTGTCGGCTAGGATCCTAGGGAAAAAAAATGTTTCTGCTAACTTATGAGTGAATGTTGACTACATGACATATACACATGCATACATACATACATACACTAGGACTGTATGACCTCTGTAATGTAGAAATCAGTATTAACAGGTTTGAATATAAGGTTAAATCTTGGTACATGCTTTGCTGTGTTGCTTCCTTTCTACCAATCTGCCCCTCCTGACCATCTTCTACTATATGAAAAACAATTGTATATCATTTAAGGAAGGGGCAGACTCTCAGACAGGCATTACAAAGCACCTCTCATTCTTCATACATATAACTATACAATGCACATAAACTGCCCTTAAACCTTTCTGCTGACCAAGTGTGAACTGTAGTCTTAAGTCTTTTCAAAAGGTCCTCCTCTTAAAAGTTGTCACTACCTTACATCTGTAAGCTACATACAGCTGAAAAAAATATTTTTATAAGAAAAGATTAAAGGAATTGCACTTAAAGTAAAAGTATGTAACTATAAAATGTACCAAAAAGTATATTATTTCTTATCAAAAACAAGTTAGATTTCTAGGCAATAAAAGCTGTTTTCTAAAATAGATATAGGATATGACCAGTTTTCCGATATGTCAACTGAAAGTATCATCGAATGTTCTTAAGGAAAGTAAAGACACCACTGACACACTGAATAGCAGTTGATAGTGGCAGTGCATCACATAACTGTTTGCCAGGTTCTTACACACAGTAATCATTTCAGACATATGCACGACAAAAGGACGTCATAACAGTAAAATGAAAGTCTTTCACCTCACTTGAAGACATGTTTCCTTCACTCTTCGTGCTGGTCTCATGTCAAAGTCTTTTCCTCTTTGAATAGCGTTTCTCTCTCATGCCAGCATCATGTAATTATCACTTGTAGCAGCAGAGGTTGCTGGTCAGCAAAAGTTATATTGTCTCACTTTAATGTTAATATTTCAACTTCATTCACTGCTTGCACTTAAGTTTCTCTCAGCTCCTCTACTTCAACGTCTTTCAATATTTCATGTTATATCAATATTTTTTCAGCAGTGATCCCCCCTAAATTAACTTTTTCGGATTATATTTCTTTTGTTTGTGCTTTTTTGACCTCTTCCAAAACCCAATTACACATATTAATCACTTACAAATAAGCATACAGTACGTACACACACACACACAGCTCCTTCCTTGCTGCAGCCAGACACTATGGGAAGAAAAACATCTGAATGCTGACATCTGCCACATGCATTTGGCCGCCAACATGAGCCCAATGTTCAGAGAGACTTTTTTCTCCCCCCGTCCTCTCTTCGACCAAACCAAGTTACCGTGAATTTCCCAGCTGTGAGTGAACAAGCGAGCGACAAGGCTCGGCCAAATCGAACTGATGGCTGGGCTCTGTTTGCCTTTTGCTGTTATTTATTCATGTGTTTATTCTTCCTGTCGTTATCC
Organism: Scomber scombrus; assembly: GCF_963691925.1. NCBI lineage: Eukaryota > Metazoa > Chordata > Actinopteri > Scombriformes > Scombridae > Scomber > Scomber scombrus. The sequence goes on from NC_084985.1 coordinate 12,915,378, forward strand.
CCTCTGATACAGCGTCCCTCCATCCTTTCCTGCCCCTCCCCCAGGTGCCAACGAGGAAACGATGTCTTGTTACATCAGGTGTGATATGTGCCCACCCCGACCCCTGCTTGCAACTGTGTGTCCTTAACAGTCTCGGATAGCTGAATACTTCTTAAAATTATATTTTAAAATCATTTAAAAATAATAATAAATAATAAGACAAAAACACGTTTAAATTTGTAGCCTGATCACAACCTAAAAAACATATCTGTCAACCTGAAAATCAACTATTTCAAATACTAAAGCTTTTATTGTATTGATATTAGAAGAATATGTCATGACATTTTTAAACCTGTGTCACAGCCTAATGGAGCAGTTTAACTGATGCTGACCTTCATACAACCCAAGTTTCTTATTTTTTTGCACATGTTATTCTATGTGTAGTGTGTCTGACATAGCAGAAGGTGAAATGTGCTTGGTGGCTGCTGGTGGTGATGAACAGGGTCAGTGGCTGACGCTCAAAACAGTTACTGGCAGCAGGGGGTCCAACACACGTACTTGTGACAACACAGACTGTCCTCCATTGGTCAACAGTGGTGGACACCCCTCTTACACTTGTATTGTCATGTGTAAACTCAGTGAACCACACACACTCAAACACAGTCCACCCCCCCCCCCCCCCCCCCCCCCCCCCCCCCCACCCCCCCATCATGAACACTGGCCATGTCGCAGTTGGTTGTCCCTGGATGAGCGCCACGGTTACCCTGAATTTACATGTGTGCTAATTAGACTGGAAGAAATGATTGGCTGCTCACAACATCGCAGTAAAGAGGGCCCAGATTCATACACAAACACACACACACGGACCTATGCTCGCCTGCCCGCACATACACATATGGGCGGCCACATACACAAAGCCCTGGTGGACAGTAATGCATTAGGGCGTACCCCATCACACCGTGTCAAGAGACACACCTCGGCTGAGTTTGGGGTCTGTCACATGTGATTTACTCGGCGTCAGACAACCTCACACCCCTCCCTTCTCAGTGTACAAATCTATCTCCCTCCAAATCCTGCGTGTGTGTGTGTGTGTGTGTGTGTGTGGGTGTGTGTGTTCCGAGGAGGGAGGGTGTGTTAAATATTTCCTCCATACTGGGAATTTAAGCCAACAACATATGCTATGATGCTATGTTGTATTTTCTAGGCTGTTCTTCTGAATGTACGCTAGCGAGGTCCATATGTAAATTATTTATGTCTGATGTGTGCGTGTGCGTGTGTGTGTGTGTGTGTGTGTGCGTGTCAGAATGGTTAGCACTGAAACCCCCACTGAGCTTCTCCATAATAGTCCTAAATCAGCCTTGTAATAATAACATCTCACCCTGTGTTATTCCTGCTGCAATCCTATGTGCACAGGCCCCCCAACTTCTGCCAAATAGCCCCTTTTGATCTCCACTGCTGGCAGGACATAGTGGGCTCTTTACCCTCAGCTTCACACAATCATACAGTGTAGGGAAAAAGTGAGACTGAGCATATGGAGTCCACACAGCCATACTGTGTATATACAGAGCCATTCCCATTTCCCTTACAGGGGGGGTGTTTCTCTTTTCCATTTTGAATATTTCTCTTAACTTTTTTTATTCTCACAGAATCCAAAGGGGGATATTAGATGAGATAAGTGGGATCTGCTTTAGTCTTACATTCACAGAGATTTAACAAAGTGGAGTCTATTTGTGTTCCTTAGCTTTTCTTTTCCGCAGCCAATCTGAATGTCACTGAGCAGTTTTTTTTTCAGCTGGTGAGCTGAGACCATAAAAGTGGGTCATGAGATGTTCTGCCAGAGCCGTACTTAGAAGAATGTTATTCAACGGACCGTCATCTCATAGACAAGGTCAAATTGGATTACTCAGTTTAGAACCTCTGTGTTCTTTACTATTAGTTTCATACCAGTGCAGAGCACTGTCTGCCTCAGCTTTATAATCTAAAAACATTACACAAGGTCAGTTGTTCATAAGTCCCGTCTGAGTGAGTATTAATATGCATGCATGTGTGTGTGTGTGTGTGTGTGTGTGTGTGTGTGTGTGTGTGTGTGTGTGTGTGTGTGTGTGTGTGTGTGTGTGTGTGTGTGTGTGTGTGTGTGTGTGTGTGTGTGTGTGTGTGTGTGTGTGTGTGTGTGTTAACAGAGGGGCACACATAGTAACAACAGCAACTTCATGCTAGAGCACGATTAAAATATTGCTGAGACACCACTACTTGATTCAGTCAGACAGGGAAATACACCTCCAGCACTATTTCAAATATTTTGCTCTCTTTCTTCCTGGCTTTCATTTGCCACATATTCTTTCATCCTCACTTTACATCCCCCTTTTTTTCTTTCTTTGACACAAGAAGATGAGCAATACACCAATTATTTGTGTCTTAGTCTTTTGGAAAAGAGCAAATTCCTACTCAAATCATCTTGAATAATTTGATTATTTATGCATGTGTTAAAACATGGACACATTCACAGTAATTACAAATGTTTATGTACATTTCATGCATTGCAAATCTGAACCATCTGTTTGTGTGTTAGAATAAGTCATTTGATTTACTGTAATTAAAATGTTCTGTTAACTATCTTCTGCGTCGCTCAGACAGAAACAGAATTATTGGTACTAAACATTACCAATAACACAACATGTTTTATAACCCGTTTCATAAAGACACTCTTTATAAGACATGTATATTTTAGCATTTACACTGTAATGTAATGTGATGCTCAGATGTTATAAAATAGAGCAAAAGGGAGGTTGTAGAGCTGAAAAAAATTGTTAATTAAATAATAACATAAAATAACAATTCAGTGTAAAATGATTTATCAGGCAAAAAAGATAAATGTTTGCTAATTCAGGCTTCTCAAATGTGAGAATGTGCTGCTTTTCTCTGCTTTATATCATTGCAATCTGAATATATTTGGCTTTCAGACTGCCGGTAGGACAAAACAAGTGACTTGGACTAAATGATTCGTCAGGAAACAGAAAAAATAAACAAGGAATAAACAACAATGACAATAATTGTTAGTCGCATCCCTGAAAATATTTTTTTAAAAGAGATTAATTTGAAACACTGAAACACAAAACACTGTAAACAGGAACTATCCTACAGATATTTGGCAAACCCGACTGATGAGAGTGCCACATAAGTATGAACATTAAAAACCTTCAAACAGAGCAAAAAGCTTTGTTCACTCCAATTTGCAAACATTTACCCCCATTTTATTACTCATAACCATCGTGTTGGGGGAAGCTTGTGGTAACACTGACTACGCGGTGCTTTTGGCTTTGCAGAGTCACACACATGTCCAGCAAAGACTGTGTCAATTACAACACACACATACACATGTATAAAAAGAACAACAAATAACATAGAGAAAAAGAGAGCAGTCATACGAACAAGAAAATGCAACAGCATTAAAATGAAAGCACAGAGGAGGCGCAAGAGAGTGAATGTGAGTATGTGTGTGTGAGAGAAACACCAACAATAATACATTTCAAGTGGAACAAACACTGTTTTCAATTTTAGCCCCTCTCAAAGGTTCAGAGGTATCTATCATCCCTCCAGAAGGAAAAAAAAGGAAATCATCCAATTTAGCAAAAGAGGGACGAGCGAGAGAAAAATTTGAAGCCCCAATTACAAGTAATTACCACTTTTCACTCTCAACATGGTGAAATGATTTGATGCCTTTCAGAGGGTAGTCTGGTTTAGCTCAACACAGACATCTCCTTCTGCCTTGTGTTAGTCTTTGGCGGTGGTTAATACGATCATTTGCTGGAGATAAAAGGCGGGGCGGTTAAAAATGATGGCGCTGGAGCCGGATCTGCTGGCCATAAATCACACAAGGTGGTATTGAGATGAAGCGAAGGTATGTGCCACGACAGCCTTTCGCTGTGACTAACACTAGAAATGATAAAATAAATATATCTCTGAAGGACTCAAAAGGAGGGGCGTTTGCAAGGTGTGTGTGTGTGTGTGTGTGTGTGTGTGTGTGTGTGTGTGTGTGTGTGTGTGTGTGTGTGTGTGTGTGTGTGTGTGTGTGTGTGTGTGTGTGTGTGTGTGCGTGTGTGAGTGGGTGTGTGTGAATGCTTTGATTGTACTGTGTGTGAGCCTTATAGCAGGAAAGACCAAGTGTTTTGCTGCATTCTTACACCAGTTTTGACTGAACTTCCAAGTTTAGGAATATAAACTGTAATATATAATATCCAAAGTATCACACTGGTTAATATAATGAATCCTGAAATGGACAAACATGTGTGCACCAAATTTCATGGCAATCCATGCAGCAGTTGTTGAGACATTTAGGAAAATGTCAGTCTTAGACTACAAGTCAGGGGGGCGACAAGAGATATAGAGATACATCATTAGCAAACCATGAACAACCAGGCTGAATTTCAACCTTTATTTACAGACAGTGGGGATGAAACAGAAAATGAGATCAAGAGAGATGCAACAAGTCCCCGGACAGACTTTGCTAAGTCCCTAAAACCAAAGTCATGGTCAACAGCATCTTGAAAGGCTGTACAAATGTTCATGCCAATCCATGAAATAGTTGTGGGGAAACCTGCTGGACCAAAGTGGTGGACTGAATGGCTGATCGACTGAATGACCAACATTTCCATCACTAGAGCCATGCTGCTGCATGGATGAAAAATGTCTGGTTTAAAGGCCAGTAATAGTGAGCAGGGTGTGGGTGTGTGTGTGTGTGTGTGTGTGTGTGTGTGTGTGTGTGTGTGTGTGTGTGTGTGTGTGTGTGTGTGTGTGTGTGTGTGTGTGTTGATGAGCAAACTGTGGGAAAACCACAGAACAAATACCCAGACAAAAGACACTTTTCCACCTGTAGACTACAGGGTTAAAACAAACTTGTTTTTAAGGTGACGTGACCCCTCTTACACAATTAAATCACAACAAAAGCCCCTGGAGACAGACAGAGAACGTCTATCTCAGAAAGCCTGCTCCTCTTAGGCTGCCACACACAAACACACACACACACACAGAGCCTGGTGTAAGAGATACTGGCAGAGCATTCACATACAGACACAAACACACACATACTCACAGCTACAGCTCGTGCTCACTCGCAGTATTGCATCTCAACATCTACACAAACCAAAATGCAGTTCCAATCCACCTGGTGGTTTGATGGCTCACACACTCACACATGACAATGCATTGATTTTTATTTTTTTGCCCCCCCCCCCCCCCCCTCTCCTAGCTCTGTTGGGTGTGCAGACGGAGCGGTGTGGAGAAATCCATTAAGCCGACACTTCTCATTTCCATTGACTGACAGGCCTAGACGGGCTCGGGCTTTTGGCCCACCCGCTTGACTGGCAGCTCGACAGTTAAACAAGCCCTCCAGTTGCTATAATAGTTTAAAACACTTTCAATTACCTGAGTCAAACAAATTCTGCAGACGAGCGCTCGGGTGCTTCTCCACAAGCAATCCTACAGTCCTTCCCCGCCTATCGTTTTGTTTATCTGGAGATCCCCCATGCTACGATGAAGGGGAAGAGTTTTTCTGGACAAAGCAAGCATGAAGTCAGCGAGGGAAATTGGAGGGTACAAACTGTAGGGTACTGAGAAGAAAAAGATTTTAAGTTGGTTTTTTTTTCTTACATGGTGTTTCAAAACTCTCCACTGTCTGTTTTGTATGGATGTGTTTCTTCACCTTATCTCCACCTAAACCACAGAGAACCTCCTGTGTGTTTGTGAGTGCAAGATTTAGAACAAAACTCATTAAACATAAAGTAAATCAGTTTTGACCAACCTCCTCACTTCTGCTGTGAAAAGCACACAATAACAGGGGGTGGGTAATTTCCACAAATCAATGAAATCTCACAGTAATAAGCCAGACTCATAAATCACTTGTTAACAAGCACTTCACAGCAGTGAGGTTGAGTTGCAGGTTTAAACACTTCTTGCATACTGTGAGACCTTAATTGCCAGTAAAAACATAAAAAAGGCAAATGTCAGATTGCTTTGCAGTCGATTACATAAAATCAAGACCGCACTTTTTATAGAAATTTGACTGTTTGTTTACCATTATGGATTAGTCTCTTAAACAGGCTTTTTTTTATATCACAAAGCACTACTGTCACTCTATTACTATATTATTATTGTATTATATGTCAATATAATGTGGAGTTGTGAATTATTTTGGCTGAATAAATCAAAGGCAGTCTTTGCAATTAACAGGTGGTACACTGGGGAAAACATGTTTTTTGGAAATAAAATATAATCATAATTTTTTTGTTGAAAATTACATTTCTGGGTCTAATGTGTTTGCTTCATGTGAATACAAGCTTTTACAAGACAAAAATATACTCTCAGTAACACAACATACAACTGAAGAAATATGAGGTAACATAGTTTACAGTACTCCTATAATCGTAGGCTAAATTTAATATGTTTATGTAGCATAATAAACGACTGATATCTTATAGAGACAACTGGGTCCTAATTTAAGATGACTGAATTCACCTGTAATAGTAATAAGAGCAGAATGCTGCACACCACTTGCAATCAGCTCCCTTATGTTTTTTTTTTTTTCATGAATAAAAAGGGAAACGTGTAAATGCTTCAGAGTCATTTAATTGTCTGTCTATGTCCATTAATTCAAAATATTCCTAAACTGTATTTTGTGTTTTTTTCACTTCATTTTTTTGCCATTTGATATGGCCCGAGAGCCTTGGCAGTATACCTTTGGAGGTTCGTTATGCATAATTATCTGGCATCCCCAGCAGCACCTAGAGCTCTTGCTGCAGTAATAATCTCCATGTTGCCCCAGAAACACGAGACACACACCAGCAAAACAGTGAAGTCATTCCCTCTTTGTCCTTGAGTCGCCGTGAGTCGTGGTGTCGAGAAGCCGCGAGATGTGCAGAGCAGAGTAGAAAAAGAAATGAGAGGGAGATTATTTTTGCAGGTCTTTTGGCTGGTCGAGATGCATAATCATATTTGAGATGGCCTTTAAGTACGCATTCAGTAGAAGGTATTAGCAATTAGTCATGAATCTTTTTCCTTTCTTTTTTTTAGATGAGAATGATTTAACGGTGTAATGTTATTTACTGTACACTCGACTGGGTAGATGGTGTGTTCGTGTGTCATTTTGAGAGCCAGTTAGACAGAAGAGATATTATGAACCTCGTGTTAAAACACTGTATGCTGTGGACATCACTTTTAAAACTAAACACAAAAAAAGACATACTGATAAAAAATAAAGAATGTATCACAGAGGTTTATCCACCTCAAACACACAGGTGTAGTCAGTCCTGTTTCACCACTGTTTGAATGTACTCTTTATGTTGAAAGGTATTCAGCACTTTAAGTGATCAAAATTCTTGTCAAAATGCTGCATTTTCTAGTTTGGGGGGGGAAAGACAACACTTATGGTGTGTTGGACCCGCTGCAGAGAAGCTTTTGGACTCTAAAAGGGAATTTAGCTTCACTTCTACACCTCAGAGCTCAGATTCAACTATGCAGAATTTCCCCAGATGTTCTTAGATAACTTTTCAATTTTGGGGTTTATCCATTATGTTAAAAAGGAATGAAAGACAACTATGATCAATATGTCACCACAACTGACATTTATTTCCTGAATAACAAAGTAACTGGCTAAACTTGATGTTTTATTGGCCATAACTGAACTTTTTTAGGCCTTTAACAGTAAATCATCGTCTGTATTCATTTCCTCTCAACAGATGTTTTGTTAATTCTTCCTTTTGTTCTATGAACACCAGTTTTACCTTTTTCAAGTGGAAAATTGGCTTAAATTAATTGGAATTGGAATTTGGAATAAAAAAATCTTATTTAAAAGGCTACAGAAATAAACGTGAAGGGAGACAGTAAGCTACAAGTAAAACTATTTATTTTTCCTGTTTATTTTTGTTTTAATGCTACCTAATTAGTGCGTGCCAGCTAGCGGTGCCTACTTGCTGAAATGACACAACATTATGACAGGCAGTAACATTCAAGCAACTACACATGACTTGCGTGTTCAAAACACAGTAGCTGTGGGAGATCGTCCTCAGACCATAAATGTCACTCTACCCATTGTGGTCTAGTGTGACTCAAGAGATATTTACATTTACTAGAGGTGTTAATGGGGACAAACCAAAGGGACTTTGCAGATGATTGTTTCTAACCAATTAAAATTATTAATAAGTGCTCATCTTTGGAGACTTCACCATGAAACCTGTCTGAATCATAATTGACACACACACACCACCTTACTGGACTCTTTAAATTTAAAACTGTGTGTTTTTGTGATAAAATTCTTGTTTAAGTAGTTGTTGACAAGGTTTGGGAGATGGGAGATCTTGTTCACAGCCTCTAAACCACTCCTCACTGATTGGTTTCTTACAAATAAATTGATCTATTATGACTTCTAGAGTAGGTTGGTGAGGTTTTTAGGTGATCACTATAGAATCGCCTCCTTCACCTTCACAGTCAGACAAAAGCAACCCTTCTTCAGAGTTGCTCAGCTCACACTGCTCTCTAATCTCTCATTTCCTGCAGCCTTCTGCTTCTGTAAGACAATGGACCACTGATGTACTAAGATAAATTATAAGGTGCTGCCGTACAGCCTTGCTGCCAGTTTTTTCCAGTGGCCAGAGAGGAACTGCAGAGAAAAAATCCCCTACAGCCCAAAAAGCATTTTCCCATAGACCACCATTATAAAATTGACAGGACATCTCAAACTGCAAATAAGGTCAATTATGACTTCCATGAATTTTAAATCCATATTTGTAAACTTCCCAAAAGCAATTTAAAATCTATGAAGTCATTGTGTCTGTTGTCTGTTTTATTGCTGAAGGAGTTTGAAACTTGACTTAACTTTTTTCTGCTCCATGAAAAAAACACAAGGGCAAAAGTAGACAAACCTTCAGCACCACAAGGACTGTGACACAGCGTGGGCTTCTTGCACAAAGTAGTGTTTAAATGAAGAAATGGCAGCATTCCACACTTTAACTTGTAATGAAATTATAGTTTTGTGAACTTGTAAATGCGCTCATATTAATAAAAAAAATCAAGATACCACTATTTTAAAAAGCAAACATCTTCTGCTAAAACATACAAAATATTCATATTTACAAAACTAAAGATTCAAAATGTACTGTTCACAGAAAATAACTGTTACGTATAGATCTATGACCAATAACAATGTTTCTTTTTCTCTTCTCCCAATGTAACTGACTAAATCTGAAATGAGAGAGAGATGCCAAGTGTGGAAACACATTCTGCTACCTTCTCTGTGGTACCTTTGTTCAGCTCAGAGTTATATGAGCATTAGTAAGAAATCCAAAGGCAGTGTAAGAGTAAATGGGCTCTCAGGAGTGAAGAAGAACTATGGTGACAAATTCTCTCTCTGTCCTCCTTACCCGGCCTTCCTATCCTGGTCAATATAATCAGGCGCCACAGTGCAAACAGCCCAGGACACACCATGTAAAGTGACTCTACAATCCTCCCTCCCCTCCCCCTCCCCGACCCCCCTCGGACACTATTCGCCCTTAACAACAACCATTGATTTTTTTCCTGATGAGGATCTAGCCGGCATTTAATCTAACATTGTAACCCCCTCGCTGTAGGACATGGCTGAGCATGTCATGCTAATCGATTGGTCACAGCAACCAGTGTAGGTTGAGCACTTAACTTTACCTCAGTTGACGAGAAGGAGAAGGATATGTTATCTATCTATCTGAGCATATAAACAATGACTTAATATAATGAGAGTATGGTTAAACATTGAAGAACAATACAAGTTTCTCATGTTGTTGATTTTTCTCATTATAAGGGCAGAGGAGCTCGGGATTATATTACAGTAAAAGCCTTTAACCCAGATGATAATTTACATTTTGTCATCGCACTTCAAGCTACTGTACATGTTTGACTAAACACACCATCAAGCCTCTTGAGTAGCCCATTGTTTACAGAAATCTGACTTGACCAATAGTGCTGCCATCAAAACACGGGTGGGTGTCTACCCATAATCCCTCTCTTTGTCTACTACAAAACCCTCTTTAGGCAAGGACACTGGGTTTAAATACTGCCATATGCAAATTGTTGCATGCGATTTGCATTTTTAAATATATCAAACCCTTCGGATTCACTGGATTCTCGGGGCACGCTGATCACAGATTTATGCACCTCTGTCAGTCATATTTCAACATTTATACGCTTTTCACAATAACTCAGGAATGTGTATACATTTAATTATTCCTCGAGTGAAATTATTTCCCTGTAAGGAAAATATGTGTGTTGGTACAACTGCCTTTATGCCTTCTACAGCTATTAACTATGGAGCTATGAAGCTATATTTACCCCTTTCTCACTGTCTGTGTGGTCAGCTTGAATTAAGGCACATTAACACTGCTCATTGCTCATTATGAAGCCGCTCAAATTCAACACAAGTGTAAAAAAATGTTTTGGATTGAAAGGTGCAGCTTTTCTACCCTGTTGCACATTTTGTGTTATTTAAACAATTATTTCTTTATCTTCATACCACTGCATCACCTGAGTGTAAAAAAAACGGTATGACACAGACAGAGAATGACACAGATATCTAAAAAATACAAAAATATATAGGGTGTGTGATTATACTGATTAATACAACATTAAATGTGCAAAGTCTCTGTTTTCTGAAATGAATTTTCTTATTTGTTGAGCTCAGCATGATTCTAGCAATAGCCATCGAGTCCAAAACATAAAACAGCACACAAACATTTTATCTAGGTCTCTGTTTCATCACACGCTGCATCTCTATCACCACATAAATAAATAACAAACATATAGACTGCATCCCTATTGTACATCAAACACAGCCAAGATTACATGTGACAACGCTGGCAATTAACAATTTCTCTCACTCTGAATTCAAACTATAAAAAAAGATGATCAAGGCTCGTTGATATCCACAGACTATGCATAATTTATGTGGCTGGTACAAAATACCATTCTGTTGCAGTTCTGTTCATTCACTCGACTAATTCATTGAAATAAAGAGTCCCAAAGGGTTACCCGTGTAATCAAGCCTAATCCCAGATTGATTTGAAAGCAGTGGAAGACAGAAAGCCGGAGAAATCTGGGAAAGCTCTGTCACAGGAGGAAGACTGCGGGAAGCTGCGGGGTGATCGGAAGAAAGTGTTTAAAGCTCCGGTTTCAAATGGCAGGATAATAAAATAGGTCTGGGAAAAATGTTGACAGTTAACAAAAGAATAAAGGGTGATGATAGTTTCAGCTACTCTCAAATTAATTCACATTATCTGCCCCTTTTGATTATAATTATTTATATATTAAATTTAGCTGATACATCTTAAAGCTCTGCTCTTTCTGCTTGCTTGTGTGTATTTATGTATTCTGGGACTACTGAAGCTGTGCACTGTCTCTGGAAGAAAGAGAGTACAAAGAGGAGAGCTGAGATTCCAGGATAGTGCAAAGACAGGAACAGTGGGCTAAAGAAAGCACATGGTTGATTATGAGAACAAGATGTGAAACAATACAAGCAGTGATAGAAAAAAAGATGATTTCCTCTTTTTTTTGGTATGATTCATATACAAGACATACACGCTGTATTTTAGAGCCAAAAAGATGAACTGCAAGTAATGGCGGTGAAGGTGGGAATACTCAAGCGAAGCATTTTAAAAATTGATTTACTGGGATGTTTGTCTTTTGCTTCTCTTATTGTTTTAAAACTAGAAAAACTGCAGTTACTCATTTTTGCAGGAAACAACAGTTGGGATGGTTATTTTTTTTAAATAAAAATACAGTTTTTACCCCAAACAGTAAGCATCCGCTCCATGTAAATCCGCAATGTTAACCTGATCCGTGACCACCTTTCTCTTTCCATTAGTGGAGCAGTGGGGACAAATTATGGTCTCTGTCTTTGTCACAATTACCCTCTCGACACACTCTCCTCCACACTCACATGGCTACACAGCCGCTTCATACACGAAAGGACTTCTTGAGGAGCTTCACTGCATAATTATCCTTTCCCACGGACCCTGCAGCCTCAGCTTGTCCCAGTTTGACTAACACACAGCGTGCTGATGTTCTTCTTTGTACCATCTCTGTCACTACCAGACAAACAAAAATGATACTGAATCTAAAAAAGGTTTGAAGCATGATGATACTGAACCAAAAAGAAAAATCAACATATTACTTTCTCTGCACTAATTCTATTTTAATCAAAGAACTATTTTAACAGAGATTAATTCAAATAAGATTTGGTCAGTCAATGTTTTTCCTCGCTTGTTGTTCTCTCCTCTCATCAATTGTCTTTAACAAAAGATAAATAATGCAGATAATAAGTTCAGCAACACTATTTGTGGTGTTGTGTTTCGACTCCGGTACAGGAATGTGTATCTCAAGTATCGTAGGTCATCAAGCTCCATCTACTGACAACATTTGGCCAATAAAATCAAAGGTAAAATGCACACAACATAACATGATACATCCATGTATTCATCGTTTAGCTTTTTTTTCCCCATTCTTGAGAAACACTGTTTACTTAAACAGGAATGTTTCATCATCCCTCTCTTTAGATTTAAAAAAATAACTAACGATATAATCACCCTTTTATGCAATAGCTATATGTACTATATTTATATTTCAATTTCTTCATGAGATGACAAAAAACATGTATAATTTAGTCTAGCACTTGCAATCCTAATTGTTTTCGCATCTTTTTCAATGTATAATTTGATTGTTAACTCATTCATTTTCCTTGGGACAAACTACATGAAAAATGCAGCATAGTGTTTGTATAAATTTGGATTGCAGCTGTATTTACAATCCAACCTACATCTACAAGACAAACATTGAACTTGTGGTTGGTTATGGTGTGTGTTTATATCTTTCTGAGTCACTTTAGTTTGATCTTCTAATTCACTTTATTTATGAATATGTGTGTGTTGACGTGTATTTTGCAATGCTTCAATTTTAAAAAAAGAAAAGAAAAAAACTTTTGTTTGCCACACTGATCTTATGATTCTGCATGGGGTCCACACTGACAAAGCAGTTCAACTGAACAAGTCAGAGTAGAAAGAAATTCAGAGGTCAGCTGGTGCCATCTACTGCTCTCCTATGGCCAATACAATGAAATGCACCGAGAGCTCTTCTATAGTCATCCACCATACAACTGGGATTATAAAAATAAGATAAAAGAAACTTAATTTGTGGAATATAATCAGAATGTTTTGAATATGGACAAACTAATCCTCAAGCTGCATGTAATACTGTGACTCAGGATTTGATCATTTGACTAAAATTTCTGCTTTTTATTCTAAAGAAAAGTTTTGACTGTCACACATTTTGCATCTGACAATGTGCTCTATTCTCAATGAATATATTATTGGATGTTTATAGTAAGTGCAGTATATACACTCATATTCCAGACCTAATGTATTGGTGGCACCATCAAGGCAGACAGTACTGGCAAAGGAATATTAAACTCCAAGCTCAAAGCCAGTTTCACGGGTCAACTGGCTCTATCCGCTGATCACACACAGGAAGGTAAAAGAAAATCAAAGGCATCTGCACACATCAAACACTGTGAATATTATCAGAACTCATTCTTAGATTTTATGATCTTGATTTTTTAAATTAATATGTTCATATTTGGAGCACAGATAACAGAGAACTGCTTTAGTTTGACTGAGAGATGAAGAGTGCTGATCTTCATCTAGGCTCTAGCACAAGTACATAGTTTCTGAAAACTGAACCATCAGGAAAGAAGAACATTGTAATAAACTGAAATTCTGGTATTAAAAAACTGTTTTGGTTTGGCATTTCATTTCCTGCCTTTGTTGTTCTGGGTGAAAAATATTTTGTTGCAAAATCACTAACCTTAATTTTTTCATCAATGTTTCAAATGCATTCATGTAAAGTAACACGTCAACACAGACTGACTGAACTGCTCAAGTAGAAGTTACAGAGGTCAGATGGCTCCATCTAGTGGCCATATAACGCAAATAACTGCAAAAAGTACACCCCATATAAGTGTCCCCATTACCCTACTCACTGACCAATATTCAAAACACACAAGTTTTAGGTCACACTGCACAAAAATACAAGATTTTACAGGTGTGTATGCTTGAGGCTGAAGACTAGAACAAAAGAAGCGAGAAAATAAATAACCACAGAATAAGACTGAAAAGAATCACGGAAAAGCCTTTTGATATCCTTGATAAAATATTTAAGACTGAGATTAAAATACTCATTACACAACAATAGTGAGACTCAACACTATTGTTGAGTGTTGAGCACCAAAGTTAATTACTACCACTAGGACACACCGTCACAGACGTCTCAATTATAATTTTACGGGGAAAAATAGCGTTTAAAAAAGAAAAAAAAAACAAACAAGAAATTAGAGCACCAACTATGAATTGTGTGTTTGACAACTAGCAAGAAATAGCAACAAACCAAACTTTAGCCATTAGCAGGGGGCGACCGTTTTGGTGTCAAAAGGACTTCCGTCTCTATACAAGTCAATGGAGAATTCACCAACTTCTCACCTGATTTATAACCTCAGTAAACGTTTTCCAAATGTGTTTATGGTCTCAATCGCTAGTTTAAAGCCTTCTTCAATGCAGTATGATGTTCATTTGTGAAATTGTGGCCTCCCTGATTTTATATTTGACGATAAAGCAGGGTATGCATTAGGGCGTGGCTACTTTGTGATTGACAGGTTGATTGGTTCACAGGTTCAGGAGGGCGCCTCATGCTCCTCCTGATGCCCATATAAGTCGAATCCGTGTTTTTTTTTACCCAGCATGCACCTGAAATTTTCAAGATGGCGCTGCTCAGATCCGATACTATTCGCTTCCAAGCAGCAGTCCGCAAACCAATGGGTGACGTCACGGATGTTACGTCCATTTTATATACAGTCTATGCGTTTACCATCCAAAACAACCAAAAATTGTGTCCCCAAATGAAATAATGTTGTATGGATTATGAATACAATTTATTTTATTTTGAACTTTATATCATTTCTCTGTCTTTGTGCTAAATAAGCAAGGCTTTATACTTGTTCCTGTCATCAGCTTAAGAAACAGCAAAGAAACAGCTGTTCGGCTGTGGCTCAGGAGGTAGGTCGTCCTCCAATTGGAAGATTGTCGGTTCGAGTCCCGGCTCCTCCAGTTTACATGTTGATGTGTCCATGGGCAAGACACTTAACCCCTAATTGCTCCCGTTGCTGTGCCAACGTGAATCCTGATGTGCAGGTTGGCACCCTGCGTGGAAGCTGCCTGCCATCAGTGTATGAATGTGTGTGAATGGGGTGAATGAGTTGTAGTGTAAAGCGCTTTGAGTGGTTGAAAAGACTAGAAAGGTGCTATATAAGTACAGTCCATTTACCATTTAAAGAGTTAAAAATGGAGAAAATCATAACATTATTTAATAGCTTTTCTGGAACTTTAAATCATATCATTTCATCTGTAGATGGAGTTTGCCCATTGTTCATGGAGCTGCAGTATTTTAAAGGCCATTTTAGGGATGGGCATTGCAAACTAGGCTAAATGCTGTGATATGTGGTGGAAACAAATAAATGTATAATTTATTAAATACATTTCCATTTTTTTCAGGCCTCTTTTCTATGTTGAAGCAGATCATGTGGTACAATTAAAAGCACCTGAATAACTACTAAATGGACTTTGAAGAATGAACCTCAGGTAAAAAATTAATTAGTAAATAAATAAGTTAATACAGTTATATGTATTGTCCCCATGAGGAAATCTACACAGTGCATCATGTGCACTTCCAAAACAGACAGACAGACAGACAGACAGACAGACAGACAGACAGACAGACAGACAGACAGACAGACAGACAGACAGACAGACAGACAGACAGATAGATAGATAGATAGATAGATAGATAGACAGACAGACAGATAGACAGATAGATAGATAGATAGATAGATAGATAGATAGATAGATAGATAGATAGATAGATAGATAGATAGATAGATAGATAGATAGATAGATAGATAGATAGATAGATAGATAGATAGATAGATAGATAGATTCATTCTTACATACATACATACATACATACATACATACATACATACATACATACATACATACATACATACATACATACATACATACATACATACATACATACATACATACATACATACATACATACATACATACATACATACATACATACATACATACATATCAAAAAGTTGTTTTGAATAACAACAATAATTATTTAAAAAGTTATAAAAGTTGGTTGCCCATTTTAGTAACAGAGCTAAATTGAAACATCAATTCAAAAGTGACAAATGTAGAAACTGTCAGTGGTTACTAGTCCAGTTGTCTTCTCTGTAATTAGACAGAACCTATTAAAACACAGAAAAATCTATAGTTGAAGAAACAGTCTGGTGTTACAGAATGGAATTGAAAATAATGTACAGCATTTAAAGGAAACTTAAAGATCCCCTCCAGAAATGTATTAAGAATATAAATACTCTGCTAGGAACAATAATAACTGTCTCAAACAAAATGTCTAATTACCACATTGAAAATCTTTAAAATGGCATCTGCTTCTTATCAACAAATCCAAAATCTATGAATATGCAAATATTTGTAATTCACAGTGTATATGCACTGAATCTTCAAGTTTATGTATCAAACTTGTGTAAGTTAAATATATTGGACCAGGATTGGCTCTGAAACTACAGTATTAGTGATATCTCAAATCATTCTCATAGACCCACCCCTAAAAATTGGATATTAAATGAGCACAGAGAAACTTTCCCCCTTCAGCAGACAAATGTGAAAACAGCCTTCTAGTGTCAAACTATGCACATACATTGTTGAGTCGAGCTCAAACATCCAACTGAGGGAACAAGAAGCAAAACATAAATCTAAGTGGAGGGGGACTTTAACCTCAATTAGTTTTGAGGATTTGAATCTTGTGAAGACCAACAATTTATCTTGTGCACAAATCAACATGCTCATTTGTTTTGCAAAACTGTGTCCATAACAAGGCGGTCACAAAAGACAAGAGGTAAATGTCAGGAGACAAGTTAATGTTGTTGCATTCTTACTGGTTGCCAAGTTGTTCTTGTTAGCGTTTGTCCATATCCACTGTGTAGTCTGTTATCCCATGGTGATGCTGCATAAACTCAATTAATTCACAGAATAAATAAGACATTAATTAGAATGTGACCTCAGCTGTCTGGATCCCTTGTTGATCAGTGGCCTTAATCTATTTAGTGAAGAAACATTTTAGTCTCCTAAAATGGCACAAGGACGGGCGGTCCCATTGTTTACTGAGTTATATGTCACTGATTAAAGTCGTGATAGGTGTTGAGCTGGCTTGTTAACAAAAGAATGTGTCGCTTTAGTGTGGTTTTAGGAATTTGAGGAACAGAACAGTGCCTTGCTCACCAATTTTAAAACGGTTAGTGCTGATTCACATGCAATGCTTGTTTAAATTGATGGATCATTTGGAGTTATTGATCAGGCTGAAACATTTCTGGGGAGCTAAAAAGAGCTAAGACATAAGCACATTTCACTTCAGATGTAGCTATTCGTCTTCAGGGACGACCAGGAGCTGCAGATAGTGAAATAAAAAAACCCAGACATGCACCTCTAAACTGTAGTAAAATCTCATGTCTTTTAGTATCTGTTCAGGTTACATGCAACATGAAAACTCTGCATCTAGCTCTGTAGCAGAAAGCCAGACCAGCAGTCACAGGTGCAGCAGCAGAAATAATGTTGCATTCGCAGTGATAAGGACTTCCACAGGGAACGAATGGACGCAGTTTAGGGAGTTCATCTCAAGGTGAGATAGCTGCACCATTATTTATATAGTTTGTGTCTGCAGTATTTCCCCTGCAAGGCAGATCCTGACTTTGAAAATTAGTTTTCCGGTCACATTTGAACATCACATGATATGTATAATCTCTAGTTTGTGCACTTTTATGTGTTCACTAAAAAATGATAGTAGGTTCAGGGGTTTAAATGTACACTGACAGTAAGATGCATTTGAATACAATGTTTAGTTTTACTGTTTTTAATCAACCTAAATGGTCACAACACATCAATATGCAGGAAGTAAAGAGACAATAAAGACAGGCACATTTTTATACAAAAGCGATTAGCCTTTTTTAATCTTACATTGCATTGAAAATTTACATAATAGATTCATACATTTTACAAATAATTTCATCATAAAAATATATTTCTGTACAAAACACTTTTTTATTCTATATTTCATCTTTTTTTTTCAAATGGTGAATATTTCCAATGTCCCCAGGCAGGAACGGCTTTAAGTCTTTCAAATCACATGGGTCTTATTGCGGTCAGTCAGTAGGAAAAGCCTGTGGCAAAATAGACTGAAGCTTAGAAAAAAATGACTTCTGATGAAGGGGAGGACCGGAGCAAGTGTGTGTTTGTGTGTTTGTGTGTGTGTGTGTGTGTGTGTGTGTGTGTGTGCATGTGTGTTTTTCTTCTTTTTTTTTTAAAGAGCTCGTGTGGATGATAGGGTTGAGGGGAGCTGGGGGGAGTCCCATGGTTTTTGGTAGGCACTGTATCAGATCCATACCGAAAAACAACAACAACAGCAACGACGACAACAACAGCAGCAGCAACAATCAATCCAAAGTGTAATAAGAAATAATGTCACCATAGCGATGCAGTGCAGGACAGTCGCAGCGTGGATAAACAAGGGGAACCGTAGCTACCGTTGCTTTTAAATCAGTAATGACTCTAAAAGGAGTTTTCTGTCAGCTGGTTTCAGTCAGCGCCTGTGGTCACGACAGCGGGGGGTTCTTAAAACAAAGTCAATGTTCTTGCTCACCCTGGCACCCAGACTCATTAAAAACAACTAGTATTCATCATGTGTTGGGACACAAACTCAATCTCTTGAATCCCTCACTCCTTAAACCAGGCTCTTTAGAAGAAAAGTACTTTTTTTGTTTTTAAATGGGGACCAAAGCTGAAAAACAGTGAGTCATGCTCATTGATATATGTATTCCTGTCATGTGGGGACCAATTAATATAGGTACAATATATGGTGCATTTTCAGGCCCAACCCTTACGATAAGAAACTACTATGGATGTTATGTGCACTCATATCCAACATCTTCTCTCAGCAGTGGTTTATCGATGGCATATGAAACGGTCAGAGAAGCCAAAAGCTTGTGCAACAACGGCTTCCTGTGGCTGATGAGTAAAATACAGTGAAGGTTGCCAGCTATAAACATTTTTTATCAGAGTTGGTAGCAGGCCAGATCTGAAAAACAGCTACCAGCCAAGGAACAGTGAGCTGAGATTAAAAGGCTATATATTTATGAAATAAAAATAAGCATTCAGTGCGAGGGGAAATAACAAATATCAGTGGCCTTGGTTATATGTTTGAATTTACGCTGTTGTCAACTTGAAAACCTTGAAGATCTTTTCCCAAATCATTAGTTCATCTTAAAGCTTCAGTGTCTCTGAAATAAATTATGTTCAAGGACCTTTAGAGCCATTGAAATGCAATGTGCACATGCAAAATACTGCACAAGAGTTATTAAGATCTATATGTTATTGCACCACACACAAGTGTATGATAGTTCCTAAGTGCCAAAAAGAGTACAAACTCCTTCTTCACATTAAAGATTTGTAAATTGAGTATGCCAATTTATAATTGATGTGGACTCCAGTACAATGTCAAATCTGAATCATTTGAAATGTCTCAGTTACCATGATTTCAGACATTTCAGATTGATTTGTGAAACAAAACGCTATTTTGACAGAGGTACCAACCTGAGCACCAACACTCAGTGGTATAAAACCCGGAGCTGAACTTGGGGTGATGATCCTTTGAAGATTAACACATCTTTGAGGTTTGAAGACCTTATAAGGTTACAACCTGTATGCTTTGCAAGTAAACTGGGTCATAATTTTAGTAACATTTCACAAAGAAACCCATGAACATCCTAAAAGCCACTCTTTCCAAACCAAATTCATCATTCATGACACTTTTTACCCATCAGTATAAGACATAACAACTGGCATGTCGATACACAACGCACATTTTCTACATGGGTCAAAACATGTTATGTGGTCCATCATCCACAGACTACATGTTGGGCAGTTCACCAGCAGTAATTATCTTTACCATTACTATTATATCTTTTTTACAGTGCTTGCTTGAGATTGATTAACTTCAACCATAGTCAGAGCTGGATGAGAGTTTGGCCATATATTATCAAAACAGTGGATGGACTGGGCTTTCTTTGAGTTTTGACGTGAACATATCTCTGGCTTCATATTATCAGTTAAGTAAGAAAAAAGTGATGTTATTCCATCTGATTGTTAAATTATAAGTTATAGATGACACCATTATGCATCTGCAGTGATCAGCAACTGTAGTGAAGGGGCAGAAAAATAATGGCAACCACAGCAGAAACTCCATCTATTAATGATTATAGAATAACCAGAATTTTCCCCCCAGGGATCAATAAAGGCTCATTGTATCTTATCTTAGAAATCTGCCATGTGTAATGAATGTGTGATGAAACATTAACTTGAAACAGCATGATTGTTGCTGGCAAACCTTGCATCTCAACAATAATGACAACAACAATACCACCGACACTTATCATGATTGCCTCTGTGGGAAAGACAGTGAAGGTGTGAGGAACGTCACGTTACACAAGAAATTAAAATAAAACCAATTTCGTGTCACAAAGGAAACAAAAATATTGTTTGTGACTTCTGTGAACAGCACATAATTGTAATATCTGATATTTATTTCTTTTTTTCCCCTAAAAACTCTCTGCTATAATCTGTCTTTCCCCTTCAGCCCCTCCCCTGTGGTAAATATATAGCACAAAAATATAGGTGGTGAAGGCTCCCGAATATATATGCAATAGATTTACAGATCAGAAGATTCTGCAGCAATAACAAAGAAAGGAGAGAAGCACTCGCAGAGTGCAGAATTACAGTGGAACAGTGTCCACAATCATAGGGTTATAACCCTGTTTGTCTGTCTTTTAGTCTTTCTGTCAATGTATGTCTGTGTCTCCTGTCTATCAGCCTGTCTGTGTTTAGTTTGTGTGTAAGCCTGTTAATCTGTGTTTAACCTGTCTATCTGTCTGTGGAGTGGAGACACTGGACGTCTGCAACAGTCTTAAGACCCTGCTTGTCTTCTTGAATGTGTCTATCATTTTTTGTGTTTAACTATGGGTTTTTTTGTCTCTTAATGTCACCTGTCTGCTCTCTGCATCTTTAGATTTTCGTGAATGTGTGCACCTGTCATCTTTTTATGTTTGTCACTCAATCCTGTCAGTGTCTCTGTCTGTGTAACCTTTCGATGTGTCCATCTCTCAGTGGGTAGACAGGTAGTGTTCCTGTAGAATGTGCTTTAGTGCCAGAGCTTTCTCTGTTTCTCAAAGTATTTTTCCTTTGTTAGTCCATCAGAGTCCTCTGTTTCCATTCAGCTTCTTTCTCATCAGAATCCATTGAAATTCACAGGATCCGGAACATCTTTCCTCAAGGCCCTATTCTGTCTGATCTGATTTGTTATACAGAGAGAAGGCCAACCTTTCTCAGCAGTTGATTTCAGATTAGACAGGCTCTGATTTGCTGTGTTGGGATTTCAAGATCTCATCTTTTCTTTTCATGACACCCTCACTCTCCTTCCAGTTCAGTTAGGGGTTCACTCCAACTCCTCAGCCACTTCTCTTATCCACTGGATGTGAAGGAGCAGTTTATCCATTAGATGAGTCAGTTTCTTCTCATCTGTTCTATTAGTGCTAGCTCCCCTTTAGACTCCTTTTAGTTTTGCTTTGCTCTAATCCCAGTTCAGTTAGGATTATAGCTCCGTCTCCAGGGCTCCCCCTTATCCTTTGCTTAGGAGTTACTCCCTTTTCAAAGCAACTTTTGCTACTGTCTGCTAGCATTAGCCGTCTAAGATTCCATTTTAATAGAAAAAGACAAGAGACTGGTAATAGCAGTCTCTGGTTATCATGGAGAGAGGAGGTTGTCCTCTCTGGTTGGTAAAGTGTTATACTCCGTGGTCATTGTAGAAATTTTAGAGGTTCCTGCTCACAACTAGTCAGTTTCTAGTTTACTTATGGTTTGCTGGTAACAGTGTCTGTTACTGTCAAGTGTTGAACTCAGATAAACAGCATTCTTTGCTTCACAGTGTCTTTTGTGACATCCCACTCTCTCAGTAGCCATTTTGCTTCTGTGTTCCTCACAGCAAGTATTGGTTCAGTACAGTTGGGGAGACAACATGGTACAAATGAAATCAACCCAGTTTTGTAGTGCAGTTTATCTTTATGATGTATAACCATGGCCAGAACACTGATAATGTGCTCTCGTTCTCCCCAGGCAAGGACTAACGGTCACAGAGCGGAGAGTGGGTCCTTCTCTCCAAAGCTCTGTGTGAAATACAAAATTGGCACTGGGTTACGGTGACACGACAGTATATATTCGACTAGCAGGTCATGGCTTTATCATTATTACTAGTATTAAGGACAGTGAGTGGGATTAAATAAGAGGCCAAAGTGTACTAGCTGTGTTTGGTTTATAATCAAATTATGAACGATCCTTGACCACTACGACTTTGGGTTTTCATCCTTTTCTTGATGTCACATCTCACTTTGAGTTAACATTGGTTGTGTTGCAACCATCAAATATAGCAAATTCAGTTGTGGATACAAAATGCCGGGAGTGAAAGGAACCAAAGCCAAGTTTTGGTTTCAGGTGGATAGTTTTCCCTCGACTGGGCAAGATGAGGTTTCTGAACTGGGACTGAAGGTCTTTTGTAATTAATGTATAGACCATGCTGCTGACGATGTTGAGGTTTGAGTCGAAGCATACGGCTTTCCCCCTCCACAACCTTGTACCAATTGTGGTCCCATTAGATATCTGAGTCATTAAGTTCAAGTGAGGATAATCAATCCTCAGACCATGGTGCAGACAGTATTTAGATTTGGATCGAATCTAACAGCCTTCCCTTCCACTGCCTTGGCATTGGTGTTGTACATGGGATTCTCAAAGGCAGCCTGGCCATTGTTGTTTTCATGGACTGAGCAGCCTGTGTACTGTGTTTTTGGTGTGGTTCTGTGAAGAAGAAGAAAAAACAGAACAGCAAATATAAATACAGCGTTAGAATGATAAAACTGCTCTTATTGTCTGTTAATATTATCATAACTGGTGAACAATAGCTATGGGGAGCCTTGGGAGTGGAAGAATAGTAAACAACTTTTAAGAAGGATTAGAAGGAGTGTTCTGCTTATAGAAAGCCTTAGTGAGATTCCAATCAGCCCATCCAAAACTAATTCCTTCAGCAAGCTTTTTTTTGAGATATTACCAGCAGAACAGGAGACATTTGCATCTGTTAACAATGACAACACCAGTCAATTGTGCTTAAACCACATGTCTGAAAAATCCAATTTACAACCTGCTAAACTGAATTGTTTTGCAGCATAGTTTGCAATAGGCAATGACTTAACTGTCTCCTAGCATCTAAACAACCAAACGACCAGGGCAGTGTTTTTTTTTTTTTCATGAAATATGACAGCTGCCTTTGTACGTCTTGTATGACAGTACAAAAAACACAAGTGATGTAAATTAAATGACAGGAACACATTTTTTTTCCTATTGCTGAAGAACAGACATGACTTAAATGCAATTCATGTAAGTTTTTTTTTTTTAGCACACCTTTGTTTGTAGAGATAGAAGCCAAAGCCAGTGAAGATTAGAGCGAAGAAAGGCACCAGAATTGCGATAGCCACAGAACTGCTGTTGGTACCAAGCTGAGGCGGTGGCGAGTTCTGACTCTCCGACATATTGAGACCTGTTGCATACAAAGAAATGAATTGTCATTGGCCACACAACTGGTCAGGATCATATGATGAAACGACTGAGAATTATTTATCTATTATAAGCAAAATTATGATCATATTATTTTTGGAAAAATAAAAAACTAAGTTCTGTTGCATGCTTGAAAGGAGGTCTTCCTAAGTGGCAAAGTCTAAACAGAACTGGCATTTCTCTCCACAGCAGCTGCAAGTCAGATCTTGTCAACAGTGGATGCTGGAAGATCACCATTATTTTCTCTTCTCAGAATTTTCAGTTGAGCTGAGACTTATAATATAGAGAAAGCTGGTCAGATTGCGTTAAATTTCTTCTTAATCCCAAAATAATGAGCCTACTATAGGTGTCATTTGCTTTGGCTTATTTGCTGATTTTGGCATCTGTGCAGATCAGTTACTGATTACCTAAAGTAAATGACTCCTTTCAATTAAATTTGATTGCAATGGAAGATGCTGACTGATAGGGCTTAGCCCTTTTAAGATGAATTCAAGTGTGGAGAGCAGCTTTTGCAAAGTGAGAATCTATCCAGCACAAGGCTGACTCAGTGTGGGCAGTTAAGTCACTGTTGCCAGCAAAAAGGAGTTCTCTGATCAATTACTCCATCATTGCAATTCTCACAAGCAGTTCATGAGATTTTCACATCTCATTATTATCATTTACAGTCAAAGCTGACTTAACACAAACATGCAATATTTGGAGCTGTTACTAAACCTAACACAGAATTACCCAGTCTTTGAAGTCCAAACTGTCCATAGTCTTTTCCCTGAATGAAACCTTGGAACACGTAACTAGAACCATCAGGCTCTGCTGATACCTGGAGATGAAATGAAGAGATGACAAAGACAGGAGAGAAATAATGGTTGAGAAAAGGAAAGGAAGAAGAGAGAGATAATAACATTTTGTGTCAACACAGCAACATACAAATTCACGATATACTTCTGAATTTTTCTTATTCTATTGCTGAAATATCTGATAAGCAAACAACATCAGATTTACATATGTTTACACACTTGGGCAAAAAAAAACTTATTGAGCATTTTGCTGTAAATTGTGAGTGATCCAGTTTTTCTGCAAAGATTTTTAGACCAGCTGGTGCTGCAACACTGCAGATACCCTGTGACGAATATTTACTGAATGCATCAGTGCAATGTAAAGAATTAGGCATGATAAGGGAAAAAAGTGATTTGTACAAGAACCTAGAAAAATGAAGCAGATGACCAGCTCACAGAAGGTAATCATTGTAGTGATTTTCTGAACAAATAAGATATGTGAAATGAACTACACTCTCCCAGTTGTGGAGCAGTGACTGTCTCACTCTCAATTTGTCTGTTCAGTCAATCAGAGAGATAACTGAATAGCACTGAATATGTTTGTCCGGTAGTTTTGATGACGGAATTAAATTAAGTTGATTCCTTTATGTCCACTGAGACTTACAAATCCATCCATGGTCCAGGAGTCATCTATGATTTTGGCTGGAGAGATGGCTGAATCCTTCAGCTGGTTTCCCTGGTTCACATAGTTCACCTGGTACATCAGCAGGAGCAGCCTGGCCTCAGAAGCCTTATACACTCCTGGAGAGGACATCAAAAACATATGGTTTATAATATCCCAGGGAATATAAATGCTAGCCTACTGCAGAACATTACTATATATAAGAATGTGTTCTTTTTTCCACTGGTGCATCACGTTGTGAATACAATATCAGTATCCAATGGGAAATTATAAAAAACAGAAGAGAGAAACATGTTTTGAGACAAAAAAAACCCAACAACATTACAGTATGTACAGAAGAATCAGTAAAATTAGTATAAAATTGGGAGAGTGTAAAACTTTAAAACCATGTATAGATCAAAACGGTCTCAACACCTTACTCCTTGTAAAATCACATTGCTTTTTAAAAAAAACATTCTTCATTGTTGATATAAGGGTTAAGAAATGCACAAACACTAGATTCATATTAGAAAATCCACAGATAACAAATACTGATACTGGATATCGATCCAATACTAACTAATAGCTGGATATGGTATCGGTGACAATCGGCCAATCTGGTATTAGAACACAGTAAATGTATGTCTGTGTATTTATTTTTTTAACATTTTATTTTATACATTTAGAAAAGCAACATTTAAGTCTATTCTGATTTTGCCTTAAACATAAAAGAATGATCCAGTTTCATTCACACAGTGAGGCATACAGCTTATTAATTAAACACTGGTATTGAACTGGTGCTTGGTATTGGTTGATACCCAGGACCGTGAAATCGGTATTGGTATCAGGACTGAAAAGTGGGATCAGTACATCCTTAATTTATATCGATCCTATGATCTGAGGCTCAGAACAAAAGCACACAAGTATACTTCCCAAATTGTTGAACTATTCCTTCAAGTACAGTGCTTCAGTAAGGAAAAAAATGACATCTTAAGACAACATTGAAGTTAAATGCAACTTGGCACTGGCCTTTTGGTGACTGCATGAGTGCTGCTTTAGTTGCTACTGATCTAAAGACGCTCCTTTAAGCCAGAAGACAGATGTTAAAAGCCTGATAGCTGCATTTTTTTTGTTTTTTAATGTTAGTAATGTGTTAGTGCTATCTGCTACCAATTCTAGCTTCAACAGGATTTGTGTTTTAAAAGGGTCTTAACCCCCTGCTGATGTTGTTGTAGGACCCCAGGAGGTCTCTGTGTGAATAAGTGTATGTGTAGATGAGGGTTTGGGTGGGAAGTACAGTGACAAACATTTAAAAAGAAGCTGGCAGCTCTAGGGAGGGAGTGAACTTCATACAGCACTATTTTGACATAAAACAACACAGTGTGTGATACAAAGGGTCGAAAGTAGAAGCTTCATACTACACAGAATGTCTAACATACAGTGCTGTGCCATAAACATGACATGCAGTATGACCTTGCCATGTCTATTCATTTAAAGTTGAATATACATTATATACAGTATGTAGGGTATAATTAGGACAGATAATTAATTGCTGCATTGCAACATGCCTGATAGGAGCAGTTCCATGTTGCTGTTGCTAAGGGTAACATTGACCCTCCCTGTCGTGGAGTTGAAGCTGGTGATGCTCAGTGTCATAGGCTGCTTCCTCCCACGGTAATTATAGGATCCTTTCCATATGTAGTTAGGAGCAAAGACGTCATCTGGAACTAAAGAACAGAACAGAATGAAACAGACATGTAGGACGTGTGTTTAGTAAGTATCAGTAAAATCTTAATTAAATAAAAATAAATAAACAATCTTGCAAAATAAGTTCTAAAAAAATATAATGTGTGCCTTATTGCAATAAAGTACAATAAATACATGAATAGATAGGAGTGAAAGTGTTTTCCTTTGTATTTTCTATAGTTACATAGAGTTCACATGTAGCTTGAGACAGACTCTTTCGGTAGTTTAAAAAGCTATCTCCTGCTTTGATAGTTACAGAAACTTGCACATATTGCAGCTGTAAGGTTTCATGTGTAATGAAGAGTTAGATAAAATAAGAGAGACAAGATGAAATTGTATTGATCCCATAAAGGGAAATGTAAGCATTACAGCAGCAAGCCACAAGTAAAAATTGGGCAACATACACAACATATGAATGTCTATATAAACAATGTACACATATAAATAGCAGCCAAAAGTCTAAGACCTGATATGTAACTACTTCGAAGTGACAATTGCAAGAATATGTAGGAGCTGACAAGTGCAAGATTATGTAAAAGATGACAAGAATATGTCAGCGCAAACCCCGAGGTTGGGTGGTTCAGTGTGAGGAGATGAACTCAGTGTGAGTTACTGAACTCCAACAGAATAGAACAGATTACAACAGAGAAGAAAAAAACCAAGAAGCGAACAAAACTACAGCACAGAGAAGAGCGTAGAGAACATCACAGTAGCTAATTTACCTTTCTATGTGTAGTGAGGAAAAATAAATTATTCAGAACCATGATGGAATGGGGTAGAGTACAATAAAATCGACAAGAGTACATGAAGAACAACACTGTGGAAGCAGGAAAGAGCTGGGTGGAATGAAGCAGAGCAGATTATTAAACTACAGGAGACAAGACTAAACCAGAACGAAATAAAATGGACAAGAAAAGTCGAGAATAGACAAGGAATGACAGCCTGAAACAGACAAGACTGTAATAGAACTGACCATTAAGTTTTGGGCTGGGGGTTCCTGTTGCTGGTTTCACAGGTTTCTTCTTCTCTCCAGCTACACACAACAGAGATACAGAGGGTGAAAGACTTCTTAAAACATGAGCAGATTGTTGTGACACAGTATGAAAAGATATTAAAATGTTTAGCTAAGGTCCTAAGAAACCGGCTTATACAGGGTAGGTTGCACTTTATATTACCAAATTAGGCTGCAGTGCTGGTCACCATTAGTCGCACATCCCTATAATGAGCGGGAAGTGTGTTGAAAAGGGGTCACCAATGATAAATCTCTTTAATGATTATTTGTAGGCAGAGCAAGGCAATAAAGCTCTTGACAAATAATTGTAGTGCATCTTAGACTTGTTTTACGGACCAGTGCATGTAATTTAAGGGGATCTATTGGTAGAAATATAATACAATATTAATAAGTATGTTTTAATTGGTGTATAATCATCTGTAAATAAGAACTGTTGTATTTTTGCTACCTTAGATGAGCCCTTTATATCTACATAGGGAGTGGGTCCTCTTCTACAGAGCCCACCATGTTTCCACAGTAGCCCAGAATGGGCAAACACTGGCTCTAGAGAGCACCTTTGGCATTTTGTGTGAGGTTTGCAGCAGCCCTAAGTTCTCCTACATACTTTGAAGGGGAGGGGGAGGGGTATTCAGTTGGTTGCTATCTGCAATCACACCGCTAGATGTCACTCAATCCACCACACTGGTCCTTTAAGTGTGGCCTTCAAGTTTGACCATTTAAAATAGCTTCTATCATCGCTTCAAGATGCAGCCATTGTTACCAACAAGAAAGGCAAGCAAGCCAGAGGGTATGTGTCCTACAATCTCAAATTGGATCAGGGAATGCTCCCATTTTAAAGGCTACTTCAGGCCACACGCTTGCCGGCCTTGGTGGAATGATTTTAAAGTTGAAGCTTGTAGTTTTTTCCTTGTACAGTGGTGGCCTCACAACTTCATCTGTTAACATTTGCTGGTACTAGCATAACACTAGTTCAAGCATTTCTATGATGCAAAAAATGTACAACTTGGGATTGCATGTACAACTCTTGGAATCTATACCTTGTTATTTGCAAAAATACCAATGGAATATTCTGTGGTACGATCCAAAGCCACAGAACAGCTACTAAATAAACACTGTGGTGAGATTGTTTTGTCAACTAGTGTTAGAGTCAACAATGGATTAATCCTGTCCTTAAAGTGCTGTGGAAGACACTGAAAGCTCCAGAATAGCTACGAAAGAGACATTGTGTTCAGACTGTTTTGGCAACTGTTGATTTGGTTTGAGTTCAGCCTCATGGTGAGTATTATATGCTAGTAGTTACAAGATGTGGCTAAGAGGGATTGTCATTGGGTCAGAATCCCTGCATTAGCACATCTATACATTATAAGGACGTGCTGTTGGACTGAAATAAAATCCACAAAAAACTGGACACAACCCAAACTGGCCTGGCCTGGCCTGGCCGACCTAGTGCAGGATGAAACACCATGGGACATTTTCTAAATCTTTTTGGATCAGTACTGCCAGACTCACCACCGACCCACAGGCCGACCTGCCCATCAGGAAAACTCATGCTACTCCAGATGGCCAGTATGTCCCTGTATGTGTGCTGAAAAGGTTTCTTTGAGCAAGACACACCTAACACTTTTTTCATATTCAATTAATCAGCTCATAAATCAAATGCACTTAGTAAATATTTAAAATACAGGGATTTTTAAAAAAATTTTTACCTCGACATATAGGCATCTTTCCAGTCCAAGTGCCATCACTCTTGCAGACTCTGTGTTCAGAGCCCCCAGCTAGGAAGTAGCCTGGCTGACAGCTGTACACCAAGGTGTAGCCAAAACCAGGGAGATCCATCCCCACTACATCCACATGGAGCGGACTCTCAGGTTGCTTACAGGCATGGGCTGGAGAGGGAAGAGGGAAGAGGGAATCAGAGCACTGGAGTTAAGAGTCTGATAGACAGGTAGGATGACGTTAACAACTTGAAAGCATGTATGTTTCTTACGAATGCACTCAGGTTGTGTTCCGCTCCACGTCAAATCAGGCTGGCAGGTTCTAGAGGAGGAGCCCTGAATCAAATGACCTGGCTGGCACTGAAAAGACACCACACTCCCCACCTGAGAGAAAAGCAGACACACACAAAGACAGATAAAGAGAGTTTGAGAGAGAACTGTGTGTTCATGGTGCAAGGCTATGACTTAGTACGGGTCTGATAAATAACAAATGAAAGATTATTCATAATCCTGTAATATCTCTTTTTCTATTCAGAGCATTTTATGAGTGGGCATTTGTGATGGTTGGATGACGTATATACTGTGCAATGAAGTCAACTGTTTCGGTATCTTTCTTGTGAATAGCATTGTTCTTTTTCTTTATTTCCTCCATTGCGTTTCAAGGATAGAATTTTTTTCCCTCCTTGTATTACAATACTAACTTCATCATCACGATCTGTGAAATTTCAGGGACTGAAGGGACAGTAGGCCTCTAGTTACTGCAAAAATGCAGTTAAAAATTAAGATAGCTAATGCCGGTAATTTAAGTATGAAATTCCTTTTTTTTGTGTTTTCCCCGATAGTGCTTCCCAGCTGGGCCACAGGGGAAGGCTACATCCTGGTGGCTGCATGTAGGTGTATTGCTGCGACACAACGCATGCACTGATAGGACAAACATATACACATAATCTGGCTGATTTGGATACTTGAAGCCTTCTATTAGCTTTACATGGGACAAGGACTGAGGATTTTGAGGAGGAATGGATGACAGTGGCCAATTGCTCTTTCAACAGACATTTACATGGCATTTAAATATTGTATTTAGAGAAACATAAAAAATTAACTATGTACCATGTAATTACAATGACCCCTGTTCACATCCAACTGGAGACCTTTGTTACATGTCATCCCTTCTCATAAAAATTCTGAAACATCCTTTAAGGAGCTCCCATAACCCATCATTAGTTCAGTGTTTCTTCCTTCAGTCTTCCTTTCCTTTCTCGCTCTTTGTAATTAGATACACAAGTTACCTTGACAGATCCAATTAAAGGAACCAAAACAACAGCTTCTATATTATAAAGTTAGCTACTTAGATTGGAAAGTAGTAATGGAGTTAGTTTATCAGTGTAGATATCTTACCTTGAAACCATAGGTCCGGTTTAAGGAGCCATAACGAGGAGTTCCTGGATTATCACAGCTGGTTTTGGTGGGTTCTGAAAAGTAAAGCAGTACAAGTAAGCAGCAGGTAATTACACACAAAATCTAAATGAAAGATAAATTAGCACAAGCATTATATGCCCTCTCTCCACTCTCCTTTCCTCCACTGTTGTCATGGTAACAGTAGGCTACCTATCCCGGCATGACAGCAGGGGGCAGTAGTGCTTTATCAGAAAACGAAGCCGGGCCAGCTCTGTCAGTGAGTGTGAGTGTGTCTATGTGTGGCAGGGTCATCAGCATGTAGAGCACATCCTGACGCAGAGCTAGATTCAATACAGCTTCCGAAATGACAGATTCACTCTCCACCTCTCTCTCTCTCTCTCTCTCTCTCTCTCTCTCTCTCTCTCTCTCTCTCTCTCTCTCTCTCTCTTTTTTTCTCACTCTCTCTCTCTCTTCCTGTACCTCTCTAACTGCCTTCTCCTTCTCTCTCTCCCTACTTTCCTCCCCATCTCTCTGTCTTTCTTTCTATCTTTCCAAGTCACTGTATCCACCCTCTTTCCACCCCCCTCCCCTTGTCTGTCTTATTTAAAGAGCAGGCTGCTTCAGGTCAAAACTCATTCTGTTTCAGTCATGTAGTAATACACATCACACACCAACATACCACTGCAATCACACACTAATAAATCAACCTGAAACACACACACACACACACACACACACACACACACACACACACACACACACACACACACACACACACACACACACACACACACACACGGGGAGTGCATTTCCTTCACAGAAAAAAATAAAGCAACACTGAGTCTTTTTGTCTGCATGCTCATGTATGTTTCATAGTCTCAATCTTAAAAAGGGCTCCAAACCAGAAAGATTTCACCTCACCAGCAGCATACTTACCCTGTATCTACACTTATAAATTAAGTCTTAACATCAATAAAGTAATACTTCAGAGGTAACCTCTTATTTTTAGATTGTCTATTTCACAAGGCACATTCCACTTTATATCAGCTGTACAAGTGCTGTATGCTTGCCTTATCTAGTGCTACAAAGGAATAAAAAGTCAAGAGTCTGTTCGCATTACAAAAGCTCTCATTTATTACAGTTCATCACTGTACTTGATGTTTAAGCACCTGCTCTGAATCAGACATGTGAAGTGGTGCTCTAAACATCACATGTGGTGGTGAAATGACCCACTGGGACCATTTGTAATGTGTGCTGAATATCCCTTCTAATTTTCTTGTTAATCCCCGGATTGCAGCAGCTTGTTTGAAGTTGGACGTGGATGCCCGTCTCTGCAAGCCTTTAACTAAATACTGTGAGTTACAGCATGTACTGGCATTGTCTCCCTTATGAGCAAGTGCTTTCTCTTTAATTTCTGAATAGGGCTTCTCACATGAGACTGTTACTTTTTAAGGCCTAAATGTGTAGACAAAACTGATCTAAATCTAACTGTTTTAGTAATTAGACATGAGCCCTTCTCTTAGAGGAAAGGAATTTATTATATAATGGCTTTTTGATTTACATTAACTTGTTCCACCTTTAAAGCATCACAATATATAGCTTTACTTAATCTTCCATGGGTCGTGGTTGTGGACCCTGTGCTGCTGTGGTCCTACTTGATAACCACCTCGGCTATTATTATTGTTATCATTGTTAATATAGTCGTAGCTTTGTGTCTCTGTGTCCCGCCCCCCTCCCTCTTTCTCTTTCAACCCAGCTGGTCAAGGCAGATAGCCCCCCACCTAGAGCCCGGTTCTGCTCAAGGTTTCGTCCCATTAAATGGGAGTTTTTCCTTGCCGTTGTCGACAAGTGCTTGCTCGTGGGGGAATGTTGGATCTAGACCTGCTCTATGTGAAAAGTACCCTGAGATAACTTCTGTTGTGATTTGGCGCTACATAAATAAAATTCACTTGACTTGACTCGACTACAGTATGCAATTTAGCTTCCCAAAAAACATTTGTTCTGGTGAATGCTCTGCTGTACAGGCTAGATTCAAGTTGATCATTCATTCATTCAGTAGCCGCTCACTGTGGCTGCTGGAGAAAATCCACTGTCAGTCTGACTGGAAATATTGTATTACAAGAGCAACGTGATCATCCCAGGCTCTTTTTTCCACCTCTTCTTCATTGTCTCTTTTTGCTGAAGCAGCTTGGATCTCTTACGTGTGAAATTCACTTGGGAATGTATTTAAATGTCTATATTTATTGATAACTGACATCAAATGCATATTCAATCATGCATTCTCTCTAATGGTGAAAAAGTTGCCATTCTGGAAATTATACTTTCAGTCACATCAGAGGAATTCTTTAAGGAAAGTCCCCCTAAGGCTCCCTGTTCATTTACAAGATTGCCTCAGATGAGCCTCCAGCCGCTATTCATTATTATTCCAATAACTCTGTGTAACTTTAACTTTGACAGAACAGTAGTCGCTCTGCACATTAAAACCCATGAGTAAACTGAAATAAGGCTCTAAACTCCATAATGACAGCTTATTAGTTGCTGTGATCATTAGGCAGAGGGATATCAGACACCAGTCCAGGCTCCCTGGTGAGCAACAAACCAGTGATGATAAACAGCAAGATAATATAACTAAAATAATGTGTTTCGTACTGTTGGTGACAAACCCACACAAACTGCCAGTCAGGGAAGTAAACATTTAAAATAAACAAAAGTAACATTAATCAAAATAAACAACTTCTATATCAATGGGACAAATTCACATGTGGGACTATTACATAAAAGCAAGTTTGTATGTTATTTAAAAGAAGATTTTACTAGAATGACCTCCTGAGATGTCATTCTAAGATCTCATTCTAAAGTCTGGGGGCTCCAGTGGACCAACCATCACCGCTTTTAATTTGAACCCAGACTTTGAAGTGGGTAAGACACCCCTGCCTCTGGACACCAGGCTATGCTCCAGCCCATGTGGGGATAAATGATTGATGATGTAGTCAGAAACTATTAAAAAGTAATCAGTAAAATCTTAAATCAATTTTTAGTGGAGGTTAAAAGCCCCGGTACTTTATTTGAACAGGTTGGAGACTAGTGAAGTACTGTAGTACAGGGGAACTTTCTTAACTTATAAATATATGGAGAAACACAGTGCCAAGGTTTTGACTTGACAGTATTTTAAGTTGGTGGTTGAAGACCGAGGGCTGCGTATTGAATATCAATACTTTTTTGGTACTGACGGAGCTGGCATTGAATAGCTGATCAAATTCATGAATTGTTCATTTATTTTTTGATCATATTGTTCCTGATTTAGATCAGAAATTTGAATAAATCTACTGTACTTTATTTAGACAAAGTTCTTTTACAGCTGCCTGCAGTTAGACTTTTTTTAGTTGTTTTGTAGTGTGTATGTATGTTTTGCAGTGTGTATGGAGAAAACATGTTTATATTTCTCAACCTAAGATATAAGTATAATTTGGTTATCGATACAGAAAAGGTATCATACTGGCACTGGTACTGCAAAATGTATGGTGATATCAAGCTTGATAAAGGCACATTTTTACAGCACATGGTCTTGCAGTTGAGGCTGATTGATCATATGAATATGAAAAAAGTAGAGGATCTGATTCCTCTTGGAAAGCACAAGAAGAAGTTCACATATCAGCAAAATACTGTACGTAAGGTTTGAATGTTTTATAGGCCTTTCCAAAAGAAAAAAAGACTGATAGGTTCAAGGGCAGTATTGCCCAATAAAAAATGGCATTTGTATTTATAGTCCACTATAAATGTTATAATGAATATAATTACCGATACAGCGTGGCTGGGTCCCACTCCAGGTACCGTCACTTTCACAAAGTCTGGTTGCTGTGCCGACCAGAATGAGAGGTGGGGCACAACTGAAGGACACTTCTGATTGATAGATGAAACTTCGTCCCTCTCTGAAACCACCAACTGGAGTGCCTGGGTCTCCACAAAACTTGGCTGCATGCGCGCGCACAAACACAAACACACACACACACACACACACACACACACACACACACACACACACACACACACACACACACACACAAACACACACACACACACACACACACACACACACAATCCCATTTCAGTAAGTGGTGCCAACATAGCTGACAAGCCAGCTCAAGGACAAATGTAGATTTGCTTCCAACTGTGATTGTCAATTCTCAAAGAATGGTAACAGGAAATGTGTATGTGTGTGTTTGTGTGTGTGTGTGTGTGTGTGTGTGTGTGTGTGTGTGTGTGTATGTGTGTGTGTGTGTGTGTGTGTGTGTATGTGTGTGTGTGTGTTTCTGTGTACCTGCGGCTAAATGTGTGCGTGCCAGAGTATGTGTTTACATTTGTGCATGTAGATGTGTGTCCTTATACATGTGTGTGTGTGTGTGTGTACTTACGTAAGCACTGTGGTAGCATGCCACTCCAGGTGCCGTTAGCCACACAGGTCAGGACAGCTGGGAATGACAGCTCATATCCAGGTGAGCAACTGTAGCTCACACTGCTGCCCCATTCAAAGTCACTGCCCTGCAGTACCCCGTTACTGATCGCAGGGGAAGCCGGGCAGGTCACCGCTGGGAGAGACAGAGAGGGGTGGGGAGGGTTAGGAAAACAGCTGCAGATGACACTGCTGCATCATACAAAACCTCTGTCATTTAAATGCACTGATAATTGAAAGGGAGACTAGATGAGTGGCTGAGTACTTTGCTAATTTGAAAATGTATTTGCAATGTTTCCTGCCAATTGACCAATATAAATAATTGGTTAGACACTCAGAAACTTCTACTCAACAAAGTTTTCATCAGTGTGATTACAAGTTATTAGCTAGAACATAATGGCTGCAATACTGTTCCATATATGTAACTTATATTGTCTTAATTGTTTTCTTTTTCTTGATTTTCTTCACAGAGACACTGACTGAAATGTTCTGAGTCAGTCTTTATAACCAAGGTTATACTGTGGGTGTCTCAGCAAAGGCTTACAATGTCTTTAGAAATTATTGATGAATACAGCAGTTGTAATGTGCTACCTGTACACTACCAAAGTAAAGTCTTCTCTACTAAGTATTGCTATGCAGGATGCTTTAGCGTTAGTGGTGGTTTCATAGTATACATTACAGCAGAATTAATGTGTATTAGGTATAATAGATATTAATAAATCATAAGAATGTAATTAGCTTTGATGTAGAATACACATGGTTGAGACTGTCCATAATTTACCTTAAAAAGTTTAATTTACCTGTGCATATTGGCATATTCCCACTCCACGTCCCATTTTGAGTGCATGTCCTCACAGGTGATCCATCCTCCTCCATCCTGTATCCTGGTTGGCACTGGAAGGAAACATTCTGACCAATTGTAAAGTCTTCACCATAGCGAAGGCTGTTAGCTGGCACACCTGGATCCCCGCAGTTTATCACTATGGAGATGGGGAAGGCGGTTGGAATGGAAGAAATGAACGATGATTCAAACGATAAGGAATGAAAAAAGGGGGGGAGGACAAAGAAAGGGACAAAAAGGTAAAAGAAGCAAAGAAACAGACACAACCGTAGAGTTATTAAAAGAGAACAGGTGCTGTTACATCAGTTAGTAAGTTTGTTTTTTGCTTTTACATTTCTTTGTCATTTTTATCACTGTTTTTAAAACTTGAAATATATCAGACATTAGATTGGCAAACTACAGGATCATGAATGAATCTCACAGGATTTTGTCTCAGGAACCTGTCCAAACAAAAATTCTGTGACAAAAGAGAGATAAAAGAGATAAAAGTCCACATTAATATATATAATATAATATAATATAATATAATATAATATAATATAATATAATATAATATAATATAATATAATATAATATAATATAATATAATATAATATAATATATATAATATATTATTTATATATAATAACTGCACTGGTGTGCATGTGTAGGGAATCTATGATCAGACGTGTATGATGTCTTCATATTCCTTCATTGGCTTCTCTTCTCATGAATGAAACAACAGTGATATTAAAATGGCTGAGGTTGTTCTGGGACTCTTTTAGGGAGCATTAGGATTCCCCCGATTATACAAAGCACTGTCCTTCATAGTCTAATAGTGGTTTAAATGCCTTCAAACCCACCCCAGATACTGTCATGCCTGTTAATAGATGTAGTGTAATCTACTGTAAAAGCCATTTCCTTTAAGGCATGGATTACTTTAAACTTTTTCTTTCCAATATTTAATTTTGGTTCCTCGGCATTTCTACTTCTTCTCCTTGTCCCTTCCAGATGGATATTTTAAAGGTAATTTCTTTGCACAGTGTATTAAAGTCAGAAATGCCACTGAAAATTGGAAAACATTAAGCTACCACTCCTCATGTGGAACTAAGCAAAGTGAAACTCACCTTAAGACATAATGCAGAAATGTATTTAACAAGGTATTTGCTTAGTATATTAATTTCAATGTTATACGCCATTCATAGCAAGAAGACTGTGAAACATACAGCACTGATTATTCAACGGATATTTCACATGGGAACAGAATGTTATGGTTTATGGTTATTTACGCTTGAGAATTTCAAAAAGCAAATTAGCTAAAGTAAACAACAATTAAGGTTTTTCATGTCACTCTTTAGTCTGTGGCAGGAGCGTGAAGATTTGAGGCTGAATTCATTACTCAGAGCCTATACTGTCGCAGAATAATTTAAAACCAGGCATACAAAATGGTTGCAAAAGGCAACCTCATGAACACACATCAGGAGTTTGGAGAGGTTTATGGATTGCAGACTTGACGACATTGCAAAGCAAGGATTTAACACTCTGATTATGTATACTAAGTAATACCTAAAGCTGACACTCTGCTCTTTAGCCTCTAACTCGCTTCATGAGTTTGAATTTAAAATTAGAAGGATGTAACAAAAGTGTATTGCAGAGATCTAATGTAGCATCAGATATTGTTAAAATTATCTATGAATTGATGTATCAGCCATCCATTAATACACAAAAGATATCTTACTGGTACAGTTGGGCTGTGCTCCTGACCAGGTTCCGTTAGCCTGACACAACCTGGTGGTGGCACCAGTGAGCAGGTAGCCATCCATGCAGGAGTAGATGACAGAGTGAGAAAACGTTGTTCCATCCAAACGATATACTCTGCCATTACTGGGGCTGCCAGGGTTACCACACTGGACAGCTGGGGGAAAAAAGAGAGAATTAGGGAGAGAAAGTCTTGTGCATCTAACTGAGTTTCAGCTCTATGACTAACTGTCCTCATTCAGTTCTTTAAGTAGACTATGCAGCACATGGATGGATCTATAACTGGGTCAGTGTCAAGGTGCTAGTTAGGAGAGGTTGAGATTATGTAAAAAGGCTCTCCCTACGTTTACAGAAGGGCTGCGTGCCGGACCAGGTCCCATTAGGAAAGCACATCCTCTCAGAAGAACCAATAAGGTCATAGCCCTCTGTGCAGCTGAAGTAAACCTTGGAACGGATCCTGAAATCAGTTTGTTCCCTTGAACCATGGGAGGGGATGCCAGGATCGCCACAGGAACCAGCTGTGTCGCCTAAAGGGAGAGAAACGGGGAGAAAAAAACCCAATAAGAATAAAACTCATCAAAACTAGAATACTTGAATCAACCGCAAGCAACAGCTGCACCCTCTATAACATGGGCTATTTCAATGCCTAAATGAAATAAAATGAAATACAATACACATTGAAATTTGTATTACCTTTTTATGTATGCATTTCATGTGTCATAATTAAATAAAAAACATGTTAAAAGCACAGTAATTGAGCCTTTTGTCTTTAATAAGTAAATGGATTGTTTGGCATGGATTTTCCATGCCACATTAAATCAAATCACAACCAAATGGGTAGGTCCAGAAGCCAATCTGGAAGTGCCTTAAACCTGCATTTTCTCTTATGGCCAGCAGGGGGCAACACTATCAGTTGCAAATGAAGTCTGATTGTATGGAAGGCCATGGGAAAATGACAACGTTGATTACGTAATGTAACCATAACATAATGCCAGATTCACAGAGTGTATGTGTAGCTGCTGCTATTTCACAGTGTGTTTTCAGTTCATAAAAGGTAGTTGTAAAATTGTGTTGGTCTTCGATGCTTAGTTGTACTAAAAGACCCTTGACGGAGATGGCTGTTCAGTTAGACCAGTAAGTACATTTGTTGTAATGATTTTAAGCCTGTTTTTCAATAGTGAAAATTAGTATTAACATTAGCATGGCCACAGTTAACCATAGAGTGTAAATGCACCGTGCTAACCAAGCTAGAAGCTATTGAGAGGGTAAGCTCCAACCTCTTGTCCAAATATGGTCATTTCTGGCTCCAAATTAAAGAAGGTTATTTTGCAAACTTGAGGCATCAAAACAGCAAAACCGATGGGTGATATCACGGTGAATATGTCCATGTTTTTTAGAGTCTACGCTCACAACACAGAAAACAAAGTGAAGAGATGTACTGCATTTCAGTGCTGTCCAACAGAGCAGAATAGACCTGCCAATACTAAATACAAAACGTTTATCATTAGTTTTCTTTAGGAGGTGCAGTTGAACTTTTTTTTTTCGAGATGGAGAGGCATGCCAAAATGAAAATCAACTGTCCAATCACAGCTTGGAGGGCGGGGCTTTTCTCTGTTGATGACAGCCTTGATAAACTGCCTTTCAGGAGGGATACTGCTGTACTATTAACTGCATATGCAGTAACACTTGATTAACTGTACTAATAAAATTAAACAATACAATAACTAACTTACATCAATAAGTTACTGACACAGCATTGTAAAGGGAAAGTTGACTATTTGCTTCCATATATGAAGTGAATACGTCCTTAAAAAGATACTACACACTAAAATGTGTTTTTGAGCTCTAACCTAAACTATATGACTGCAT
Organism: Scomber scombrus; assembly: GCF_963691925.1. Classification (NCBI taxonomy): domain Eukaryota; kingdom Metazoa; phylum Chordata; class Actinopteri; order Scombriformes; family Scombridae; genus Scomber; species Scomber scombrus. The sequence continues at coordinate 12,955,417 of NC_084985.1, forward strand.
TGTGAAGAAACATTTAATGGGTTGAAAATGGCTCAACCTGTCATCTGCTGTTTAAAATCAGCCCTGAAAATGGTGACATGGTGACATGATACTGTCGACCGTTTGGGAGATCTCTACATCATAACATTTATATTAATGGTAGAATGATAATGCCCACCTCCCCAGCACCCGCTCATTTTCAAATATATACTGATCGAAAGAGACAGTTTTAGCTTCAACAGCTAACAGCAGTGCTGGCCTGATGGAGGACATCTTTAAGTCTGCGACTGTCTGCGGGAAGAAGATATCCTGCAGCTCTTCAACTCTCCGGCTGTCTGCTCCTGTGGTTATCAGCTGGTAAAATCTTGTTTTAAAATGCTAAATCGCAGGGTAACTGGATCCCAGTCTAAACTTTCTGTCCTGTCTGTCTGTTGAACCTGTCTGCTGCAGAGCAGAGCTGTGGACAGGTTCGGTGATAGTTACTGTTACACTGCGACTTAACATTTTAAATCAAGATTTTACCAGCTGATAACTGCAGGAACAGACAGCTGGAGAGTTAAAGAGCTACAGAGTGACAAGGATCATATGTTTGCCTTAAGACCGTATATGTGTATATGTGTACTGATGGTTGCGTAGTAGGTGGATGGGGTGTGTGTGTGTGTGTGTGATCCCTGTTTTGCCCTTGTGGAGCCGCCCGGTCAGCAAATTCTGCCTGACAGACAGAGCACGCTCCTGGGAACACATAGACCCACACATTTGCACAGAAACACACACACAATCACCCAAATACACAAGTGTGGAAAAATATGTTGCTGGCCTCTACTTAACCATGCATATGATTAATGTCGGAACCTGAGTAATTTCTGTTAGTTTTGGATAGCAAATAGATCACAGAATGAATAGTTTACATTTTTTCCCTGTAATTTTAAATTTACAGGCATTATCCACAATTAATTCAAAGTTTGCAGCAAAATACATTGTGTGATAAACAAGTATCCTAAGAACTTTCCAAATGTATCTGCAATGTTTTTGTGATTTTCTTCGTACTTTTGACAAATAACTTAATTCAAAAATGTCTCTACACTGAAAAAAAATGTCTCTACACTGAAAATATCTAGAGGCTTGCTGCCAAATTTAGCTTACACATTCCATAGATACAACAAATAATTACAACATCTTTTGCCTCAGGACTTCAGATGGGTTTTAGGTGTAAACAAAAAAGCCTCTGCTGGTGTCATCAGACCACATTGAATCTTCTCAGGACACAGCATCTACACTTCTTGTGGGATGTGCACACACGTAAATGCAAACACACACACACACACACACACACACACACACAAACACATGCTCACACACAAACACACACACAGCTCCAAAGTCACCATGTAGCCTCAGGCGAATCTGGTCCCAACAGGGAAACAACCAATCTACCTGGTGTCACTGGTGCAAGCGTATGTGTGCATCTGTGCAAGTGTGTATGCAAGTCTCTGTGCATTGTAAAAACTAATCTGTTGTTTCCCTCAGGTGTCTTTGGAAAACCCACTAATCAGTGGCACACACATTCATCTGCACTCACACAAAAACATCTATTGGATTGAAAGATTTTGGCTATATGCTGGATTGAATAAATTCATTGGGTAGGCTACTGATGTAAAGCTCTTTTGCCCAGGTTTACACAGGTACTCATAAATCTGAAAAAAAGACTAATCTATAACACTTTCAATCATCTGATTCAAGGACTTACTGTTGGAGGTTGAGCATGGACGAGAAATGATGAGTGTGATGTAGTTTCTTATAATTATTTTCCAAGTGGCAATGCAGTAACCAGAGTTAAAAGGAATTTGTCAAACATTTTTGGAAATATACTTATTCGCTTTCGATACCACTCACCATTTAACATGAAGTTACAGCTGGGAGACAGTTAGCTTATCTTAGCATGACCCCAATGGCTTATGAATTCGTGGCTCAGCTCCCTTCGCATATCTGGCTCCAGAAGGAAGCCCCAATCTCCCTGCTCCGGGCATAGTACAGCAGCTCTGACATTCCCCTACTGTTAGGAGAACAGTGGATTGCTCCCTCCAGGTATGAAGTGGGTTCATGTGCGGGACAGTTATGGTGAAGAGAGAGCTGAGCCTGAAGGCAAGGCTCTGAATTAACCATCTGATCTATGTTCCAGTCCTCACCTATGGTCGCAAGCTTTGCATAGTAACGGAAAGAGTGAGATGGTGGATACAAGCAGTTGAAATGAGCTGGATGGGTTCACCCTTTGAGATAAGCCAAGGATCTTAGACATCTGCTTCGAAAGGAGCCAACTGAGATGGTTCGGGCATCTGATAGGAATGCCTCTGGGGCGCCTCCCTTTTGGAATTTTCTGGGCATGTGCAACTGCTAGGAGACCCCAGGGTAGGCTGAGAACTCGCTGAAGGGAATATATATTACATTTGGCTTGGGAATGCCTCTGCATCTCCCAGGAGGAACTGGAAGACAAATCTTTGAGAGAGATGTTTGGAGTACCTTGCTTACCCTGCTTCTATTGTGATACAACCCTGATAAGTGTCAGGAAAATGGATGGATGGATGGATGGAATGTCCCTTAAAACAAACACAACCATACAGCAAACAGTGGACCTACTTGTTTAAAGTAAGTATATTAATGCATCTTAAAATGTGGGTGGTAGCATAACAAACATTACATCAGAAACATTATTTGCTTATTAACTGAATTGTGGAGCTAGCATTGGTAACTTGTGCTGAGCTCATATCTCTGCAGGGCTCTGGCACAGACCTGCAAGGTAAAAACCATGAATCACTACTTCTTAAAATATTACCCTCCCTCACCCTGTATCTCCCCCAGGCAATTGCTGTAAATAACAATGTATTCTTATTCAAGTTGTCTGGAATGTGTTTTCAGTCAGTTTGTTATATAAGTGGCACCTGGGAGCCTCTCAGTGTGGAGAGCCATAATCAAGCTCCCAGCCAGCCAACTGAGAACCATCTAACTTAGACGGTTTGATGATGGAAGGTAAGGGCACTCTCTGTCTGGAGAGACAACCTACCTTAATAAGTCGTGAGGTATGCATATACAGTGATTCCAGCAGGGAGGAAATATGCTTGTGTAAAGCAGTTTACAGAACAATGACAGTGGTGCATCTACAGCTCAGCAAATTCACTTATAATCCACTCACCCAAAAAAGACAATGAAACTGATGCTAGCAAGAAAATGTAGGGAATGTGTTTACATACATTTAATAATTTAAATATTAATATTTAATATTTAAAGAGCATCTGCCAATCATTCCTTTCACAAATATATTTCCAGTGCTTTTCCTCTTTCCCTTTTTCAGAGAAAAGCCACAAAAACTGCTTAAATTAAGAATTAAATGAGGTTTACAACAAGGTTAAATTCAATTAAGAAGAGTCTCTTGACAGAACAGACATGCACATGGTTAAAGGTCCACGGCTGAGGTGTGTGTGTACATGTAGAGGAAGGTTATGCTCCACAGCTCTTTTAACAGACAGCTACTGATATATTCTCTTTTCATGGACCCACTCTAGCCTCTATCTGTCCATCCATCGCTCCGATTATCTCTCCAATTGAATGCAAGACTGTAAAAAAAGTGTGCCTGCAGGATGTAAAGGCATGAAATGCTCCACAGTCTGTTGATTCTACATATTTTAGATGTCTCCCCTTTTCATCTACAACTCCTATCCATACATCTCTTCTTCTGATAGGATGGAGTTTGAACTTTGTATATTCAATAGAGGTTAAAATGGTTACCAGAGCAGAAGGGCATGGGGGCGCTCCACATCCCATTGAGCTGACAAGTTCTGGATGATTCTCCTTTCAGCTGTCTTCCACCCAGACAGGAGTATCGAACCGTTGAACCAAATGTAAACTTATCTCCACTCAGCACACCGTTAGGGGGAGAGCCAGGATGACCACAGTCCACAACTAGAGATCCAGAGAGGGAGAGAGAGAGAAATGCAGGGAGACGGAGGGAGGATAGACAGCTCGTTTCAGCTCAACACAGTTTTGCAAGAAGAGCTGCAGTGACTGCTGCTAAGAACTAGACACACTATACGCTCAGATTTTTCTACAGTTTTCTACCCCTAAGAGTCATTGCAGTTGAATAAAATTGAATAAAAGTCAAAACACAAAGATATAAGAAGATAAGAACCTGCAGTTATGAGGAGTATATTTTTAAAAATGTACTTCAAAGTGGATTTATAAACTTTTATCGCCACATCTGAGCCATAGCCCAAGTAAGTGTAAGTCCCACTGAATCTAACAAGATATATATCATGCCTGTGTGTTCAGATTTGACTGAGTTATGGCTCTGAGGAGAAGCGGTGTGCTTATTGAGACAAATTGTGTCCATTGGGTGCAGAGGGTGAACAAAAGGAAACAATGTCAGAATATATAATCAGGATCCAATTCCACTGCTGTCTGTCCCATAGTCCCATCAGGTTAAAATATGGCGATAAGGGTCATACTAACCTATACATTCAGGTAAAGGTTTGTCCCATTGTCCAGTAGGCTGACATGCGAGTACAGGTGATCCAAACAGATAGTACCCAGGGTTACAGTCGTAGAAAACCACAGTGCCAAAGGTAAAGTTCCCATGCTCTATTTTACTCTGCCGAATGGAGTTGGCCGGTATGCCTGGATCAGAGCAATTGACCACTATACACAGAGAGACACAGAGATAGACACACACAAATACACAAACAGAGGGATAAAAAAGCATGTGTTATTTGGCATGAACCTGGGAGGGTCATTTCTCTTCCCCCACCTCTCCTTTATTTTCCCAGTAAACTGCACCAGGATTATAGCTCTGCAAAATAATATAGGGCATGATCGGAAGGTTGTGGTGAAGAAGGAAGGACTGATTAGGTTTTGTGTTTAAAAGGGTAAAAATATTGGTAAATGTTACATGATTCCATGGTAGAGACATAGTGTGTATGTCCTGGATCCAGCCTTCGTGCAGAGTAATGGCTTGTTATCATTGTGCTGCACTTTTTTATGTTACATGACTCATTGGCCTGTCATGCTGCACACCAGGCAGGATGCTGATAGTTTCTGTGTAAATGTTCTTATTGCTACAATTTTTGGAGAACAATCAGTGTGTGAGATTTATGTTTGATTGCAAATAAAACTCTTTCACAGGGCAGGAGCCAGGAAATGGTTGAGAGAGATGCAGATGATTAAATCTACCTCAAAACTTTTTGAAAATACATTTCTGTCTGTCATAATGAGTTTTCAGTGTTAAGATGGCAGAGATGTTAAAGTTGTATTAAGTTAGAGGTATAATTGAGGCAAAATGGGGATGAAAGGATTGGGATGAATAAGGATGGTGGTTATAGTAAACAGGTGATGAGAGTAAATAAGAATAAGAGTTGAGGTGGTAAAAAAGGTTAGGGATAAATAAGGTTAGGGGTGAATACACTTAACTTTTCTCCCCACCTTTACACGTTGGGGGCGGGTGGCTCCACTGGCGATTGGCTTGACACTTAGCGTGTGCGGGCCCCTCCATTTCATAACCCCGATTACAGACAAAGCTGACCACATCATTGAGATTGAAGCCATTTCCCACCGTACGACCATATATGGGACTTCCTGGATGGCCACAGCTGATTGCTGTAGGGAACACAGTATGAACACATGTACCTGCATACATATTCTCTATTACATTTAATCATATCTACTTAAAACTGTGCATAACAAATACAATTAGCATATTTTAAAGGATATGGTTAGGCTCATTCTAAATGAACTGTATCTAATGAAAAGACCAAGACCCTTTGTTTGTATTAAAGACATACATTTTTCTAAAAAATAGTTCACAAATGTACAGTTTCATTTCTTTTTTAGAAATGTCTACAGTAAGTCATTTCCTAAAACAGCCAGGTTTGTATTTGTAGTTTTTTTACACAAACAGGATTGAGTAGTGCATATGTTGAGGACTATTTTCAGCTGTGGATTAATACACATTTACAGCTCTATTGAATATTTATGGACATATGTGTGATTAACTCATACTTATATAAGCTATAGTGCTATTGTTTATGGTAACAAAGGAAAAAGTCACCCAGTGCAACTTTATGGTTTACTGATGTGTTTTTACAGTTTTGGACAATAATGAAAATCTATGGCACAGAGACATCTACACATTAGTTGAATTGATTTAACATTGGTTTGGGGCTTATCATATGGCTTATTGACAATAGAAAAAATATAGAATACCAGTCACCATTTTACACTTGAACACTTTAGAGAGTGAATTAATGCATGATAGAAGTCAAAAGCATTAGCTATATCACCTAACTTGAACTAGCTCTACAAAGCAGCAAAGCTTAAGTGTTTTTCTCAGTGCACTGAGTACATTTTTGCCATTTGAGACATGGCTTTAGTCCTGAATGAATATTTCTGTAAGTAAAACCGAGCTGCGCTATTTCTGGAGTCTATGCCACATACTGGTAGGTGAAGCTGACCACTGATGTGATTTAGAAGCAACACTATTTCTTAAAGTTTTAGCTTTTCATAAACTTCTCATCCCTATTCAGTAAGATTTCTTCTTGATATAAAGCCCCACAAAGACAAGAACCTAAACCAGATCTGAAAATTACTGTAAATGCCATGTAGACACTTCTCTGTCTAGAGAACCACAAAAAGCCCAGATGTGGACCACTTATAACTCCTAAAGTAATTCATAAATAATCACAAAAACATTAGCAGACTTCATGAGACCTAGCTGGTATCACAATTTCATCATTTTGGAAACATTAGCACTCTCAATCGTCTGTATTAGTTTTGAGTGTCCTCTGTCTGGCATTGTGTGTTATAATTATTCATCCTGTTAACTTCATTCACTAGGGCTTCTCAAAAGTTTGTCTGTATCTCTTTGTGTCTTCAATGTGCTGACAACAGCGTTTTGATGTTTATGTAAACACAGAGTTTACAGTCACTGCCAACCCTTCTCTCAAACACTCCCCCTTTAAATGTATTGCTTTGTAATGAGGACAGAAGAGAGTGGAGGAGAGGAAAGGACAGTAGAAGAGAGGAGAGGACAGAAGAGAGGAGGAAAGGAGCTTGACCAAAGAAAATGGGAAAAACATAGGCTGGGTGGGTGGAGAAGTGAACAGGGAAAAGGAGAAACCGAAGAAAAGAGAGGAAGAGACAGCACTAGTGGAGGAGAAGACAAAACAAGAGAGAAAAAGAACAGCAGAGGTGAGGGGAGATGATAAAGACAATATGGGAGTGAAAGAGAAGAAGCCAAGGTCTGTTTTTAGTTGATCAGTGCGAATCAGAAGTTTGTTTGCTTTCCAAAGATACAAATTTATCTGACACCGTCAGCATGCCCTGCAGCTACACACACACACACACACGCACACACACACACACACACACACACACACACACACACACACACACACGCACAACATATTCTCATCATAATTTTGTGTTTGTGTCTCTAAACAAGAGCCTCTCATCTCCATAATTACAGTATAATTTGGCTGTAAAATGATTTCCCTCAATAACTCTTGCATGAATAACCTCAATAAAAACCTCAATAAACCTCAATAAAAACAGCATAGCACAGAAACACCCCCAGACACACAGATGGATACACACACTCTCATAATCAGATAGACACAGATGTCTGCACTGCCCAAACACACATACACGCACAAAAACATACACCTGAATTGAAGTTTCTATATTGAACATTTCTTTTTGTTTCAAGGTTCATAATCAAAAACAACCTCACAGAGAAAATAAATCCTTTTTCATGTGCCTTCCACTCAAGAAATGTAGACGTAACACTATGCGCTTCATCTTTTAAGTATTGTTCTTAATTTAGCGTACAAACTGTCTCTCTTGGAAAAAAGTGCCTGTAATAGGCTTGAGATAGCACTCATCATCACCACCTAAACTGTGCCTAGTTGCTGCCTAAAACATTCATGATGCTCACAGCAAGTGAACAATTTTAGAGGATTTTCACAGTAGCCTGGATATGTCAGAGCTTTCTGTTTTATCCTCAAGCCCAGCTATTTATCTCGTCCAGGCCACACTGGCAGTTGGGCCCCCTAGCCCTTTATATAGGACTGCTGGAGTGAATCTGCAGAACCATCACTATTGGGCAAGTACCTCTGAGACAGAGATATTTCTCAAATGGGAACCTCACGCTGGCACTTTTCAAACAAAAGGTTTATTCTAAATTATTTCCTTTCCTTTTTTAATTTGGATTTTTTTGCCCTTGATTAAACTTGACAGGGGTTTATCAGCTCTACCAGACAAACTCCCTCATTGGAGACTTTGCTGTTGTGTTGTTCGGGTTATAGGAAGCGAAGAGAGAGAAAAAAAGGTTTATTTGTTTCACATAAAATATTTGGCTCTGGACATTGTTCAAAATTATATGAGACAAGGGTAGCAATACATTTCTTTGCTGATCATCATTTTTCCTCCCAGTAAGGATATCAAATTATTGTTTCCAGCAAGTGATCACTGTAACACAATATCACACGCTGTAATTCTGCCCTAAAGTATGTAATTTGATGATGAAGTATAAAAGTATTTTTATTTACAGTTCTACACTGTGATCGGGTTGTTTTTGTAATATTCAAATACACAAATAAAAATAACAACAACTTGGATTCTGTTTTTTGTGTTGCTATCCATCCGCTGCAAACACATGACTGAGCACGCACACAGACGCAGAAACACACAGAAACCCCAAAGGATCATTTCCAGTTAGTATTCCCTGAATTCTTATTTCTATTACTGAACCACAGCAAATGTATGACGGCAGGTGGTTTTTAATGATATGTTAGATCAAATCACATCCAAGGCTACACTTCTCATTTTTTTTACTTCCCATGGAGTCAGTCCACCTTGTTCAGCTGTCGAGGACATTTTTGTCGATCGCCATCTGTTTATGTCTATGCTATTTTCAAGGCATTCTACCAACTCTTCATTATCAATAAAACCCACCAAAATAACATTTTGATCTGTTTATCTTAAGGGTTGGTTGAATCAAACATGACTTGTGCCTCACAAATACTGTATCACATAGTACATCTTCATTTGTCAAGCAGGATTTTTCAGTGGTAAGCCTCGAGAGTCATTTGTAAAATATATGATATTGATTTTTCACCTCCACATCCACAGTAACATTCAAAAGAATGTCGAAATTTTATTCCTAAATTGGGTCTACTTGAAAAAGACTTCAGTTTCCTTATTTGGTATCTACCCAACAGCAGACGGTTTCAAGACATGCCAAAATATTTGGTTCTTCAAACAATCTGTATGGTAATGAAGAGCTTCATCTTATGGGCACATTTACAATTCCTGATCACACAACTGCACCAAAGTTTCCTCTTGGATTTCATCACTGAATCACTACAAAGTTGTGAAAGCAGATGATTTATCCCCTACACACTTTCACCGTCAACAGGATAGATGGCAGAAGATTTTGAAATGTGCCCACACACAGTCCATTTCACCATGTTTCAGCATTATAAACTTTCCCCTTTCAGAAAGACGAGCATCCCTAAGGGAGTTTGGGGAAGCTGAGTTTCTGCTTACAACTGCTAACTAGGAACAAATTATATCAGCAGATATAATTTGCAAAGAGATATATTTAAGAGCTAGTTAGTGTGCTTAGCTCAGTGTGTGCATTAATAGCATTTGGATCACACTATTTCTATAAAATATGTATAAAAACTAATGGCATCTGGGTATAAACAATATGTGAGTGTTTGTATTTTGTTGAACAGACAGGCAGCCGTACAGACACAGGTTGTCATGGAGACTGTGATCTCTGTGGTAAAGGTTTAGGTTAGTTGGTTCTTTCAGATGAATCTTTAGTACGTATTCAATGCGTGGTTGTGTGCTTTTCTTACGTATGCAGACGGGTAGCTGTCCAGACCACTGGTTGTCCTGGAGACAGATTCGAACTGATGAGCCTATTAGTCGAAAGCCAGGCAGACACTGATACACGACCGTGTCACGGTAACCGAAGTTCTCCCCTATGACCTGGCCATTTACGATGCTTTCTGGGATCCCGCAGTGACCGGCTGAAAGAGAAGCAAGGACAGATTTAGACTGTAGATAACACTAAAATTGCCTCAGATATGCTGTTGTAATGAAACCATAGTTAATGTAAAAACTTTGCATTAACTTTAGCAGACAGGACAGAACATCAAAAAGTAGTAGGTTTTGGCACTTGTTTTGCTTAAAAAGACATTAATGGGGATCATTAAGACCCTGCATTGAATGTCTACTTGCAATTTTATTCTAAGATTATATTAAATTAGAATTTTTTTGTTATGATTTGTGTCTGTTCTGTTTGCTTGTTTAGTTTATTTTACTTAGAGGGACAGCTAGTTGTCCTTCGGGTATGCAAATATTTCTGTCATAACTAAACTATACCTTAAAGACCTATTGTACCCATGAGAAGAGTTCTCAGACATTTTCAGGGATACAATGACAATGAATTGGAAAGGGAGGCTGCACTTCAACAATGGGATTCTCAGTGGAGTGCTAAACCCAAGATCCAGTGAACATGTTCCAAAAAAATATGAAAAGGTTGCACATCTCAAATGTCAAGCAGGACAAAATACTAACATTTCACTTGATTATTTTGCTCACAACAGAAAAACGCTTACATGTTCTGGCACAGAGCCTTTTTCAGTGCCTTTGAAATATGCAGGTGCAATTCGGTAATATACACAAGGGCAGAGTTAATACACAGCTAGGAGTTGGACACAGTTCTTTAGGAACCACTCATTTTTCTTATCCCATGGTTGTAGATACAGGGACCAGTCACAAGTATATATTTAAATCTACTTTAACCTCCTTTCACATACAAAATGAAGCTTCACAAAACACTGTTTCTGGCCATCATTGATTCACTATTAAGACCATACACTAGATGGCAATAAAGGGACATAGATTACAAACAGTCTTAATTTAAAAAGCATTTTAAGCTGTAGTCATTGTTAAGTCCATTTGGTGTTGTAGTATTGAGTGTGGATATCCAAAGCATTTCTGCAAATACCCACCCATTTTTCTTGCTCAGGGGGAATTAAAAACAACATCATGTGCAAAAATATGACTGAAAATAAGACCACACAGCTGACAATAGCTGGTAACCACAGGTGTGGTAACTGTGTCTGCTGCAACAATACAACTAATAGGAAATTGTTCAGTTGTCCCCACATTGGGTTGAAAATTTTAATTTGGGAATTTTATTTACATGTTATTGTGTCCCAGTGGTCTAGCGCATGTTGAACAATCCAGTTATAGTTCAATCTGATTTAAACCCTATCACATACAATAAGAAGCTTCACAAAACACTGTTTCGTGCCATCACTGATTTACTATTAAAGCGGTACACTAGATGGCAATAAAGGGATGCAGATTACAGTCTTAATTTAAAAAGCATTTTAAGCTGTAGTCATTATTAAGTCCATTTGGTGTCATAGTACCGAGTGTGTGTATATCCAAAACATTTCTCTCTGGGACAGTTTCTTCAGAACATCACGTCCTCGAGTAGGCATCATACATTTCTCTATCTCACAGAATTTTAATGAGGAGGGTGAACTGTGAATTGCTTCAGCATAATGTTTTGCAATTGCATAATCCATCTTGCCTTTTTTACAGATTGCAGTTTTGTGCTCTGATATTTGTTGTTTAAAGGGTCGTTTGGTTTGTCCAACGTACGCTAGACCAGAGGGACATAATAGCAAGTAAATCACACGAGTTGACTTACAGTTTATATGTTTTTTCCCAGTGTGGAGAAGAGTGAACGGACTCAATAAAGACTACAGTTTAGAATGCTTTTTAAATTAGGACTGTTATCTACCTGTAATCTATGTCCCTCTATTGCCATCTAGTGAATGGTCTTAATAGTGAATCAATGATAGTCCGAAACAGTATTTTGCGAAGCTTCACATTATATGTAAAAGGGTTTAAATCAGATTTAACTATAACTATCTGAGATGTGCTACCTTTTTATATTTTTTGATACAAAGACAATATCATCAAAACAAACAGTAACATTTTGCGTGTGTCTGGGAGTTTTAAACGCACCTTAAGATGCAGTTTGTTGCTTTTGTGTGGGGTATTAAAATGTGAAACATCTGCTAAAAAATTTTTGTAAATGTGTAAAAGTAGGGAATTGCAGCTTGGAACAGGGTTCATATTTTATTTGAGAAATGTGACTCACACACACATGATAAAACATCAAAGTGAAAGCATAACAAGCATTCTACCTTCACAAAGTACTGGAGGATTTGTCACAAATTGGATTGCCTCTCATGTACTATGAAGGCTCAGATGGTCAGTTGCCGCCTAACAACATTTTCACAGCTGTGTCAGTGTTCAGTGTTCACTGTTCCTTCAAAAGCATCCAATTTTTAAATGAAGATGTCCTTGTGCTTTTAAAGAATTTGAGTTCAAACAGGATTTTCAAAACCTTTTTAAACCCTGATCAGATGGTAGATAGATACTTTATTAATCCCAAAGGGAAATTAAAATACCAGATCAGATTCATTCCCAGAGAACCGATTGATGCGGAGAGCTGATGCAAGATTATGAAATGGCATTTTACAAAGAGGAGAGGAAAAGTGTATTTTCACTTGTCAGAGAGTTTGTATTGAGTATTGATTTTATTCTTTACAGTAGGTAACACCTGCATTGTGTCCCTGATGTCAACAAATGCTCACAATTCAAAGGCAGCCGAGGAAGTGGAAGAGACAGAGAAGAAAGGAGGGGTTGACTCATATCACCTTTGTCATTTCACATTGTCTTTGAGGTGTTGATTACTGGAGTTAAAGGGCATCACTCAAGTGAGTCACACACTTTACTTTCTTGAATATATTGCACAACTTTGGAAAACAGTTAGAACCTGCCCCACAGTCAACTCCTATAAAGAAAGTTATCACACAGTTTCATCATACTTTATAACTGCTGTTCAATAAACAATAAAGAGACATTAAGAGCAATAAATGAGTAAAATAAAGTAAAATACTTTCAAGTGCGTTGTTTTTTTTAAAAGTAAGCAGTGCAAAGAAATCAATTGAACTTCTCCTAGCAGAGAATTTCATCTATTTATTTTATATCTATTTATTTTTTTATCTCTTTATTGATCTGTTTGAGGCAGATCTTGAGACAAATCTTTTGACTGGGGATCGTTAAAACATGGGTCATTTTTTAATCCTTTTCATCATATCAGCTTTCATCACTATGATGGAAACAGCCAAATAATTGCACAGGCCTGCATGTTAAATAAGCAAAACATTCACAGTCAAGCCAGTTGTGTTTTGAAGGATAATAAAAAAAGTTATTGAATGAAAATGCTGTTTATAGCACCTTTTTAGGCCTCAATTTATTTATTTCTTGACAGAATCATGCTTCCTCACTGCATCACAAATCCCCCTCAGCCTGTGAAGTATTCTGGGAAGCGCTGTTGAGGTAGTGAGGTTTCATAGAAGAAGTGACAGCACCATGTCATAACATCTGTTACCTCTGGCTTGCACGCTGACAGAAGAAAGTAGCTGTTTTTTATATATATATATATGTACATTCAAAATGAACTTAGTGAGTGTACAGCAGAAGTGAACTCGTGATGGTTTTTCTCATGAGGTGGACGGGTCAGAGGAAAGCAGCTGTGCAACCAGACAAGAGGTGTAGGGCACCTACCTACCTTTGATACCTGTCCTCATTAGATTGACTTGACAAATCCCACCTTTGAAACTCCCTCTCTAACAGGGGATGTTTCAGCATGTGGAAGTACAGGTGTGTCAGTGTATGTGTGTGTTAACATGCAGTTTATCTCACAAGCCTTGAATTTCAGTCATCGAGATTACTACACAATTTTAACATCATTTAATATATAAGTTGGAACTGTTTTAACATCCATTTACCTAAGCATCTTGTTTCCATTCCACTCCAAAGCCCAGATGACAGGCACTCCCTGACAGCTGACCCAACCAGCATGAAGCCAGCATCACAGGTAAAGATGGCTGTAGCACCAAATGATGCCTGAGTACCAATCTTCTTCCCATTGGGTGGAGATTGCAGTTCACTGCAGGAGATAACTGAAACACACAGCCAGACACAAGCAATTTAAAAGCAGTTTTGCACCAATTTAGCACCAAGTTAATTTGAGTAGCTGGTAGAGCTCATTGGTTTCAGTGAGGAATGCTACCTCTTTATCACGCAAATGTGATGCCAATATTGTCTTTTTGGCTTGGCTACAATAGCAGGACCATCCCTATAAATATAAGTCTGCCCCTGATGGACTGACTGACGCCTCGGATGAGTGTTGCCACTTCCTATGTCTGTCATTTCAACTTAAAAGCCCTCTAGCATTTCACCCACCATCAAGACATATACTCGGTTTTGACCTAGTCGCATGTTCTTACATTCAGAGAGGCCCGGCTTAAGAAAATACTTGTAAATTTCCAAATGTCATGGAATTCTTTATAGAAACATAGCATTCATTCAAAATGTCAAAAATCCCCAGAAAAAAAATAACAGATGGCAGTTTAAAAATGTCAGAAAGTCTTAAAGTCTGTTGGAGTCAGAATATGAATTGAAAAATGAAAAAAATGTTATCCTCACACTGCAAGTCAGTCATCGTTTCAACAGATTGGTGTAAATAAAGAAAAAAAATACATCTAACTTAAAGTAACATTAAACACACCTGTATACTTAGAAAACAACACATGTTTACTGTACAGGCCAGGCAGTTTCATTTGTGTTTGCACATTGTATAAGCTAACATAACCTAATCTGGCATGTGCTTTTGCTTTAAAATTGGAATCATCTATATACCCTTATTTTTTATTAAATGTATGCTAGCGTCAGCATCAATGCCTACATGTAGAAATTTGTAATAATAGCTCCTAACTCCTGCTGATTTGGTTTTTCAGTTGCAGTGGTCATTACATCATCACACATCTCAGTTACTCACCTTGACAGTGTGGCCTCTCATTTTTCCAGCTCCACATGCCATTGGGCAAGCACTGGATATGAGCAGGGCCTAACCTGTAGTATCCCGGATCACAGGTGAACACAATGCGAGTTCTGTATTCATAGTGGGAGCCGTTAACAATCCTCCAGCGGCCGTGCTCCAAAGAAAATGATCCGATGCTGGGACACACGACCACTAAAGTGACAGAGTGGAGAGAAAGAGAAAATGAAGCATTATAACATTTACTTACATTAGAAAAAAGCCACAATTACCATTGTGTATAATATTTTAAAATAATGTCAGATAATTAATAGCCTGCTTAGAGTCAGACGACGCTAATGTAAAATATCCCACTGGTGCATAATAATAACTGGCAATTTAAATAGCAATGCCTTAGCCAATGCAAATCATATATGCTGCTTAGAAACTAGTATATTACTTGGTGGGAAATCATTATTTGATCATCATTAATTAAACAATATATCATTTAATATTTTGTGATTTTTGTGACTAAAGCAATGAGCCTTTCATTGTTGTCTCTTATTCACATTCATGGTCATTTTTACAGCTGTGGCTTTACTGTTTTGATGTGTCCAAATTAGTAACAAAGTCAGATTTGGTACTCACAGTACATTGTTGATATTCCACTGATATCTATGTGTTACTAACCCGAACATCGTGGTATCTTATTGTGGTTGCTCCAGGTTCCATCAGGCTGACAGATGGCTGACGTCAGTTCTTTACTGGAGAGTCTGTACCCGTCGTTACAAAAATAGGAAACTCTTGTTCCGACAGAGTAGTCAGCTGTTAAAACACCGCCGTTTATCGGAGCCTTGGGCGCCCCGCATGAGACAGCTTGGGGAGGACAGATACACACTGGTTAAGATATAAACTGACACACACAGAAGCCCTAATGCACAATTATGTCTGTCAAGTATATTATGTTATGTATGTCATAAACATAAACAAGAGATGCTTGATTTTTCCAGTTCTTACAAAAATACATCCATCTTGCTGAACATGCTGCTCCGAGGTGTTTTTAAATAGACTAGTTTGTAGAGCACTGCACCGTGTTATTACACAGTGTCGACAATCTGCTGTGCATCCTTCATTTGACTTTCTATCAATACCAGCTGTGCTAAACCTTCCTATGCCTACTTGATGTGTGGCATTAGACAACGGCAAGAAAATATTATTCCAAGTCTTTGTTTATTGTAGTATATTTGTAGTTGTATTCTTAAAAATATATATGTGTGAGAGAGAAAAAGAAAAGCGCTACCTAAAAATAGTAGTAACTTTTTATATACACATGTTTTATTTAATTTACCAAATGGATATCAATTTTATGTGACATTCACATACCTAATCCTCAACAATGGTTGTGGTCATTTACTCACTACTAAGTGGAATGTGTTTTTAAATATACAAAAACTGACTGAGGTTAGATGAGGAAGAAAAACTTTTTCAAGGTTTTGTTGTTAAAAGGAATGTAGTTGTGCTATCTAAGGTATGTGCATTTTATGGTATCAGTGTTAGCTGTGTTAGCTATGAGTCATAGCTCACAAGAAATACAATTATCAACCAATCTGAACAGAATTCAAATAAAAAAGTAGCTACTATTAGTTGAAGCTAACGTTTCTAATAAAACTATAATTTTCAATAATGTTGCCGTAGAACGCATAACACTTTTTGGAAGATGTTGTCATAAAAATAATATGGAACTGACTGATGTATTTGATACTAATAATCAATATTACATATAAAAAACTTTTCAGTACAGTTCAAAAACACAAACACAGAGACACACACCTTGACACGCAGGCACAGGAGAGTCCCAGGCATGGTAGCCTAGTGATGTGCGGCGACAGGTTGCTGTGGCGTTGCCTATGAGACGGTAACCTCGGTCACAAGCCCATCGTACTACACTGTTAACATGGCCACCACTCTGAGAGGAGATGGAGCCATGGAAGGGGGAGTCTGGAGTGGAGCAGTAGAGGGCTGGAGTAGAAGAAACACATTTAAAAAACAGAGATTTGAAATGATTAAACACGGCGTGTTTACTTAAACTAGAACTTGAAAGTTAAAACTAAGCAAGACAACCTTGTTAACAAGACATACCAAGGCAGATAGCTTCAGTATTTCTACTACTATAAAGTTACTATTCTATAGTATACTATGTTGTAACCAAATGAATGTGGGTCACTACTGTATTTATGACATAATAGGAGGCCTGAACACAATGGATTAATGGCATAAGTGTCACATTTGTGAGTAAAGTAGACATTTTATTGACTAATCATGACTTAGATTTTGTACTTTAAATTGTGCTATTAAAGGCATATGATGGGAGTTTCATGTTATCACTGTAAGTACAATAGCTTTTTGTTGGGCAAAACTAAATAGAAGTGGTGAGTAGAAATATTAATGATCACTTTCATAATGGTGATTAAAATCTATGCGACAAGCTGTATAAAGGCCAAATAAACTAAATAATTTGTCTCTTTTAGGAGTCCTTTTTTGATCAAATAATCAATGAGCAGAGTTACAGTTGATGTCAGACAAAGGCGAACACACAGCCTGCAAAGTCATCAAGAGGATGGCTATATGCAAGATGATGAAATATTCTTTCTTCCAAGGAACATTAATCCTTTACTCCAGACAATATTGGCAGTGGGCAAAACAGGAGGGAATGCTGCTGGAACCGGAAACAACCTGGCAACAAATTTACTATCAGCTCTGTTTATCTATAGATTACTGAAATGCTGCAGCCTCTGTCTCTATGGGACTAGATAAAGCCCTTATACAATGATGCCAATATGTCAAATGATATGTTACCAGTAGCAGTTTCATTATGTTCCTCAGTCATTGCATATAAAGATTACTAGGCCTGGGTCCAGTAAGATGTAGATCTGGGCCAGCTGCCTGGTCTGTAATTCCCCACATTGGGCAGGTGCCCAAAATAGGGTGATTAATAAGGTCAATGAGGCCTTATTTATTGGTTCTTTTATATATCCCTCTAGTCGGCCCAGTAACATCTGTGTAGTGACCAAGCACCACTTGAGAGTTAGTGAGAGGCTCTTTACTGTGATTTTTCTTGAGTTTCTAAACATTCAGAGTCACTGCCGGCCAAGTTTGGCACAGTATGTCAGTGATTTCCAATTAAGGCACTGACACAGCTTATTTCTAAAAGCATTAAAAGTAACTGCACAGACACAAATGATGCTCACAGAAGAAGCAGGTATCACCAAAGTGCCATGTAGGTAAAACAGCCACAGAACAATATTTTATCAGAATGTGCTCGTCAATTGCTGATTACATTCACACATGGAAACTTTTTGTGCTTATATGGACAAATACTTGGTAGACATTATAAAAACTCAGTATGTGTTAATATTAATACATTTATAGTACATTTTTATCTTTTTAACTACAAACTGGGCAGATTTTTTACTGAGTCTGCTGTCATACACTGGCCTTATTGTGCAAAGTAAAAAAAACATTATTTAAAGTGAATCCTGATATTAGAGGGCCTAAAACATATGTTAAACAATCCATACAGATGCTCACATTAATCACTGCTACTGAGTAAGGTTACAGAGTGGAAGCGTCATGGGAGGTGATTCTGTTATTATTCAGAGTATAATTAATCACAGAGAACAGTGGTGATTTAAAGGTTAAACAAGCAGAACTCCTGACTAGGAAGTTACAAGTACGAAGCAAATAAGCAAAAAAAAAGAAAAAAGGAATAAAAAAGATAGTACTGTCTGCTCCACCTTAACTGTAAAAAAAAAAAATGCCCTTGAACAACGCACTCAAGCCCCATTTCCCAAATGAAGGTGCTTAATGCCCAGGAGTATAAAGTTACACTCGGCACACCCAGGTGCAAAACTGTCTAAATGCAAAGCTTGGTGTAAAACAGCATCTGTGCTCATCAAGCTTTCCTTGGGTGAATAAAGCTTAAGAACTAACCCATTATACAATTTAGTAAACTGCTTAGGAGACAGACAGAAGTAAGGTAAAACGTTTGCAGAAGATGAAGAAACAAAATGCTTAGGTAAGCTGAAGTTACCAATACTGTAAATGCTTTGTTTTCCATGAATTTCTCACCCCAAAAACTTACAAATTGAGTAACTTTCTCAACCAGCTTTTGCATATTTATTATGCAAATCATAATCTGTCTCCTCCAACAGCTGTCACCTAGCAGGTCCTTCTGTCTGTCTCTGTCTACCTCTGTCCTTATATCCATGCAATATAATAATGTTAAGTAGTAGTAAAATAAAGTTGGGATACATACTTTGGTACTCACCAACATAGCGAATTTTGAAGCCTTTCTTGTTTGTGCCATGGTCTGAGGACCAGCGAACCAGGAACTGATGACCAGAGGTTGTGATGTTAAAGGGTGTTGGCAGGTCACCGCTCAGTGTTGCCAATGTTGGACTGTTTGCTGTAGCACCTGAGAGAGATCAAAACAGTGAAAGTGAGAAGGAGGAAGAGATGAGTGAATGAATGAATGAATGAAACTTTATTGTTGGACACATCTGCAGGTCCACATCAACAAAAACAAAATAAAACAAAACAAAACAAAACAAAACAAAACACGCAACAATACAAGGACAAGACAGTACAAATATATACAGGGTTAAAACAAATAAAGACATGCGTTCCAATGCTTCCAAAATGGGTAGAGAGACAAAGACAATGAATAAGACAGTGAAAATAAACTCATCTGTTCTATTTTAATACTTTGTATTGTTCTACATTTTGTGACAGTAATTGTATGCCAAGTTTTCTCATGAGGACAATTAAAGTGTCATCTTAACATATTTATACCTTTGAAGGAACAAACACTTCTTAACTTAAGTCTTACTATAATGTGTGACAGCGTGTGTGTGTGTTTGTGTGTATGGGTCTGTTTTTTTACCGTCAAAAATCTCCAACACATCAAACTCTCTCTCAGTGTGGAAACTTTCAAAGGTAATGGTGACGTTGTATCCTTTTTCGACTGTAACACTCCACGAACACATTTGAAGATTAGGGTAGCTTTCTGGCCAGCCGGGGCTCAAGACCACACCTGACGAGTCGTATCGCACATCATGTGCGGGACATTGGACTACGGTTAAGAAAATCAAGGGTTATGTTCGATGTGACAAAGTGTTTTGGTTATTTTCAATCTTCTCAACAGTATTTGAAATATTAATTTAAAAACATTGCTATTGCTGTTGCACTGACATACACACACCTTGGCATATAGGAGGTGGTGCATCCATCTGTAATCGTTCTCCAAGGCGACAGGTTAGAATCTCACTGCCGACCAACGAGAATCCAGGTTGGCATCGGTACCGGATGATGTCACCTAGAGGCCCAAAGTCAGGGTATGAGGAAGGTATTTAGAAAGGATGTTCAAGGCAGTGAGAAGGAAACAACACTAGCTAGTCTCTCATACAATTTACAGTTAATAGTGGAATATAAGTTAGCACATTTACTCAAACAGGGTACTTGTATGCACGTCCTCCATGGAGTTTATGGAGAAGACGATCACTGTTATCTTGTTGGAAACTCAAAAGTTATGCTCATTTGCAGCCTTCATCAGTGTGACATGTCTAGACGCATGGCACACAAACAACTTACCTATCTCCAGCTCTCCATCCTCCATCAGCATGTCAGCATTGGGCACTTCTGGAGGAGGCTGGCAAACCCTTAATTGGTAAGCTGGGTGAAAAGACACAGCAGAAGAGAGGAGAGAGGCCAAGAAAAGACACAATATATGAGAATATGTCAGAGGAAATGTGGTCATTAAACCTAACCTGGGTTGTTCCAAGACAGGGGGAAGTTTAGGAATGTACACTGCTTTGAAAACTGGCAACAAGTTACTTTCTTACTGAGAAACTGTTAATGTTACTTGTTGGTTCACCTGCACTAATGGATATGTTTCTAGTTGCCTGTGCCTTCATGACTGCATCATGGACTGCTCAGTTGTGGTAGGAAAACCTGTTTTCTGTTTATATTATTCTTTTACCTAATCTTGTTTCAGTTTAACTTCCCTTTTTAAGTGCAGGTGGTCGGGTCAGCAATACATAAAATCAAAAACAGATACAGCACTACCTTGAATCATAAAAAAGGAGCAGACCTGACAGCTACTGGGCTAAAGGCTGTAATCAATACTACTGCATGACGATAGATCACTCACTAACACAGAGAGAGAGAGAGAGAGAGAGTGAGAAAATACAGACAGACAGACAGAGTCAGAGGCGAGAGACACACAGAGAGAGAGAGAGAGAGAGAGAGAGAGAGAGAGAGAGAGAGAGAGAGAGAGAGAGAGAGAGAGAGAGAGAGAGAGAGAGAGAGAGAGAGAGAGAGAGAGAGAGAGAGGCTGAGGGCTATAAGTCAGGATGAAATTGACTATGAAAATGAGACCTGCCAATAGTATCTCCTGCTCTCATCCATATCAAAGCCTGTGGCCTGTGTGTGTGTGTGTGCCAGTATGTTTCTGTGTGTCTGTGTGTCTGTGTGCATGTTTGTACGTATGCAGCAATAGTATCTAAGCTTCTGTGTGCGCAAGAGGAGAGGCTCACTGTGAGCAGTCATTGATCTCACTAATCTCCAAGACCCTTTTTTATAGCTACTTCCACATTCATGTCACATTGGCTTTCTCAATCTCACGTCCAGGACAACATTATCCATCGCTGCATGGTCCTCATTTCTGTATGGAAGCACCCTTAACTCACAGATAAATAGAGGAACAATGACACAGATAAATATCCCCGAACAGTGCATTGATGCTTCTTTTGGGATTTATTTGACATTTCAAACAAAAACTGCACTTTAGCAGCTGCCTCAGATGCAAACTCTGACATTCTGAATTTCAGTTGCGTCACTGAAGGACACTGAAGAAGAAATGTAGAAATGTCGTTCCTCACTGTGACAAGGTCTTGCTGGAGAAAAGCCTGACTCTATCACTGCCAGTGGCACAGTTGGACATTCGGGGGCAATGCCTGTGCAATTGGGCAATTGGTGGTTTCTGTGAGGAAGTTCTGAATATTATCATCTTTTTGTTTAATTTGTGTTTGTAGCAATTTTCGTAACAAGTGTTATGCAGTGTTGGATTTGTTATCATCATGTTATTTCCTGAGGATCTTCTGTGTGGAGTTTGCAGGTTCTCTCTTTTCCTGCGTGGGTTCTCTCCAGGTACTCCAGCTTCCTCCCACAGACCAAAAACATGAAAGTTAGGCTAACTAGTGATTTTACATTGCCTGTGGGTGTGAATATGACTGTGAATGGTTGTCTGTCTCTACATATGTTAGCCCTATGATTGACTGGTGACCTGTGCTGGGTCTGCTTGCCCAATGTCAGCTGAGATTTACTCCAGACCCTACGTGACCGTCTTCGCTAAGGATAAGCAGTAAAGAAATTGAACGAATGAATTAATATGTTTTTCGTCTTTTATGTATAAATAGCCATTCCTCTGAAAAAAAAAAATCGAATCTATGACCATATTAAAAGGAGTACCCACGCATGAAAACCTGTGCCCCCCTGTTGATAACTGTCTGGTGCCGGCTCTGGTCCCTATTCTTCCTGTAATTATCGACTAAGATTTTACTTCTTCTCCAAAATGATCAAAATCTGTGTCTTGCTCACTCACATTACCTACCTCTCACTATTGTCTTTTTTTGTTTTCTTGTTATACTGACTAATAGAAGAGAAGTGACAAAACCATGCCCACAACCAGTTCCATACATGTCATCGCCTTTCCCTCTTATCCATCTTCCCTGTCACTCTGTGCTGTACATCCTCCTTGAAAATAGACTAGAATCTATCAGATGGTACTACTCCTATGTGAGTGTGACAGCTGACAGCGGAACCTGCCAACAGAAATTCATTAACAACATGTCATCTGTCTGAAAAAAAGGAAAGCCTGCTATAAAAAAACAACTTGACATGTTTTCACTAAAGAGCACTGAACAGGAACATTTGAAATGAAGCAAATATAAGCTGCATGAACAAGAGGGTGGGGGATATACATGTATATGTACTGTACGAAGGTGGGTATGTGGGTGATGACAAACTCCATCATGAAGGGTAAAAGAAAAAAAGACAGTCAGACTCATTAGTTAGACTCAATCTGTAAAATTAAAGCTTCATCCAAAAAGGCAACTATTTCAGGAACTAAACTGACAAGAATGAGTAATAGCAGCAGTAGCATTACTTTTATGGCTAGTGAAATCCAAGAAGTGCCAAAATACAAGGTTTCATTAAAAAAAAAGGACTTTTTAGATTGATAATGTATTTTGAGGACTTTCAAGGGCACAAAAGGTACTTTTCTCAACCTATGGCCAAATTTAAACCAATTACACAACCAAAATGAGAGTAATAGTATGAGCATTAGACTGAATACATACTGTACTAAGTTATATTAATACTAATTATGCTGGAATGTAACAGTATATACATAAATGCATAAATAATGATAGTAAAAGTAGTACCCTGCTCCAGTATTATGATTCTATCATTGTTTTATAAAATACCCAATATTTAAATTTTAACACCATTATACAAATTGAGTTCATGTGGTCAGCAAATGAACAATCATGTGATTCTTCAAACCTATCCTCCTATGAGGAGCTAAATCTTTTTATATGACAGTAGATGGATGCAAACAACAGATCGTAGTGTCTGGAAATTGGTGTTTGATGGCAGTCGGGTGAAAAAAAGAAAGAGAAATCTATCTTAAATAGTGATAGAAAACAAAATGGAAATCTAAGTGCACTGAAGGACCTCAGCAAAAGACTGAAATGAAATGAAAAACTGAATGGCACAGGCAGTTTTTGCATGGAGAAAGAGCAGCTTACGACAAGAAAATATACAATCTCCACAACATTGTGGAGAGAAGATGACTGCGTGTCTGCGTGTGTGTGTGTGTGTGTGTGTGTGTGTGCACGCGCGCGAGAGACAGAGAAACAAGAACCCTTTCTATATTCAGGCTGAGAGTCTTACTAATGAACAAACCGTGTTCATCATCTTCATGAAAATATCCAATTTTTTTTCCTAATTGTTTTTGTTGCATACTGCAGGTTTACCCTTTCCTTTTAAATGACTAATTAGTTGCACGACCACAGCACCATAGCACATATTAAGACTAAATCATTTTAAAGTAATTTGAAAATCAAAAAGTTAATTTAGCTTCACTTGATGTCATGTGGTTGGGACTTAGTTAGTTATATATTTTTAACTTTTGGATCAATACACTTTTCAGTGAATGTTTTATTTTTTATTTTTTAACAAACCACTTTACCAAAGCTACCACGAACCACAACAAGAAAGGAAGGTCAGAATGCAAAAAAATTGCAATTGAAAAGCCTTATTCTTATAGTAAAAGAAACATTTCCCATTTTGTGTTTTGCGCATTGCTTGTGTCTCTTTCTTTTTCTATCTTGTTGAGTTCTGCATTTTGTGCTTTAATGTACAGTACCAGTCAAAAGTTTGGACACAAACCTTTCCATTCACTAGAACTGTATGTATATGTATTATTGAGTTTTGTGTTCTTTAAAGGGCTGTCTGGATATGGGCATTGCAAACTGGCTTATACTGTAGCTGCTGCAGAGTGTGGCATTAGTTCATGCTATATACTTGTCCTTATACAAATGAACACTAAATAAATAAAGATATCCATAAGTGAATGTTGCAAACACTCTCGGCTGTTCATTTTCCAAGCATTGAGTGATACAGACCTTTGCCAGAGTGATTGTTGTTTTTAACAAATCAACTGTGTGCACTGCTACTTTTTCGTCCAACAATAGCAGCATTTTCATCATATGTAGCATTGGTAATGTGTTTACTTTGCACTGGTTATCAGTTTACCTTACAACGATCACTGATCTAAAGGATTAAAACAGTACTTATATATGTGGACAATAAACCAACTAGTCTACTATTTCTATACAGTATACTTTGCTAGTAGAATCTGAAAAATGGACTTGCATATCACCCATATGTGAATCATACACTCATATACTCATTACTTCTCCCAAAAAGTAACTGAGTTAGTAACTGAGTTACATCATTGTCAAAGTAATTAATTACCAGGAAAAGTAACTATTACGTTACTATTACGTTATTCCCATCACTGATTGTGAGCACATTAGCAAGAGCAATAGCTTTCAAAATGCCTCAGTACACTCAAAGACGACAAAAGCTATCACTATCACTGTGGAGAGTCCCATTATTAGTGAGACATGATGCGGATGTGACAAGAAACTCACTTCAGTCAGATCGTAAAACGTTCCAGCGGAAGAGCAAACATTGTGAGTCAAAAGGCAACAAAGGAAAAAGTCTGAAAGAAACCTAATGAGGATGAAGTTGTAGAGTCTAAGACACCAAACAACAAACAGATCGATGCCATCATTGCAGCTAACGCTAATGGCAGCATTATAGTTTTACAAAGAAAACCTCAAGAAAGCAAAGCCAGCTGGAGAAAAAATAAGAGTAGACACAAGTTATGTGATCCATTTATATCACAGACTGATATCACCACTACCTATGTGAACAATGTTGATAATATTGTTACTGTCGTACCATGGTAACTCAGGACAAAGAAGCCGGCTCCAGAGAAGTCAGAGTGGAATTTGATGAGGATGATGTTGGAGGTCGAGTACACAGACTCCAGAGCTGTGTTCCCACTAAACTGTCCGATCTGAGGAGATGACTGGTCTGGACCATCCCTATGGAGAAACAAGAGATACAGGAAGATTGAATTAGGACTGAAGATCCAAAAATGAATGGGGTTGGTCTTTCTTAATAAAAACAATAGCAGAGAAAAGTCAACTGAAAATGTAATTTGAATAAGTTATTGCTGTCATATCTGACAGTTAAAAAGCTATTTGTGACCAGGAAATGGTTTCTCCGAGGCAAGAAACAAAGATAGAAGAGACTTGACGACATTTATGAGACAAAACGTGGAGCTGCCCCATTGACTGCGAATGGAGATGGACATTGTGTGACAAAGTACCAGCACCCAGAGTAATTGTGCATAGAGACGGGCCATCTTCCTTCTCAAAACAATCCACGCTACAATGTCACAAAGCCTATAAAACCTTCCCAAACTGACAAAAGAGCAGTTCTTTTTTGTGTCTTGATAACATCCCAGTTCAAAAGAACTGGCTCCTCTTATTCTTGCTTTGATGTGCTCAAGCTTATAAATATTGATTTAACTGTCTTCAGATCATAACAATAACAAATGTAAATCCTGTTGTGGATTTGGCTTGACTTGACTAGTTTAGCCACTAGTATCAGCCTGGCATTTATGAAAAGTTATACAATTTCCACAGCGGGCAGACAGGAAGTCGTCTATCACCTGCCAGGTCAGGCTCTCTGTGTCATTTTGTGAGCATAATTCACCTTTAACGACAGCCCCACCAGCTGTCAGACTGGAGCTAACCAATAGCGGGCTCATTATCAGTGATTAAAAAGTATCATCATGAAGTAGAATGAAATGATTATTTCCTGCTGTTAAGTGTTTTTGGATGAGACCAATTATACCTGTCAGGTTATGTAAGGAATCATCCCCTACTCTGATTCACATTAGGTGGTTCAGAGTAATCAGAGTAGCCTCACTCACTGCTGATTATTGCTGATGCTCCAACTCACTAAGTTTGAGTAGTTTACTGCAACATATACAGTACAGAAAAGGGTTGAACGTGTGATACGGCACAATGAAAGGTAACATCTGTGACATATATGATCATTTAAAAGGTGAAATCTTGTAGTAAGCTTCCCAGTATGAGCCCAATTAGCAGACTAAAAGACTGTCAGGTTGGCTGGCTCTTGGCTGAGGATGCCGCTGTGAAAATCACACCTTTACCATTGACACTGTGCTCTCTACAGGGAGCCAACTTTGTGGCTGTGTGACCACGATTGTGAGTTTTTAGTGTGTTTGTGTGTGTTTGCTGTCTTTGCTTTGTGTGAGTTCAGCAGTTTGTCCACTTTTCCTGACAGCGGGGTGAGGAACATGCCATGCGACCAAATTCATGAAATTCACAGAATCGGCTGTGGGCGGACGGCACATGGCTCAAATAGTGTTGTGGTGCAGGGTGAGAGATGGACAGACTGGATATTGCAGTTCGGAGCTTCATCTACGGTGTATGCTTACGACAGCGACTACCATGATGGAAGGCAAATGGGCAAATTTACGGTTAGTTCTGATTGTATTTGGCAGCTTTACTTAACTAGGCCCTGAAAGATTAGGTGCTACAGTGAACAGGGACCAGCATCTCTGCATCTAAATTAGGGCCTTATAAAGGAAAGTCTTCCCAAAGGAGAGTTAGACTTAACTTGAGACTCTGTAGATGTTATAGTAACTGACCTAAGGTCACTGAATAGGATCATTCATCCGGGCAGAAGGTAAGGGAACTGCTTTAAAGATACAATGTTCCGTTTCTTGGAGTGCCTGTCTTTCTCTGGAGGCAGAGAACTATTGATGTCATTCTTTGATAAGGTCTCTATAGTACAGTTGTGGGTCATTCAGGTTCTTGTCTGGAAAAGGTACACTATGTTGCCAGAGACTCTCAATAGACAGCACCATTTTTAGCTATTTTAATTCTGAGTGTGCTGACAGCTGTGGGAACAGCCAAACCTGTAAATCTGATACTGCTAACATCATGAGAGGCTAACACAAGTAGCAAACAGACATTTGGTCCTTCTGTGTTGGTCTAAAAATACATTATTTCACACAGGAGACAATTTCTTACACTGCTGTTTCGTTTTCCCTGCTTAACCCTGCCTCTCCATGTCTGTATGCCAGGTGACATTTCTAAACTGCTGTCTATTTATAGGACACCTGCTTCAGCTAAGGGGCAGCAACACGGCAACCATCGAAATAGATTGTAAAGTCTATTTATGGTTCTGCAGCCACCTCGTACCTGCAGATAACTAAGTGCTGCAACATGGTATATAAATACCATTTAAAAACATTCAATACATTAACAAAATGTGTTCTGTTGCCAATGACATACCCCAAGAGGAATAATGAGGTGAGAAGTCAAGGCACAAAGATGTAACAGGAGAGGAAGATATAATGTGTATAACATAAGACCCAACCAGACTTAGAGGATAGTGTCAGTAACGAAGGGAAGGAGAGAAAGACTTATGTGCAAAAAAGACGAGCAAAACATGACAAGAAGGAAATTATGTCAAAGCAACTTTATATTCAAGGAGAGATGTCTGTAGTCATAGTAACCCTTGCAGGAATTTGGCCAATTAGGGACCAGCTCTGAAAAGATGTTAAAGAGCATGACGTCCTGTGTGAGTGTTTTTCAGAAGTTTCCTGAAAATGTGGCACAAAAAATATTGAGTCAAATTAAACAGAAAGCAGGAAGAAGGTGATAAAGGACTGCTAGTCTGAAGTCTTAGTTTTTTACCATTTCTTCCTCTGTATAAGGTTGAAAGGTGCTCTATAAGTAAAATTATATAAAGTATTCTTCTACACAACAAGAGGCACTTTAATGGGCATGAATTGAGTTAGTAAATAAATAAATATGTGTAAAGACAAATCATTTAAACAACCAAGTAACACCTACCAGACAGTAATGTAGTCATATATGGGCTCAGTGCTAAGTACGGTAAAGTTGATGTAAATCCCGTGTCCAGGAGGAACTCTCACACTCCACACACAGTCCTGGAAGTTGGGATATTCCTCGGGGTGACCAGGAGAGTAAATGGTTCCATTTAATGATGTGATGTTACCGCCACAGAGAGCTGTGGGACAGAATATTAGCAGAATTACCCTCAATAAATAACCAGGAAATTAGTATTATAATTCTGAAGCTTGAATAATAGCCCGAGTGACTGAGAGAGAATGCTATCAGTCACATAATGACCACTGGATAACACCTTAATACCTTTAATAAATTGTCATTACAGTTTTATTTCAGTCCTGCAGCTTAGATATTCCTCTAGCACTGCTGAGAGTTATAAGACTGAATATTTATGATATTTCTCATTTAAGGGTCCTTCTATAAGCGTTAGTGCTCCTAAGTCTAGCCTCAATATAAATTATGAATATAACTGGATTAATGTCCAGTTGCAATGTCACAAAGTTAGAATATTATAATTGCATGATATAATGTCACCCCTGCAATTAGCTGGAAATGTATAATAACAACATGCCTGTCAACCTTCTAATTTTCTCTAGATTTATTTGATCCCTCTTTCTGAAGTAATGTATTCTCCAATTTATTTGAGAACAATTTTCTTATTTTGAAGTATTGAGTTACAGGCTGCATATGGCTGTAATTGCATCATAGATTCTTACCCACTTTGCTGTCAGAGCAACATTCAATATCACCTGGTTATAGCAGAAATATTAAGAAAAAACATTGTGCTTATTTTCCTAAAGTACCGTTGGGAGGTAGGGATAAAAATACATTAAATAGTTCCAGCAAGGAGTGAGATAAAATACTAGTAAGATAACTCTGTTTAATAATGGACTGATACTTTGACAGAGTCAGGAGAAATATGAAACATCATTACCAACACTCACAACAGCGATAAAATCGGTGCTGAAATGCTTTTACAAAGTATTTACAAGTGAGGCTGTTTTTAGGGGGGATAAGGGAATACATATTCTTTAAAAAAAACTCTCTTTTGGCAGTTTACCAGTACACATGCATATTTCTAATTTTATTGGGATCTGGTGCATGATAGTCTCATGTGTTGCATACCCCATATAAAAATAAATGATGTCTGTCTAAGGAAGGATTATATTAACAGTTTATATTCCCTTCACAATACAACTCAGTTTCACTTCTAGCTTTGAACATATGAAGCCTCTTTTTCTGAAGAAAAACACTAAAGCATGCATATAAACAGACATTGTCATTTTGTCATAGTAATAGATATAGGGATGAACATCTGACTTACCTTCACATCGAGGGAGTGGATGGTTCCAGTTCCTGCTGATTCCATGCAAACATGTCAGTGAAGCCTCCCCGATCAGAGAATATCCAGGCAGACATTCAAACGACACCGTCATCCCAACACTGAAATCTGTGCCAATCACAATCCCGTTTCGAAATGGACGAGGGTCTGGACAACTCTGGAGCTGATAGGCTGGAACAATAATGAGCCACCCCAAATTAGTCAAAGGAAAATTACCAAGAGCAGCAATACTGTATGTCAGTCATACAGTATGTTTTTCCATAGATACAATAGATAGATCCACTGAATATCCAATAATTATGAAATGTAGAAAGTCGGGCATAGGAGGGAGACAATGAAATGAAAAAAAGCCATATAAATAACAATACATCACTCTGTAAGTTGCTGAAAGAACAGTCAACCCAAGGCGCAACAGCCAGTAAAGCCATACAAATTCTGTTAGTAATTTGAAGAAGTTTTACTGGCCAAACACATTTAAGATTAAGTTTAAAATCCTGGAAATGGAACATATTCTTCAATTAAGTACTTTGATTTTCCTACTTAAAAATAATTTGCCAGTAGTTATTTTCAGAGTTCAAATGAGTTATTCGTAATTCCTCTGGCTGCACAAATTTCAAAATGTTCATAGAAATACACTGAAATATAAATTCTACTGAAAGTATCTGATTAAGAAATAACAGATGTTTCCCACATATATGGGCTATAGACTTATGGACATAAATTATGCTATGTGTTTGACAAGGGCATTATGTACCAAAAAAAGGTCTTACTTGTTCAAGAGACATTGACATTTTCTTAACTTAATTATGACATTCTGCAAAGCAAAAGCAGTAGTTTCTGTAGTCATAGTAATATTTGTTCCTGTTTTAAAACACTATGACAGAGCCCTTCTCACAAGATAAAAGCTATTAATCATCAGCCACTCTAATTTGCACATCAATGGAATAAGCCTTAACACATTTAGGCTATCTATAAGATTTGTCATAATAAATATAAGACTGCTCAAAACCTTTTTAGAGCTTTTTAATTACCGAAATAACCCAAAGATGAGGATGTGTTTGCACCTTTTAATTTCTGAAGAAGTCAAGATATTTTTTTTTATTGTTGGCTGAAAAAGTAGATTATTTTATTCTTAGTTCCTTCTGAGAAATTAAGTCACAGTCAGTCGTCTAAATCTAATGAAACAAGTTTCCTGGTTGGTAGCATTCCCTAATATCAGCTAAGCAGGCAACAAAGTCAGACGTCTGCTCTTGTTTTCTTTGCTTAGCGAATGATCGGTGTACAAGTGAACAAGATGTCAGGATGAAGCTTGTAGTTATAACAACATTTACCTTGATACGTGATGTGAAAGCCTGGTTTGTTTTGTGAATAGTCACTGTGGAAGAAAAAGCTGGTCTGGTGTGTTGTGCTGAAAAGAGGTTTTGGGATGACAGGACCGCTGAATCGGTCAATGACTGAGCCGGTCTCCAGTGTTCCACTACGGATCTCTAAGTAATCATGGATCGCTTCGGTGGAGAAGTTCACAAACTGAAGATGGATGCCTGAGGAAAAAAAAAAGAAGACAGTTTATGATATTTACAGCAATCAGCTGGTTGACAGAGAAGCTGTCAATAAATGCTGATGCATGTGAACTTCACCTGCAGCCACTGACACTGATTGAGTACATGGGAGAGTAAGTAATTAAATTAATCAATGAATGAGATACACAAAGGGGAGACAGAAACAGAGAGAGAACCAGAACACACACACAGTTTCTCCTTCAAGTCAAAAGCTGACAGTGTTTCTTACCGAAGCCGACAGGTAAATTGATTGTCCATGTGCAATCTAATCCACTGGGGTAGTTGCCGGGGTAACCAGGACTCAAAATCACTCCACTAACATCTGTCATGGACCCACCACATTGGGCTGGAGACACACACACAGAAAAAAGAGGAAACAGTAGTTCAGTGTTGAAAGCAGCACATCAAAAGCAGGAGAATGCCCTCACGGAGTACGGCAGACACGCTTCTCTCTTTTAAACACACTGCTACTGACCACACATGTAAGTATCTTCAACTTGACATTTTGCATCATTTTAAATAAAGCACTAATTTTCTGAGGCTTTAATAAATTCCCTTATTGAATAAATTACCACTATGCAAGTCGATGTGCGTCCAGGGCTTGTTTCCTCTAGTTTGCTTTGCTGCATGCTGTGCGTGTTTATAGCAGACTCTGACTTAGCTTTGCATCAGTTTAAGAGCTTAATCATATTCTGCACTGAATGCTAAATAATCAGCTCATCAGAGAATGGCAAATTGATCAAACAGCTTATTTTCCAGAGAGTCAGCGAAGGCAAAGGAGAGGCATTTCTGCAGCACTGAGGTTTTACACGTGCAGTACCTTAGAACATCAGGCTGGATGGCATGCATGTGGGTGTCTGCATATACAGTATGTGCATTTGGAAAACACTTACCAAGACACAGTGGTACAGGGTAGTTCCATCTCCTAACAGGTCCTGGCATACAGGTGATATGGGCATTTCCCTAGAAATATAAAAGCAACCACAATCAATTACCACCTAAGAGTTCAGATAATCATCCCAACTGAGCTTTAAATAATTAGGTTTAAAAGTAGGTAGTTCATGCTTTGCAGTGACTGGAACTGAAACCATTTGTATCAAAGCACCAGAGCTATAATAATGCTGAGCTATATGTTAGGTGTGAGCAAGGCAAACCTCCATTAGAGCTGTATACTACACAGAAATTGGGCAGACCACACCAGAGACATACATTATTCAAGAGCTGTGCAAACCACACCAGAGTTGTATGTTTAGCGAGAGCTATGAAAACCACCAGAGACTGGGGTTTCCTTCTGATTTACAGTTTAAATTGCGTTTAGTTTGTGCAGCCAGGGGATAAAAAGAGTGAATGGTGCCACATCAGAAGAAGCCTTTAATGACTACACATATAGTACATTTCTGGTGCATGTGTGTGTTCTGTGCATCTGAAATGGCTGTCCTCCAATGTGTATCTGTACGGTGGCCGACAAGGGCCAAACGCACTGCAACGGCCAAACGCGTCTCCGTTAAGGAAAACAGCTTCAAGTACAGAAACGATTCAAATGTACAAACTCAAACACAAGTCTAAACGAGGTGCAAAAAGAGAAACGTGTTGCAAATGAAAAAACGCGCTGAAAAAAACAAAGACAAATGCAGCATCATCAAACGCGCTGCAAATAGAGAAACGATGCACAGCACTAAACGATTCAAACCAAGAAACCTTCTTCAAAAGCAAAACGCTTCATAGCCGGTCACTGCTCCAAACCTGCAGGGGGCGCTTGGGATGCAGCGAGACAGAACAGCAGACTGAACAGCTGACTGAACGGTGTTTCAGCGGGATGGTAATGTGATTTTTATTTGATTATATTTGTATGTTATGTTTATATCACTGTACAACGCACATTACGTGACGTTTTTTTATTATTGTAGTTTACATCAGACTCTACAAGGCTGCACATTTGCATGTAGATTAGCCTGCTTAATAAAATGATTAAGATTGATATAAGCACCCCTTATAATAAAAAGCCCTCTTATCACAGTCTTCCATAACATACAGCACTACAGCAAAAGGCAGGGAAAGCTGCAAGCGCAGATCCACAGAATGGACAGTACATCTGCAAAAGGAAAGGACAGGGTTTAGGTATGGAAGACTGTGATAAGAGGGCTTTTTTAATGTACTATTAAAGCGGGTGCTTATATCAATCTCTAATCATTTTATTAAGCAGGCTAATCTACATGCAAATGTGCAGCCTTGTAGAGTCTGATGTAAACTACAATAAAAAAACGTCACGTAATGTGCGTTGTACAGTGATATAAACATAACATATAAATATAATCAAATAAAAATCACATTACCGTTCCGCTGAAACACCGTTCAGTCAGCTGTTCAGTCAGCTGTTCTGTTTCTCTACATCCCGAGCGCCCCCTGCAGGTTTGGAGCAGTGACCGGCTATGAAGCGTTTTGCTTTTGAAGAAGGTTTCTTGGTTTGAATCGTTTAGTGCTCTGCATCGTTTCTCTATTTGCAGCGCGTTTGATGATGCTGCATTTGTCTTTGTTTTTTTCAGCGCGTTTTTTCATTTGCAACACGTTTCTCTTTTTGCACCTCGTTTAGACTTGTGTTTGAGTTTGTACATTTGAATCGTTTCTGTACTTGAAGCTGTTTTCATTAACGGAGACGCGTTTGGCCGTTGCAGTGCGTTTGGCCCTTGTCGGCCACCGTATATCTGTGCTTCTTGAGCCATAAATCTGTACAGAATTATATCCTGTGGGTTGTATTTTTACCTGAAGAGAGTATCCTTGTTCACATGAAAACTGTACAACATCTCCCACCATAAATCTGTCTCCTTGTCTTATTCCATAGTTTGGAGTCTGGGGCTCTGGACATGACTCCAGACCAATAGCTACAAAGAGATTTTAAATAAACAAGATTATAAAAGTTTCTTCATTTGTGTGTATGTGTAGCATATTCCACAGACAAAACTGTGAAGACAAACATCCTACCTGTATATTCCAGGTGAAAACCAGCAGCTGAGACACTAATATCAGAGCTGAAGCTGAGATAGAGGTTGTTAGATGTACTGTTCAGGAGAGGTGGGATGGTGGTGCCTAAAAGCAGGAAGAGAGAGTGAGCGAAAGAGCAACAGAGAACCATGATCACAATGTTTTCTTCAATTTTCAACTGAGGCTTAAAAGCAAATAATCCTAGTTATCTGACAGTAAAAGAAACAACAAAGGAGGTGTTCTTGAAGGAGGAAGAAGGGAATTTATTTTTTTTTTTTTTTATTTTTGAGACATCTGATTTATTCGAAACCACTATTCAAATGTTGGCTTGACCTACTTAGTGTGGCAAGGCAAAGCACAAAGTGAAAACTGTATTGCACTACTGAGGCAAAGCTGGCACAGTTCAACAGTGTGTTTCTGTCAGGGGCCCTCACAATAAAAACACATAATGGATGTACTGTAATGTAAATGAATATTAACCTCCTCTAATCTCTTTATCAATGCAAATGTCATTGGCTTGGCTTGCTTCCTCCTCTGATGTTAGCCACTTGTGGAGTTTTATATTTTCCTCAAGGCCATTGAACCAGCCCGTTTTTTGTTCAGTGTCAGGTGTGTCAGGAAATCCTTCTTAAGGAGCAGTGAATTAGGCTAATGGATATTATTGGTTGCCTGGTTTGAGGGGAATTAATTATCAGGTTTTTGAACAGTCTGCCGCCCCCCTGCGGGTCTTGTTCACATTCCAGAGGAAAATATCATTCATTATCATGACGGAAAATAAAAAATGTTAAATAATAGTTATTTTGGAATGTATGACAGTATTAATTAACTGTTGTAATTAACCCTTGTAAAAACTTTTATCCTCACCCTGCATGTATTTAATCAATAATGATATTTTACAGTGTATGGAAGTGAAATCACTGTCACAGTCATTTCATTGTCAACTGTATAATATAATATCTTATCCTGATTCTCATAAAGATGCCAAGCCGTTCCACTGATTATTTAACATAACCTGCAGATAACCAGATGACTCCCCTAAAAGCAGTATTAGAGACCCCAGAAGATGCTGACTCCACCTTTTGAATCGCTCCTTGAATTACATGAGTGAATGAATCCAAAGTCAGCGCTGCCATCCAAATAGGTCACATTAATGGTACATTAACACTTGTTCTCTGTTGAGCTCAATTTTGATTTAATCTCTTTCTGCAGGATAAGATGAGAAGATAAATGTAGTGTGTAGTTTTTTTTTTTCATTCTTCAGGATGTGAGAATTATGGAAGAAAAACAAAAATACATACATACATAAATATGTGTTTTCATCTACCAACATTTGGTTTTCTGGATTAGAGGTTTTAAGAATATATTATAGAAAAATGGACAGAGCTGTTGAATTAAAAGGTTGTTGCTACCACACAAGACACATCACTGACACAGCTGTTATAGATAGCTGGGTTGGGGCTAGGAAGAAAGAAAGCACAAAATGTGTGGTGGTCATGATATTATTGATTCAAGCCTATGTAAGCACATGTATTGTTAAATAGGTACACAATATGATGAAGGATGTGATCTAAAAGGGTTAAAAAGGCATTTTTCATTTCATCTTGACTTTAAATGTGAGAATTTGCTGTATTTCCTAGTCTTACATGACAGTAAATTGAATATGTTCAGGTTTTAGACTGTTTGTTGGGCAAACCCTAACCCTAATTCTCATTTAATGATGCCACCATATACGTTGTCATGGTCATTTTTCACTGTTTTGCTGATATTTTATAGTTCAAACGAATAATTGATGAACCAAGAGAATTATCGACAGATAATTCACTAATGAAAATAATCTCAACATCCGTGGTTCAATTCTGATTGGAAACCTTTTTTACATGTCATGCATTTCTGTACTCCTGTTTCTTCTCTTTGTGCACTTACAGCTTTCAAACACAGGCAAAAATGCCAAATATATATATAAAAAAGAATTAAATAACAAATGGTTTCATTATTTTTAGAATTTCTGCGTTTGAGACATTATGTCATAGGTTGTTTAAGAAATATCTATTCCTAGTATCGAATTAGATTGCAAGAGGATCGATTAGCTATACCACAAACACCTCTCATATGTCTTTGGAGGAATCACAGATAAAAAAGCAGGTGTCAGTGCGTTTGTTCCTCGGCCCCTGCTGTGAGATGCAGGGTGGGACCGGTGCAGCTCTAAGTGAAATCTTAGCAGGGAGCCACATGGCCAGCCTCTTGTATGACTCAAAACATCATGACAACATAAAGTGCTTTTCAAACTTTATTGCATTTAGCTGTCAATATTTATTTGCTGTGATCAGGTTACAACAGTGTGTCTTTTTTATTTAGTTACAGAGTATGAATAATTGTAGAGTGTCTCTGGCTTTAAAATGATTATTTCACCACGGCTAACCTGTGCAGTTGCAACAGGCCTGTCTTAATGATGAAATGTTGAATGTTGTTCTGCTGTTGACTTCCACTTAGTCAGACAAGTTATTTCGAAATTAACTGCTGCTTTTAAAATTGGGCAGTAGAATAAGTGACTCTAATTCTAGCTTTCATGAATATAATTCTACTTCTTTGCTTCTATGTTTGTTAGGATTTCACCAGAAGATATCACAAGGTTGAATGAATTTGCAAACTGTTTTTCAGTGGTAAATTATCTGTATTTTTTGATCATATCTACAATTTAGTGCTAATTAAAAATACTAACATCATTGCAATTTAATTCTTAATTGTACTGTATGATTGACTTCTAGAAATCTGTGTGCCATAAAATTGAGGTTAGTGTTTTTAGTGTACTTAAAACAGCTGTTTTTGCCTGGTTATATTTTGGCAAGAATAACATTCACATAAATAACTCTGCAAAATACTATAATAATGTAAAATTCTAAAACATTTACCAGAGTAGCTGCCCAGCCTTGGTGCATGGTTGTCGGCACCATCATAGAAATCCAGAGAGTCCCAGTTATGCTCAGTGGCAAAACTCACAACTTGTATCTGGAGAGACAGACAGTGAAATGGTAAGTAAGAAAGTGAAAAATGTTTTTACTTAGCTCTTTAGGTTGTCTTGAATGCAAGCAACTAGATTGTAATTTGGTAAAAAGATGGACAAATGAGCTTATTCTGTGAACAAAGTCATGAAGGTTGTAAAATACATGCTTTCTTAACTGACACAACTTTCAATGAAACTGTCAAACAGCTGAAAATTTGAGATGTAAGGTAGGTGTGTGCGTTACCAAAAACAATCATTAAACTGATGAAAAACTAAATGTCCTGAGTTGTTTGTCAACTATTTCTAACAGACTCCATTTTGTGCCAGCAGCATCTTTGTCTTTGCATTTGTCCGTGAGAGCGCTTTAGCTTCACGCAATCAGGCATTATCTCTCACAATTTGATCCTATCTAGTTATCTCTGGGTGGTCCCTCTTTCACAAACCATCCATCCATTTATCCTTCTAATAATATCTTATCTTCCCTGACATCGTGCCTGCTCAGCTTTTAAGCCAATGATACATAGGTCAGCCAGGAAGCAGCGTGCGATGAGTGCTACCTGTATTCCAGCTCCTTCTGGGACAGAGACCTTCCACACACAGTTCTGGTTGTTGTCATAAGGCTCTGGATAACCAGGTGAAAGGATGGTTCCACGACGAGAGGTCAGCACACCCCCACAGGGAACTGAGAGAGAAGGGAGAGTAGACACATAGAGCAGAAGAGTATAGAAAGCAGCAAGTTAGGGTAGAGCAGGAGAAGGTGGGTTGTATCAAAACATGTATTCAATCTACTTTCTGGACTCATACATACCTATACAAGTTGGCAGGGTGTCATTCCACTGGGCCAGGTTGTCCGGTACACTCTCACAGCGTATGGCAGTGGAGCCATGCAGGACATAACCAGGGTTGCACTCAAACTGCACCAAGGAGCCAACTGCAAAGTCATTGCCAAGACGTCTCCCAAAGCGTGGCTCAGGGACTGAACTACACTGGGTGGAGCTGGTCCGAGGTACAGCTGGTAAATGAAATAAGACAATACAATTATTAAAACATACCAGTGTCAGCAGATTATTAGTTTAACTGTGGTACTGTGTATAAAAGATCCATCACTATAAAATATCCTTACTAACCCATTAACACTTAAGTTTTTTTTTAAGCAGTAACTAGTTTTACACAAAACATCTATAGTCTCTGCTATTGAGAGGAAATTTGTATGAAACATTTTACCATAAAGTAAACCAGCTAAACCCCAAAGGCTACTGTAAATCTGCTTTATTAGTTTGAAGATTGCTAATATGCAGATTTTGCTGAAATATTGTACTACAACTACTACTACTACTCCTATTGCTATGAATAATACAAGTAGTCCTTTAACCATAAATTACTATTTCATTGCCCTTGCCCTTTTGGCTACATTTAATTGGCTGACCTTGGTAGACAAAGTGGAAGCCCTTAGCAGTTTCTGGTCCGACTGTAGTAAACTTGATGGTGATCTGGTTACCCGAACTCAGAGGGAGGGACTCACCTAGAAACATAGAGAGAGAGAGTGAGGAGGTAAAAATTCAGGGAAAAAGTTAAAGCTCATTTGGGTTATCCATCCCTCTGCTCATGTATCCATCCATCTAACCATCCTTACCAGAGTGGGACCCAGAGAGAGATGACAGTAGTGTATTTTGTTGAGTGGGCCCATCATAGATCTCTACCACATCATTTAGAGAGGTCTGGAACAACACAAACTGACCAAAGAGGACTGCAGACAAAAAAAGGACAGAAAAGACAGATAAAGAGAGAAGTTAACCTCACTTGAGTGGTGGCAATTTATTATTCTATGCCACTGTCTGCACCTGACCCTCAAATGATACAATTAACCTGTAATACCTCATATCAATTTTAATAAGCTGCAGTGTCCACTTCTACTTGAAGCCAACTATTGGCACAAAATTACACATCACGACATTTAATAGTCAAAACATCACTTTGTCTTCATTGTGCGCTAGTCTAACCCACCCCTCTATCTGTTGGCTATGGTGATTAAGTGTCAGCTAGAGGGAAATGTTAGTGTTTGCTGAACCCCTCTTACTTTAATCAAAATATACCATATGGCAAGATAGTTTTCTGTCTCCTCTACTGCATTTCAAGCAGGTAGAGTGAATGGCACACTTTGGGACCTATCAAACCTATGTCACAAGTATAGCTAGCCTACAGACCCTGAAGGATGTCTTATGTTGGCTTAAAATCAATCCTGTGTTTCCCAACAGGAGGGAATGTGAGACCTGGGCGATTAATTATATGCTATAGTTATTTGACAAGTTGTTGAAAACACTGCTGCAGTAGCCCGGAATTAAACCCAGCAATCCCATGTAATAGCCGGAGATTCTACTGCTGAACCATGAATTTTATAGTGTAGATGTAGCGGCAGGTAGCATTAGAGGACCCTCTGGAGGCTTGAGGCCCCGTATTTGCTCAAACCAGCACAATTCTCTCTCTCTCGGATGATCATTGTGACTTTAAACCAATCATAAGTCACCTTAAGATGTAAATCTGTAGCTCTAGTACTTGCAAATCTGCAGTACTTGGAAAATACACACACACACATGCACACACGGGTATCACCTCTCCATCTCCTCCTCCCTCTCCGCCTCTCTCTTAGGCCCCAAAGGCTGAGGTGTAAAGGATTAAATCTGAACACAGCCAAGGATATTCGGCTATAAGAAGGTCACTGGTCACTTTGTACAAGGCTGTTTCTCTCTGTGGGAGTTCTTTAAAACATGATCCGCATTTTGCTAAACCATGGCTCTGGCTCTGACTCTGCTTTTACGTAAAATCTAATTTTCATGTTAAAATAATGACAAGATGCATTGAGGACTTTCACATTGGCACTGAATGGTTCCTTTGGATTGAAAGGGAATCTGACAATCAAACAAATCATCGAGAGAGTTTAATTCTGAAGGGTAGATGAATAAAAACTCTATTTATGTCTTACTATCCTTTCATAGCTGTACATGAGGATGTCTATAAGAGTAGGTTGTTGTGTGGACATAAAGAATGACAAAATTCGGCCTGTCAGCAAAAATAGGTAAAAGCTCCAGCTGTATACAGATTCTAAGGAAATCAGGGTGATTAAGGTTTCCATCATTCCTCGCAGCCCAGATTTCAAGCCAAATGACATGCATGCACCAACGTTCACACACATTCATTAAGCATCAACACACACAGGGAATAGCTTATGCACAGTTGAGGTTTCAAAGTGGATTTCTCTCACACTGAGATATACGTATGAACACACAAAGATACACAAACAAGGCCACATTCATGCACACACAAGTGATCACAGCAGTGTTATCCCACACTGAGTTAACCCCACAACTTATTGGGGAGAGAGATATCCCTCTGTACTGCAGTCACATACACCCTATAGATCTGTTCAGTCACTCTGGTTGCAACATGTCCAGTAAAGTTATAATCAATCCACTGGACGTGTTATCAAATGATTGAAAATGTTTCACCATTCATTTGAAAGGCTTCTACAGCTCTTGGCATCAGATGGAGAAACCTGGGCATCGTTCCCTGTGGAGCTGCCATGCCTCCTGATGGGCTGCATGAGTGGGTGTCCTCAACCACGTCCTCATGCAACAGGCGGTATGGCATCTCCATGGGGATAAATGCCAAGAGTTTTCCCCACCTGGTGTTATAACTGAAGAAGCAATTTGTATGATTGCGGAAACATCATCAACCACTTAATAACCAGTCCTGTACTAGGATTTCAAGCAGGATTTCAAGCAGTTTTTAAAGCGAATAACCCTCAATTTGCTATAAGGTTACAAATTACAGACATTTTTCATGAGAATGACAGTTGTTTAAAAATCTGGGCATGCTGCAAAGCTAAAGCTTTGTTTAACAAAACAATGTCTGTCTCCTGCTCTGTGTGGGAGGTTCAGGGAAGCTCTATGTGTGCCTCATACAATATGTAGGCCAACCAAATGTTAGCTCCTCTCAGTCAAAATGTCTACATGAAGATGACACTCCAAAAGCTACTACAAAAATGTAATAAGACAGTAACCATCAACAGCCTCAGGGATAGCTGCTATTTATTCATAACACCACAGGGCATAATTGAACCACCAATTACTGATTATTTGTAAAAGCTCAAGTCAGACCCAATGAGTCATGCTAATGTTCAGTCAACCTATAATTTAACATGTGATATTAAGATGGCATATTATACATATTAATGAAAATGTGCACATCTTAATAATTGATACTTGATACCACAAGGAAATCTTAACTCAAAGCATACTAACAAGCTTTTTATGGAGGTTTCAACCACATCTGCTGGTGAGGACATGTCAAACTATGTCAAAAATGAAATGTTATGCTTAATTTTTAGCAAGCACATATGAGAAGTCCTAACAGTGCAACACAATAACAATAAACAGCTACTAAATGTGCATGTCAACCAAACCATCTCCATGACAAGTGAGCAAATTAAATGTTCTGACGAAAAGCGGGCTACAGTTGAAAGCTCCAGAAAGAGCAAGTTAGTGGACTCTAAGTTGGGATTGTTTTGTCAAACTACTATTTCCAAAAGCAAAAATAAACTTCAATACTTGATATTGACACAGTTTGTAATTAGAACAATGTTAAACTCAGAGGTAAATTCAATTTAACTGTACATTTAACTCTGTCTTCTGCAGAGTGTGAGAGACATTTTATATAAATAATTGGTATATGTTACTAACATGAACAGTTCCAGACAATGTTACTAGCAATACCAATGACCAGTGATTTCTTACTCACTATTTATGATAGCATCCTTCCTGTTA
Source organism: Scomber scombrus (assembly GCF_963691925.1). Taxonomy (NCBI): domain Eukaryota; kingdom Metazoa; phylum Chordata; class Actinopteri; order Scombriformes; family Scombridae; genus Scomber; species Scomber scombrus. The sequence goes on from NC_084985.1 coordinate 12,997,666, forward strand.
CCTGCCATAACCAGAAGAGGTTCACATGTCCTCAAAATGACCCCAAGTTCCCATTAGAGCCTCACTAAACGAGAAGAATCCTCTACAATATTCATACATTCACACTGCATCAATTATGTCTGGCTTAAGAACCACCGATCAAATGTGGCAAGATAAAAAAAAACACAAACAAAAACCCCTGCCTCATCTTCAAATGTCACTTCAAAGATGAAACTCTGACTTGGAATCAAATCAATGACCAGCAACTGTCTTTTAATCATGTATAATATTTCCACTGATTCTCACTATGGTTTAAAAAACACCAAAGGGGTCCTTCAGGGGCCTCCAGGGTATCCCCATTATAAATCAGACAAGTTTTAATGTCACTTTGTTTCACTGCGTAAAAGAACAATAAGAGCATGTCAAACAAAACATGTCAAAGAAAAAATGTGATCACAGGTTTCATTCTTGACTGTTGTCTCTTCACCTACACTTCAGAGCACCTTGCACTTGCATTTAAAATCTTTTAAAGAACAAGGAATAAATTAACTTAATAATGTCTATTTTTTACTGCAGTTTTCACTCTAGCAAACTCAATTCACACAGGCAGGTATATATCATTTTTATTAAATCAAAAGGTATTCTGTCATATAAAATATTTTTGAATGCAACGGTAATGCAACGTGTTTGTTATACTGTGTATGTGAATGAACTTACCAAATTCTCTAGGTACAGATATAGAGTAGACACATGTGTGTCCAGAGGTGTAATTCCTGGGGAAGTTTGGAGATAAAACAGTCCCCTCTGATCCTGTAGAGCGACTTCCACAGGGAGCTGAAGACAGAACATACACATGTGTGCAAACACTTAAGGACAGGAGGTGAAGTCTGACATATAGAGATAAGATATAGAGACAGATTGTTGACCTGAAAATAAACTAAGTTTATTGTCTGTATGTGTGCATGGATTCTTTCTTCCAGTGCATGTGTGCTTCAGTGTGTGTTACCTTGACAACTAGGCAATGCCCTGTTCCATCCAGGTCTGCCATCATCTCCCATGCTGCAGGTTAGAGTAGAATAGCCCTGAAGAAAAAAATAAATACTGTAGCCAACAAACCACCAATCCAACCAAAGAGTCATCCAACCAACCAACCAACCAACCAACCAACCAACCAACCAACATGTCCTTGTTAGTGTTTATCATGTTTAGTCACTCTGTGTTTTTAGGTCAAGTCTTAGTTGAATAAAAGTCTGGATATTTTACTCCAATCTTAGTCAAAGAAGATTATTATTTAAATATAGATTCATTCAATAAAAACTTTTGACATTTTAGTCTTTTTATATCAAAATATATTGGATATTCCACTCAATCTATTCTCGCCAATACTAATATATATATATATATATATATATATATATATATATATATATATTTATTTATATTTATGTTTTCGTTTTTGTTAAACTATCTTATCATTATCCGATGAAAAACAGGTTGGATGATTAAGAATGCAGCTTTGCAGAAAGTGTCTGGTCTGATGATATCAATTCAAGGAATACATCCAGAAATGGAAGAGCTCTGATTTGCATATTTATTTTGAACACTATTCAATAACTGGGGCCCAATGCTCTCTTTAAAACTATCAGAAAACAATGAGTACAGACAATAAAACATTTCATTTTCTGGGACCCAAAGTACAAGACAAACACACCTGTCTGTTCTGAACGAGAGAATTAAAACTATTTAAGCTAAACAATTCAAAAGAATACTGTCAGACCTGCCAACACTACCATTTCCTGATGCTACTCTGCTACACTTCACAAGTGTTATGTCTTCTTTTTTGTCAACAAAAATAAAGAGAGATTTAGGTAAAGTTTTTATTTTTTTAGTCACTCTGTGTCGATGAGAAAAGACCTTAGTCTTGTCTTTTCTCATCGACAATTTTGCATGTTGATATAGTCACAGTTAGTGTTTAATGATATCGGTGGCATCTCTTTGTCTCGTCTGTCATGGAAAAAATGGTCACTGATGAACATTTTTATTCATAGTTTTCATTAACAAAATTAACATAACAACCAACCAACCAGCCACCCATCTAAACATCTATCCAGACAACCAACCAACAAACCAACCAGCTACCCTTTCAAACACCAATTCAACTAACCAACCAATGAACAAATAAGCCACCCATCCATCTAACCACCCCTCCAATCAACCACCAACCCAACCAATCGACCAAACAACCAGCCATCTGACAACCAACCAACAAACTACCAACCTATCCAACCACCCATCCAAAAAAATAACCAGCTATCCAATTTGTGTACCTGCAAAACATATCCAGCGTCACAGTAGAAGGTGACAGTAGAGCCAAGCTTATAATCGGATCCCAACCTGGTCCCATTCAGAACCACACCTGGGTCGAAACATGATTCCCTCAGTTTGGCTAGAAAAAGAGAGAGATTGTGTGAGTGAGGGCATGAGGCAAAGAAAAAGCGACAGGCACACATGAATAATATGGCAAATTATTAATAACTAAGTCCCTAGCCATAATCAAATGAGGCAGGCATTTCGTTGGCCTTTTTAACAGTCTGTTTGACTTAGCTTCTTTTGCCAAAGATGAAGCAAGAACGATAACTTCCCCTGGCTTTTGTATGCTAAATGAACCTTGTAAATTATGGCTTTGGCCCCCCTCCCAAAATATTACCGGCCATTCTATATCAACTTAAGAAGACTTAATTTCTGAGTTTACATGAAGTCAGTGTTGATTCATTTGTGCAAATGAATCAAACTCATCCCTCTGACATACTACTTCAACAGACACCAATTCAACAGGGTATTTGGTGTGAGCAATCATTATTTTTCAGCATAATGCATGCTGACATCATGTGGAAGACTAACCACATGCCACTAGTGTTGTGTGTATGTAGATTGAATGTTTAGGGATAGTATAGTAGTCTTCTTTGTAAAAATGTGAAAGTTTGATATTTCTAAACACATTTTGGAGACATACTGTCATCACAGGAGACATCTGAAACTTTCTATCATGTTAACTTCGAAAAGTTGAAAAAAGGATAAAACAGAAAACAGCCCCTGGTGTAATTACACCAAGCAGCGTATATTAATATCATGTTTCAACAACTGACATTTGCAAAGTGGCTAAAAATACTCCCAGTTGGTATCTGTGTCTACTTTTCATCAAACAAGACATATATGTGTTGAGTCTATTTCCAGGTGACATCTAGTTCAAGATCTAAACCATTAAATAGTGAATGTAGAAAAAATGACTAATCATGATTTATATTGTGAATGTATTTAATGGTCATACTGTACTGGATCTGATAAGAAGTCTCTGCAAAATCTGTGTTTTTTGTGTTTTTCTTTGAGCAGAATATTTTACCTTTGTATTCCAGGTGAAAGCCAGTGTAAGAAACAGACCCATCACTGCGGAATGCTAAATGCATGGTATTTGAACTGCTCTCTATCCGCTCTGGAAGTTTGCTGTCCTGGAAGCTACCAATCAGAGGACTGTTGCTATCTGGACCATCGTAGATATACAGGAAGTCATAGTTTGGCTCAATGTTGAAACTAGAGAGAGATGAAGAAAAAGGCAGACAGGAACAAGGGGTAAGGGAGAAAATGAGGGCAACAGGGGCACACAGACAATTTAAAATTTTAGTACTGAGTGTCCACCAGGGCCATGGTGTTTTACAGAGTTGTTTTTGTTTTTCTTCTTTAATAATAGAAAGCATGTGCAGAAAGTCCCTGAGAGTGATGAGCGCTTAGAAGATTTTCAGGGCATTTTCAGAGCACTGAATGATAAAAGTTATGATTTACATTTTTAGAAAAAAGTGTTGTGTTCCCAAATGGTTTTTATACCCCCATACAGTAAGATAGTAGCCAGTTTTTGAATGTTTGATTTATGCGTTTGTTACGAGACAAAGAAAAAGAGGACTAGCATTTACAAGCTCTTAATCATATCATATATGCAGTAATTATTTTCTTTCCATGGCCACTGCAGCTGAAGCAGTCTGAAAGATACCAGGACGCCAACTCATTTTTTGTTAGTTCTTAAGCTTAAGGTTGTTCTTTTCAATAGAGAATTAATACCAATTACTTTGAGATCTCCAAAACTAATGGCATATCTCTGAACTTTAACTCTAAAAAGCCAAAATGGAGAGATATCAGTTATATCTTCAAATGTTGCAATGTCTTTTGTCTATTGTCATTACACATTTCATTGTACTGTAACAGGAGTTCAGTAAAGAAAAACCCTGCATAAATAAAGGTTTCAAAACAAATGGCAGGTTACCTGATGAAGGCCAGTGACAGGACAAAGTCAGAGTTGACAGCAATAAGCCAATCACAGTCCTTGGAATGGGGGTAGGGATGTGGGTAGTTAGGAGACAGTATAAATCCATTGGAGCCTGTCAGGTTTCCTCCACAAGGAGCTATGGTGGGAACACAGGTAAATATACATTCATTCTAATAAAGTCTTACATCATTTACTTCATTTTATTTAGTGATTATAAGTCATAGGATTTATATGTTTTTTTTATGCATATAGTAGCAAGATCAGACCTCTAAACATCTTTTTACACAGCTCTCCTACAAGTCACACACAGGAGTGTCCATGAGTAAGGTACTGAGACCTAAACATATCCAGTTGTGTATGCAGTACATCTATTGAATGTCCCTATAAATATAAGGAAGCTGGACTATTCACCTAGGCAGACAGGCGGGCTGGGCTGCCAGTAGTATCTGTTATCCACTTGTATACAGGTGATTTTGTCGTCCCCCTGGAGCTCGTACCCTGGGTCACACTGAAAGGACACCGAATCCCCCGGCTCACGGCCATCTCCACTACGACTGCCGTTCATTGGTACCCCTGGGTCCCTGCAGGCTGTAGCTACTGAGCCTGGACACAAAAGGGGGCAGTGAGAAAGCAGGGAAATGGAGGAGAAAGAGAGGAGGGGAATTGTAAAAAATCTGTGTCACAACGGTTATCCATTGCTATTAAGCCAATGCATTAACCCGGAGCACAACCCTATCTAAAAATATTACTAATTCAAGTCACTGTTTACTATTTTATTATGAAGTATCTGCTAAGATAATTTCTGACAAGTGAAATTATATTATTCATACCGATTGTTATTCAATCTTATATATTAGAAATGCTGAAATTCAGATGTGGATCCATTAGCAATTATACATTCTTATTTATCCTCTTGGAATTTCATTTGGTCTAGTCTTTCATGCATATAAACACACACAAAGGACACATGTAAAACTCAGCAAACTACATACCAAAAATCATAAATACAACAGTAGCAAGTGAATATCATAACTCCTGTCCTTGTGTTAATGTTTATATTTGTAGGTATTACTTACTAGAGAACTGAATAGCGAATCCTGATTTGCTGATGTAAAAATCAGTCTCAAATTGAACAGTGACAATGTTCAGTGTAGAGTGGATTCCTTCGGGTAGCAGAGAACCACTGATCTCTGACAATGACATTTCATTCTCAGGCGGCCCATCCCAAACCTTCAGCATGTCGTGGCTGGCTTCAGTGTCAAAAGCCAAGAACTGAAGACTGTAATTCGAAAAGACAGAAAAAAATAAAGAAACAATATAGACAACAGTGTAAACATGATCTCTTTATTAAATTAAAAATACATTTCCATCCAACCTTTTTAGAAGGTTGAACAATGAAAGACCCACAATAAAAAGCTATTATGAGAACAAATTATTTTGATGGCACTTTTAGGATGTTGATACCTTTTAGTGGTGGTTTAATATGAGTAATAAAACTGCCAAATCATATGCTAAATTACATTTTAAATTTTAAATTAGTGTTTGTATAAAAACATTTTTCTGCTTACAATATGCTTATTAAATTAAACAGATACATTCATTATTGTAACTCAGCAGGTATAATCATAATTCTATTTGAGATTTTTACACCTGGACATCATCACACTTTCAAAATAGCTATTTAAACTTCAACTCTATTTTTTATTTCCACATTACTGCAAACATTTTAAAATATGCACTGTAATAAATCATGCTCTTTAAAATATTGGAATGGTTTTGGAGTTTGATGCCCACATTACCTAACAATGTTTCCTGAGTCCACCTCAATGGTCCAGGTGCACCGTAGGTTATTGTCATAGGGAAATGGGTATCCAGGGGAGAGAATCCTCCCTGAAGACTCACCTTTAAAACGACCACCGCATTCAGCTACACACACATGCAAAGATGAGAAACATTAGATACTTTTAATACTTGATGTACCCCATAAAAACTCAGAAAAATGTCCCTGTAGTTATCTGTGACAATTGTCAGAACATTAAAAATACAATCAACTCAAGCCAACCAAATAATGTTTACATGTGTATTTAAGTGTTCAAATCAACCATCTATCGATCTGAGGCAACTGTTTATCAAGGCAATCAGATTCACCAAGTGCACTTCAGTAGCCACTGAAAAGTGATAAAACGATCACTACAGAGACAAATGGATTAAGGAATAAGCCAACTCTCTTCCTGTGTTTATCTCCGTCTATCCCACTCTTTCTCACAGAAGAGAGGAGACAAAGTGCTGATTCTGCATTCCTCCCTAAAGAAATCACCACACATTATATAACAGAAAATAATCCCCTCCTCTCTCTTTGTCTCTCTCGGTTATATATTTTCCCAATCTCTATCCCCTCTCTGCTTCCCCTCCCTCCCCATGCTCCTCCTCCCTTAGGCTCCCCTCCCTTCCTCCCTCGCCAGAATATATTATCTTGAGCAGGAGCAATATTAAGAGTTGGAATGGGGCGACACAGAAGAGAAGAAGCAAAAGAGATAGAAAAGGGAGAGAATCAAATGGGGTAAAGAACAAAACACTACGGGTAATAATAATAAGAAATATAATATTAAGACTGGAGGTTAGCTGAGGTCATAGTATGTCACTGCTAAAATATAAAGTGAGGGAATATCAGTCAGTGGTTTTATGAGTGTTTCATTATTGATAGTGAGAAGGAGAGAGACTTATTAAGTCGAATCCAAAATCAAAAGTTCAGAGGCAGCGATGAAGGAAGAAGGGTGCTTAAAACATTGGGTTTGCTGTTATGCTTATAGCTTCCATCTGTGGCACAGCTGCAGCAGGGATTTTATGTGTCATCATGTAGCATTTTTTTAGTTTTATTAGAGAATGTAATCACCCAACCAAATACCTACTGATAAGGAATGAAAATGTTTCCAAATAAGCTCCAAATAATATACAAAGTCTTTCAGGTATAACATACCAACACACTGATGGATGTGTGTTTATGTGTGTGTGCCTGAGTTATGGCACTCTGAAATTGAACTGCAAGTAAATGGCCATTATTGACTTGTTGACATCAATATTCAGAGCTGTGGTTTGTATTTTCCCATTAGTTTGAAGCTTTGAGAAATGAATTAAAAAGGTAATGATGTTATAATGGAATATTTAGAAATACATCAATGCTCAAAGGGGAGTTCCTTCCCAGTAGGTTGCATTGTTTACCTAAAATGGCCATGCTTTAATACAGTGGTTTGTAGCAAAAAACAAAATCGATTAAAATATGTTTATGAAACAATTCAGGTTTGTCACTTGGCCCTTAATAGAGTAAGAATGGCATAAATACAGGTTCACAATCTGCACATATTTTCACAGGTGAGTAGGTATCTTGTGTGAATACATAGCAATGCATTGTGCGGGGGGGGGGGGGGGGGGGGGGGGGGGGTTCGCTTAAATAAATAAGCTTATCATTGAGACTTAAAAGCCATCACAGTGTGTGATATCCTCCGAAAATCATGATGATTTCACAGGAAATTGGCCTCCTCCTGTTTTCTTTCAAGATTATTGAATAACTGTTCTGTGAGCAGAAACAAGTGACTCTGCATTATACTGTGGGCTGGTCCCTGTAGATTAATGCTTACTGCTACTTAAAATGTGTATACATATGAGGTGACTTTGCAGTAAATGAGATATTCCAGCCAGAGAATAGGTTGATACCTTAATCAATTTTGGAAGAATGAACCTAGACAAGAGAAAATGAACCAACTTTTACAACCCAGTCTCACATCAAAGTATGCATTAGCTACCTTGGTTCACAGCGCAAAACGTATTAGTTTCACAATAACAGCTCTGTCAGATTTTTGTTGGCCTATTCTTTCCTATTGACCTGTGTCCACAACAGATGACTTAATAACTCCCAAACCAAACATATACAATCACTGAACGAAGATTATGAAAATAAAATACACATTTCTCACTAGAAATGTTATCAAAACATATTTTAATGGCAAATCTATCTAAAAAATATTGCATTTTCCACTGAGAATAAACGGAATCAGCCATTGTTTGGTTTTCACAGACAGATAGTTGACAGTCATGAGGCATGGATGCAGGCCAATAGAAAAGAATAAGACAAAAGAAAACAACTCACAACCATAGAGCCGTTTTGTGCTGTACACCAATGTAGCTGTTACTTTGCGTTAATTTGCCTTGTGCAGCTACCAATACATTTACAGCTATTAAAAAAAAAAACAAAAAAAAAAACATGATAATGGTTGTATGTGGAAGTTTTGTTATTCAAGGTTTAACCCATAATTCTGTGTGCCTGTATATCTTTATCTTCTTAGAGTGTAAACAGCTTCCTGTAGTAAAAGACATACCGATACAAGAAGGCACAGGGTTATCCCAGGCTCTCCTTTCGCCTGTCATACATTTCAGCGTGGAAGCTCCATGCAAGGTGTATCCGGGCTCGCATCTGTATGTGATGCTGCTTCCGGAGAAATGACCCTGATCGTTGACCTTGAAGCCAAACTGAGGCACGCCTGGGTCATCACAATGAGACAACTCAAAACCTAGAAAGATACAGAAACATCTTTACAGTGTGTATTTTAAAAAAATACTCACTATGCAACAACTAAGATGCACTGTAGAAAACTGAATTTGTGTTGTTTAAATGCATAGCAATATTCCCTTAAGATTTGGCACATTCATGTATTCTGTTTATGTGCTCTCTGATATCACAGAGCCTGTTAAGCTCCCATCCCAATTTAATAAAAAATATTATATCAGAAGCAATATTACAATATTAGGAGTAATACTGGGGCATGTATACACCTTATCCAACTTAATGTTGTTTTTCACAGTCTATGTAAGCTCAGTTTCCATGGTAATGTTAAGAATCTTCTGTTTATTCATGTGCACCATTTTGGAGAGCGGAAAATGAAGAGTTATATAAATAGCTTATCCTTATAAAACCCTAACCAGGGTTTGATCTACAGTATTACCTGAAAGACGAGGTGTGCACGAATTTGAGCTATCTTCTGGAAGACGGCAGTAGATTCATGTCTAAATCCTTAAAAGTGGGCATTTGCAAAGCTGCACTTTAATCATTTGCCAATCTGAACACACCCACCATAATCCTGACATCTAAAATGGTTCACTGTATGACAAAATAAGTCATTGTGAATAATTTATACACAACTTAAGTTTCATTGAACTCTAGACTTCCTATTAAACATAACTAAAAACATATGGTGTGACACAGTAGTTCTTAACTTGAACTTGAAAAATGTTGCTGCAATCTTTTTTCAGCTGATGTCCTTTAGTTTGTATGGAAAACTAACTTCTATTTTCATCATTATGGGGAAGGTGAGGTGCAGAGGAGTACGTACTTGATGTTCCACTCTACTTGCACAGCAGAGAGACAATACAACTTCAAAGTGGTATGCAAATCAGCCTGAATGACTCCATTTAAACAATTAGATTTTCTAAATCCAACTATGCATCTAAGAGGGCACTGGCAAATGTGGGTGTGCTTTGGTGAGCATCAGAATGCACCTTTAACATTCCATCCTACGCTGAAATCATAGCTCACTGAAAGCTTTGTTAATTTAAAGTTTCCTGTGATAATTTCAGCTGTGGAATTTATCGGTTCTGTTATGGTTTGGGAAATGAGAACTATTTCAAATTAAATCAACTCAGCAAATATGTTACATTTGTCAGGAATTAGTAAAGCTGTCACATGGTATTTAATTGCTGAATTGATGTGATTCTGATACTAACTGTAGTAATGAACAGCAACACTTACAGCAGGCCCTAGTTGTTGTTAATAATGTGCCATGTTCAAACCGATCTGTTGCATGTATGTGCTTTCTTGTCCATAAGTGTTTGTTTGTTTACATGCTAATCTTGTCTACATGCAATCTATTTGTATGTGTAGATCAACACCGGCTTGAAGCCTTCTGCAACATTTACTTATTTTGTTTTCTACTCAAGATAAATGTTTTAACATCAGTTTGAAATAGAAGTTCTATTAAAAGGGTTCATACTAGATTAAAGTTAAATAAAGTTAAATTACAGCTTATTTAGTATAAGAATAAAATAGTTTCATAACAGCATTCAACAGCATACATTTGGTTTCGACTAGCCTAGGTTGTGTGCATTGCAAGTAAAGTTCATACTGGTTGGCTGTGTGCACTCACTGGAGTAGACCAGTTTGAATCCTTCCCCTGTATTTTCTGCATTACTGTAAAATTCCAGCCACAGATGGTTTGAAGTGGAGATCAGGGTCAGGCCCAGCATAGATGACCCCGTGAAAGCTCCAAGAACTTGGGCTGTGTCGTCTTTACCATCATAAATCTGGAAAAAACAACAGTATAATATAGTGATGATGCAAGTATAACATAATGACCAACCTGAGATAGTCCATTGTGATCAGTTTTAGATTTTAGGCAATAAGAATGACAGATATCCAAATATGTGTGCATGTGTGTTTACCTTGAGTATATCTCCCTGGGCAAGATGAAAAGTTCTAGCAGAGATGTTGATGCCTTTCCCAGCTTGCACCTGGTTATCAATACACAATGAAATGTGCCAAAAGTTAACATCCCTTTTGAAAATTATAGTATTATCTATCATTAGACCCTGCAGTGGACCTAAAACACCTTTAAGCTGCCTTTGAATTCCTCTTTCACAGAAATGATTTGCAGATACCCCAAAACTTGACCTTATACTATATCAACATTGTATCTACTCAGGCTACAGTGGCTGTGTGGCAGGCAGTTCCATGACCAATAGTAACTAGTTAGCAATCCTTCTGGTATGAAAGACATTTTATGAATCATGTCCCTTGACCTGACTTACCAAAGAAAGAAGATGGATTCAATATGAGGTTGTGTACGTGTGTAAAAATGCAAACAAGTCAAGGGTAATCAGGTGGGAACCTATTTAAAACAGCACTAAGAAGGTTCAACAGTCTGTTCCAGTGTCCCAGAACCCACATCCCCCATTACTCCTTTTTTTGACTGCACACACTCTGCGCACAGTCCTCTGAAGCATATTCCCTTCTGTCTATAACATGACGAGACAACATCATCAGCTAATGGCATGTTCAGTTAACCAGTGCATTGCTATCACTGGCAGCATTCTTCTCAACTCACCACATAACAAACCTACGAATCATCCTCGGCTGCCTCACCTTAAAACGGACATAAACTTCTGTCTTGTTTCATAATCATGACCTAACAACATGCTAGCTAACTAGTTTAAGCTAAATACCTATATGTTAAGTAGTATGCCTGAGGGACCAAACAAACCAGTCTTCTTCAGCTACCTCACCTTAGAAACAAAAATCATGATCATGATTGGAAGTTTGCCCCAGTTTGCAAATACTTTACCTAGAGTACCCTTTATGAGGAAACTACAAAGCACAGTGACAACATTGCATTGATTGATTGAGAACACATTATATGTATTTTTAAATCTGCTCCATCTGGTTACCTGAATGCTGTAGATGCATTCGTGGTTGTTGTCATAGTTCATTGGGTAGTTTGGAGAGAGAAGGATCCCTTCATTGTTTATAACTGAAGAACCACACTCCGCTGATGACAAAGACAGAAAACAGATCATTAAAAAAACAACATAAACAAAATGGTCAGCAAATGTTAAAGAGATGTTTAAAGACCGTGTAAAGTGAATTCAGACATTTTCTTCTAAACACATTAAATAAGTCATAAATGTATTTCTAAAAAAGGTGTAAAAAGCATTTCAATCATTTAGATTTGAATTGTGGAGCTAGGCTTCACAAACTGTGTTATAAAATTTCTGTGTTCAGGATTTAGTGGGTGGGTCTGAAATTCACCGCTGAGTGCTGCTGTAGTCGTATAAACACATTCAGCGCACTCTATTACTACTACAGTCTACAGTTAGCCAGTTAGCTGAGTTAGCCGCCGAGCTAGCAGCTGAGCTAGCCGCTGGGCTAGCCGCTAGCAGTAGAAAACCCTCAGACTTAGCGTCCATGTTTCGGATAGAGGTGGTGACTTTGATTGGCAGGTGACACTTGGTAGGGGGCGGGGTTTCAGCGAACTCGGCGGGCACACCCCCACAGCGTTTGGGAGCAGAGACAGGGGCTGTTTTTTACACAACTTTGAAGCCTAATTTCATATGTTTGGCGATTTTTTTAATCATTAAAATTTGGCAGGGTGGTTAACAACACACTTTTCTGTAGTATGTCAAACTCAGAACACATATTTATTCTTACTTTACACTGACTTTAATAGTTTTATAATGATGTGCTGGGTTCATGGAGCAAAACAGAATTACTTAAAATTGTATTTGACAAAATCTAACTTTTAGCATTTTTTTCCTTGTCTTTATAAAGCTCTATCAAACTGTAAATGTTTCGGACATTGTATTAGCAGTCATATAGAATACATCAAAGTGTAAAGATTTTTTAGATGATGCTTCCGTTTTCCTCCATAGATGAAAGAATTCCTCTAATGTATGTTTGTGTGTATGTGTATGTTTGTGTGCATGGGAGTAATTTAATAGCACTTTTAAACAGCTGTACTGTCAGCCATCTACTTGTGTTGAGGCGAATGAGCGGGTAGTAAAATTCAGAAACTAATTTCCCTAACGATGCACTTCTCACATGTGCCCTCTATCTACAATATATATGTCCCCTTACTCTCTTTTTTCCCCTCTCTCTCCCTTCCTTTCTTCACCTCTCTGTGTCTCTACTGGTGTAATAGTCATATTACAGCTGTCATATCGTCAATAAATCACGCTGCTACAGTTTCCATTTAGAAAATTACCTCTCCACCCTCTTTCCCCCTTAATTCCCTCACTCTTGCTCTTTTATATCTCCCTCTCTCTATGAATAGCGCTCCTTTACTCTCCTCTACTTCAATCAACCTTCCTCTTCCGCTTTCTCGAGTTTCCTCTTTTCTCATCCCTCTTCATCTTTTTTCCCCTTTTGTCTTTTTCCTCCTTCTACTCTTTCTTTTTTCTTCACAGTGGTAAATAGAGGATAATGTCTACAAATTACAGAAGAGTATAGGAAACAAAGCCAAAGGTACATTTGATTCTACAAAAGAAACTATTCTGGTCCTACCAAAAACTTCCTTTTAGACAGTATTGAAAACAATATGTTTGATATAAACCACAAAGCCACCAAAGAAAAACTTTTAATCTACAAAGTACATCACTTAGTTAATTAAAATCACTGAAGAAAGGCATACATTTGGCTTTATGTGTCTTTCCATGGTTAGAGTTCTTGACTTTACAGGTTAATGACAATAGAGGAACAACAACAATAGAAGCAATCAAACAAGTGAAAGTTCATAAAACTAAAGTATCGTACAGCTATTACGAAATAGTATTTTATAGGTCGTCCAATCTTCTCTTTCCTCTCCTCTTCATTTCCTCCTCCGTGATGTGCACGACATCATGCAGCAATGCAATACAACACACAGGAACTAAATATAGCAAACTGCACTACGCCATGTAACACCAGAAAGCAACACCACTCCTACCTCTTTGCGTATTGATGACAAAGAGCCAAAGATGTAAAAACTGCCACTGCTAACAGTTTGTGAAATGTTCTCACCAGCAATCAACATCTAAAATGAAGTAATGTCCTCTTTTACAAAATATGGATGGTAATATCTGTCTCTCTGCATCTGTATTTTATCATGCTTCTTTTGGCGTTGTTTAAAAATAACACATCTTTACAAGGAGTGCAGGAATATTTTGTCTTGTCTCTTTTCCTGTGCATTTAATGTTGCTCCGTATTGATTTGACATTTGCACCCAAATCAAATCTCATTTGCAAATTTCTTGCTTACAAAGACCCTAAAGTTATAGGTACAGTGCAGGATATTGATCTTGTAGGGAAATACATGCTCTGCATTTGACTAATCCCAACTTTTGAGAGAAACTAGGCAAGCATTAGTCTGAATACTCCTAATAAAGCTGGAGGAACACAGTGCAAATGCAGGGAGATTCGGCAAACAGGAATTTAAAGTCACGACCCTCCAACACCATTTTCTATATATATTTTTTGTCATTTTACTTTCATGTCGGCTTATTAGTGCACATTTTTAAATGACTGATGTTTGCTTTGAGAAGACAAGCTCATCCCCATTTTACACTGAGCCTGTAAATGTATCCTTATAGACAAATTCTGCTTGAGGTAGAAGCAGACAAGGCGTCATTACTGCGGTGGCACTTCACACGTAAACACACATATAACACTATAATTTATGGGAAAGGAGTTCAGACTTTGGTTCCTTTTCCAAGAAATATGTCCAGGAGATCCTATAATAAATAAAGCTTCAACTTTTCAATTTGGTCCCATTTTATAAGACTGCTGTGCTGTTATCAGCTGTCCCAGCAATAAATTAAAAAAAAAAATGGAAAGCAAAAGCCACAAGGCTCTGCTCCATAAAATATATTTAACTCCTGTAAATCTCCATTAAATCTTCATGTTGGGATCGCATTCTGAGCACTTAAGACCAAGCGATCTGCTGACAGATGGTGAGCTGCCACCCTGCATATTTCTTGGCAACTTGATACTATGTTTCCTGGCCGAAATTTCTTTTTCAATCTATCATGTGTTTCCAATTTTTATTGAATAGTGCATTACTTCTGATTACAATGCAAGAAATCATGGAGTTTAATGATTTAGAACATGATAACTTGGGTTTCATTTGCTACTCCACACAGCACTTTCACATCCACATTCTGAGGGTTGGACAGAAGCGTTATTTCTTCCTCTGCGCCTGTGTTATAACCAATTCTGACTCCTGCTTTTAGACCTGATAATTTCCACATTTACACAGACTACTTTCATCTGTTAAAGGGGTGACCGGTGACCGGTGACCGCTGACTGCGATTAACCCAAGCACCTCTTCTTCTACTGTCAGTCTATATGCGTTCTGTTCCACTCTTCCACTGCAGTCATGGCGGTAGTGCTGAAGAGCATAATGTATAAAGCAGCTGCCGCATTCGTCTATTTCCATGATGGCCCATATTTAAAATGATTGTCAATAAAGGTTTTGTACTGATATACATCTCAGGATATTCAAAACTTTTCCCCTCAAGTTAAAACATTTATGTTTAGAGGACATGTCTTCACCCCCCTTTGACTTCTTAGGCAACACAATTGTAAATTGGAGTTCAATAAAAAGCTTCTATGTTCTGACTCATCTAGTTTCAAGAGTAAATGTAAAATTGTCCTTCAAGTTACAGGTAGGCAACTTTAATACAATGCCTGCTTCAAACAACTAAGTCTCTCTTTCCTTTATCATGTTCACATATTATAAACAGTATATGTATGCCTGCTTCCAAGGCCTTATTTTGTTTTACATTGAATTCCTTGCAGAACTGTCCTTTTCACTTCAGTTTATTCAACAAGTCATTCAAAAGCATCCGCAGTAACAGCATTACACATCCTAAAAAACTGTAATATTAAATAAAAAATAATTATAGTTATTTCTGCTAATGTCCTTGCTTGTAAAACTCATAATTATAAGGGTTTGTGCAGGATTGTTAACAGGCCAAAAAATCTCTGCCCACTTGTGACTCATGTTCAAGTAATATCACTGACATGTATTGTTCATCCACTGACTGAAATGTGGTTTGTATAAATGTGCCTTTAAATACAGTGCTGTCTATGGGACTCCTTTTCAGTTCAGTGCCATTTTGTTCTCTGTGTTTAATAGATTTTGGACACTGTTTAACAGTTAACACTGTTGGACAGAGCTACATTGTTGTACAAATCTACATCCAAGGTGGAAGATAAAGCGTGGACATGCTCCTTTTCTGCTCTTAATAACCCTGAAAAAAATTATCCTCTTTCAATCACTTCCTTACATAACCCAAGAGGAGTCACAGAATAAAAAATTACTTATTTGTGCTCTTGATTTAGTAATTCATGCCCTCAGTTTTTGTTTTTGTTTTTTTTTTCTCGGCATAGACACCTTTATTCAACAGTAGACAGACAGGAAACATGGGAGAGAGAAGGGGGTGTGACATGCAGCAAAGGACCTCCGGCCGGGATTCGAACCGGGGTTGGCTACGTACATGGCATGCGCTCTAACCACTCAACCACCTGCGCGCCACCATGCCCTCAGTTTTTAATAACTCAATTGAATAATTTGTGCTCTCGATTTAGTAATATATGCTCTTGATTTCTCATCCACATGCCATATACTCATTTGGTGTACATCCTCACTATAGATTGCTTGGATTTAATATGGTTTCATTTTGATCTTAGACCAAAATATATTGATATATTTCAACTGAAAACAGGATAGAATACAGTATAATGGGCTTTTTCACCATAGACACTTTACTGCTCCAGTGGAAGTGATTTTAATTCATAAAAACTCAGCTTCAGGGTTGTAGATTCATCCATTTTCTATAGGCTATTGCTTATCCTCCAGAGGGTCTTGGGGGAGCTGTAGCTGATATCACCTGACATTGGGTGAGAGGCGGGGTACAGCCTGGACAGGTTGTCAGTCAATCACGGAGCTGACATGCGGTGACAGACAACCATTCACATTCACACACCTACAGGCAATTTAGAGTCACCAATTAACCTAACCTGCATTTTTCTGGTCTGTGGGAGGGAGCCAAATCACACAGGCACAGGGAGAACATGCAAACATATATGTACTGTATATAGACACATATATTATTTATTATATTCTCTTAGTGCCTCGATGGTTGTGGAGTGCTTCCTTGATCCAGCTTGGCTTGGATCAGTAACTGGTGTTAGAGGAAAAACATATTCTTACTGCTTTCTTCAAACTTAGTTAAAACGGGAGCATAAATTACTAAATTGAGAGCATAAAATATTTTTATGGGCTCAATACTTCCTTCACCTTTGAGTTGTACCATTTTCTTCACTATATTGTAAAACCAAAAAAGTTATTGACGATGAAGTTATTGAGTTTTGCTGGCTTTTGAATTGAGGCTGTCCAGGTTCATAAAAGTATAACATGACATTCAGAAATGCATATTTTTGCTTGTCAATAATTTGTGCAAACATTTCTGTGTTTGCAAAGAACCTCAAAACACTAGCAGCAAAGCAGCAGCCTGTTTTAAAGACACATTGTCACTGGAGACTCGCACTCTGTTACATTAATTACTAAACAACACAGCTCTATGTTCTCTTTGTTTGTGAAACCCAGAGATAATTATAAGAGTAGCATAAAGTATTTGCACTTATAATCAAATCAAAAACTTTGACTGGTAGCTGAACAGACACAAACCTAGACAAACTATTCTATATGTGTCCCCTCTTGACTACTGTAACTCCATTTTCACTT
Organism: Scomber scombrus; assembly: GCF_963691925.1. Lineage (NCBI taxonomy): Eukaryota > Metazoa > Chordata > Actinopteri > Scombriformes > Scombridae > Scomber > Scomber scombrus. The sequence goes on from NC_084985.1 coordinate 13,015,284, forward strand.
GCTTCAGCAAAACATCCCTGGATCGTTTACAATTGGTCCAAATTGCTGCTTCTAAACTCCTGACCATGTCCTCCAAAAGGTCTCATGTAACACCGATTCTGATTGCCCTTCACTGGCTCCCCATCAAATTCAGAGTCCAATTCAAAGTTCTTGTGTTGTTTGTCTGTCTAGGCTTAAAACTAAAGGAGAATGTGCTTTTGAGGTTGTAGCTGCCTAACTTCGGAGCTCTCTCCCTTTGGACTTAAGATCTGTAGATTCTGTAGACATATAAAATCAGCTCAAGACCCATCTACTTAGATTTGCCTTTATGTAATTTTTTCCATTTTCTATTTAATTCTGTTTTTTTTATTGTGTTTTACGTCTGTATGTATGTTTATCCCTTATTTCTTATGTGCTTTGTGACATCTTTTCTCTTAAGAGGCGCTATAAGTGAAGTTACTTACTTACAACAGTATTGCTTCATATCAATACATACCAACACATCTTGGTAGAGGAGAACTCCACATTCTGCGACCACCTCCCAAACAGATTAACTCCGGCGCCCCCTCAAGGCGGTACCCCATATTGCAGGAAAATGATAGTGTGTCTCCAACGCCAAAACTGTAGCCGTTTCTCCTGCCGAACCTAGGCATACCAGGGTCCTCACATGGCTCCAAGGTGTATTCTGCAGAAAATAAGGTGAAACTGAATACATAACAAATGTGGATAAATATAAAACAATTTACCAAAAGTGGGTTAGCACTAAAAAAAGCTTTTAGATTAAAGTTCATAATGAGAAACAAAAAGATATATGCACGTCCATAGAGTATAATTATATTTGTAGGAACTACTCCAGGACTACAGGGGTGAATCTACATTTTTTAAATTAGTACTGTATTTAGTGTTTTTGATCCACAACTAATAAGTACCATAAGATGTGAGAGATGATAAGAGTCTAAAATCAGACAGCCAATACATTTCAATTTGAAAGTCCCAAAATCCACTTAAATGCTAATAGTAATCTGACACCATAACCATTAAATATTAAATGAAACATACAATAAATTCATGGCCACAATCTCCCTCTCTCTATCTCTAAAAGTCTCCAATAATCCAGTAACTCTTGTAAAATAAACTCTTGAAAATGTATTCCATTTAAATATAATCTTTGCCCGAGAGCTCGTGTTAACAATTAGCAAACACATTCAGAGTCTGAATTGTGCTGAAATACACTTGTAGGGGATTTAATTTTTCTTCTGGCTGATAATGATAATGTGATATGTATTTTAGAGCATGCTGCAGTATGACACAGCATGTTGACACCTCCCATGTGTTATGCATCTGGGAGGCAGTGAAACATCCATCAGAGTAGACTCAGATCTAAGTACTTCTTTTTTGTCTATGAAGATTCTTAGTCATCAAGGTCATAGTTATCCAAAAAGGGATGAATCGAGGGCATCTTGACTTGGTTGTAGATACTTGAAGAGGACTCATAAGAGCCTCATAAAAGGGGCTTCTTCAGTTCAAACTGACTGGCAGGGAGTCTCGGGTATTTAATCTCTGTGGGATCGTTATCAAGGTCATTGATACCACTTGGTTCATTAGTGCTCATGGCTGATGTAACGATGTCTTTTAACGAGAGTCATTGGAGTCACCTGAGGCCTAGTGTAAATGACAGTCGTTGGAGTTGTTGCATGAAGCCAAATGTAAATGGTTGCTAATTCTCCTGGGAATGGATGATATAACAACATTGTACTCCTTTTAACCAAAGTCAATGACAGCGCTGAAAGTGAAGTTAAGTAAAGGAATTTAATTTATAAGGGGCAGATTGAATTTTGTCTTAATTATACTTTTTAATCCCTCACTCAATTTTGAATGAGATTGGAGTAACACAACTCTGGATTACGGTAGCATTTGTGATTTTTACACACCCTGAGGACGCAGCAAAGATCCATCTCTTTTTGCGTCCAGTTTAATGTTGTGTAACCTCTTTTCACCTTTTTTTGGGATCTAGGTTTCATGGGTAATCCTTGAGGCTAGTAGTGAAATATCTCAGTGTAGAGGGAGAGTGAGAACTAAACATTCACTTAACATAGCAAAGTTTTGTGTTGGGTATGCAAAACCCTCCACATTTTTATGAAGTCAACAACTGAATAGGACACCACTGAATTATAAGATGTAGGAGGTCAGCAAAAATTTCCATCAGGCTGTGTGGTGGTTCCTCCACTTGTTCTCCATGGTGGTTCACTCATTTGTCAAAAACACAACACTTTTCTGGTCTTTTTTGCTTTCTTGTTTGCTTTTAATTCAGTACATATACCCAGTACTCCCTGTAAAGCAGTACTGATACCCCAATCCTTTTTTAAATAGCAAAATAAAGCCAAAGTTTTAGAAAAAGTCTTTGCCAAGTAGCTTGATATACACAGGAATCTTGACAATTTTCTGACACGGCTGCTGTTAGTTGCATAAACTGACACAGCACTTGTCAAAATCTCTAATTACATATTGATGCATGGTTATACAGGAGCTTGATTTTACTGGATCTCAGTGCAGCTTTTGACATTGTTGGTCGCTGTATGTTAACTTTTGGAGGAATGTGGTGGCCTTGGTCAGCCCTGCAGACTCTAGTAAAATTTAGTGGTCCAAGATTCTGTTTTGGACCCCATTACTTGCATTGTATATGCAACCCTTTGAGATGATCATTTGCAGCTTTAAACAGTACACAGCTGGGTGTGGTCAGGTGTGGTTCGTTGTACTTGTGATCATACCCAGCTGTGACTTCAGATTCAAATATACATCTCATTTAACTCTAAAAATATAAAAAGTTATGTTGTTGTATTATGATGTTTTCAGAATTGCCTAAACTCAATCAAGAGCTGGATCGCAAGCAAGAAGGCTTTTATTAACCTTTATTGGGTTATTATTATTGGGTCCCAGTCAGCCTTGCAGTCTCTCTTTCATCATCTGTTACGTATGATCCAATTCAAGATCCTTTTGATTAGTTCTGCAAGGTCAAGCACCCGTCTACATTAGGCTGAATTCACATCTAATCAGGCGTTGCAGTGAAAACACCAGTCCTCCCCTTCATTTGAATGGAGGTAGCGCATTTAGGCTGCGGGGGTGGGAGCTGCAGGGGCACTGCAGCGGAATTCAGTGAGAAAGTTGAACCAGAATCAACTTTTGGAGAAACGCAACCCGACATCACTTTGCGGTGGCCAAACACAGGAGGTAACTACACTGAGTACAACTGTACAACCCTGCCATCAGGGAGTACAAACACGTTACTGGGAAGAGGGGATGACATTTCTCTTCATTTGATAACACTAAAAGTAAAGTTAGGTTTTGCTGACGGCTTCCGAACACATTTTGAAAAAGAGAGAGAGAGAGAGTTCACGTGAGCTGACAGCACCAGAGAGAGAGACAGTAATGGTGGTCGAGGGTGAATAAAGAGAGTGAGCAGTGGTAGTGAGAAATTTGGTGATGGGGATAAAACTTTATTTTATGATGTTTTAACTGTTAAAAATAAATACACCCACACCACCACCCCCACCTTGCAATGCCTGATTTGGTCTGAATATGGCCTTAGTGAGCTACTACAGGGTTAGGGTTAGGGTTGTCACTAGGAGGTCACTGAGACGGCTTGCTGGTTGTAACTCACGCCATGCTTCAAACTAAATAATTTTTGATTTTGCTTTTATTGTTGTGACCTGTAAGACCTTAGGGCCTGTGGACACTTTCAAAAAGCAGCTGATGACCCACACTGTTACATATGCCTTCATTTGGCTTTCCATACTAATATTGTGTCTATATTTTGTGTTACCTTAGTACTTTTACAACATTTTATACCTTCATTGCTTGAGGCAAGGCTGAGACAGATCATTTACCACAGTACATTGTATGTAGAGTGTAAATGACTTCATCCTACTAGAAACGTTGCTCTTCTCTGTTGTCTTTAAAGAGAAGCTATTATTTAACTGTTATGGAGCTTCTTTGCATGAGTTTCTAGGCTGATCCTATGAAAAATTGATAAGGGTGTTACTGCTTAATGGTTTTTAATTTTAGCCTGGTTTGGATTTACAAACTTTCAATAGTTCTACAGTATCATACTAAATTGTTCCAGTGCGTGATGGAAAAAAAACTGACTTATTGAATTGCCCAAATTGGGGGTAAATGGAAACTAGACCTTGTTGAAGAATAATAGTTACAATTACCAGAGAAAGTTATATTGAAGCCCTCATATGAAATAGAAAAGTCAGAGATGAATCGTAGCTGGGCTTTGAAGTTGCCATAGAGACCAGCATTGATGTTGCTAGGCAACTCATTGCCGGTCAGGCGAGCCAGTGGTTGCAGGAAACTCCCATTCTCAGTAACCAAGAGGTAGTCGTGTTGGTCCTCCAGATGAAAAGAACTGAATTGAAACTGGACTCCTGTTAGATTCAAGGAGAGAGACACATACATGAACAAGAGACTGATATAATAAAACAATCAGTAAGCATTACTTTACAGTCTGATTACAGCAGATACAAATTCTGCACGACAGCTTACATTCTAAAAATACATGACAATTGTAATTGTAACATTAATTGGATTGTAATCTATGAGTGGCATTATAGTATCTTTTGTTTTCAACCAACTACTCAGTATACAGTACTTGCATTGACAACTGCAAAACCTGAAGTTGAAGTTTGTAGTTACAAATTACTTGATGTGTGCATGTGTGTGTGTTCTTAGTACATCTACTGCTGCACTGATGTGTGTATGATTTGCTACTTTCTCTCACTCTGTCTCTCTCTATTAAGGAGTATGGATCAGTGTGCATCTCTTGCCTTTCCCGTGGCTGACTTCAACAGTCCAGGTACAGTTGAGAGATGAAGGGTAGCTGTCTGGATAGCCGGGGCTAAGGATGGTTCCCCAGGGACCTCTAATATCTCCGCCACATAGAGCTGGATAGATTGAGAGAGACAGAGTGGGAGAGAGAAAGATATGAGCAGAGACAGGGGACGGAGGCAGATAGAGGGTTAGGATCAGATAGTTGATAGCTAAAACAGATAATGTTTCCCTGTGGACCTTTAATACCACTAGTACACGCACGCACGCACGCACGCACGCACGCACGCACGCACGCACGCACGCACGCACGCACACACACACACACACACACACACACACACACACACACACACTAGATTATTAGGATAGAGATGTCTGTATGTACTGACAGTTGTGTATCTTGTCATCCATTAGGAAATGTTTGAATGTGTATTCCCTGAGAGCTTTGCTTTAATTGTTTAAGCTTGACTTTTCTCTTTTATTCCTCTCACTGTTGCACAAACGTGAATAATGACGATGATGGATTATTCCCTATTTATATATTTTTATGTCCCTGAAAGTAACAAACACCTGGTTATGAGTGCTGCATGGGTGATTGTAGTAACTAAAATTATGAAAATTGACTTAATCCAGTTGCCTGAATTTTAATTATGCAATTATTCTTTCAGTGGTGTATAAGACAGTTCTTCAACACATCAACTGTAGGTCAGCATGTGTTGTAGAGGTGATGACAGTGATCATAGTCCCCTGCATCTCTGAACTGTTACATACTCAGCAGAGAGAAACCATTTTCTGACAACACATCCTCATTATTAAACGACAGTATAAGTCTAAATTCAGCTCGCAAAAAATTACCAATAATTACATTTACGCCATCTAGCAGCAATAATGCACTCCAGAACAACACAATTGGACCATAATATGCTGCTTTCAGAAACCGCTTACAAATCCCTGTTTCAAATCATTATCTTTTATGATTTGACAATGATGTGGTTCAGTGGCTTATAGGCATGGGCAATTTTAAAAGTGGGAGGGCCATCTTTTCCCAGAAAAACTGATTTATGAAAAGTTAGAATAAAAAAGAACAAACAGACAGACTAAAAATGTGAACAACCAGTTTACTTTGCAATGTTTTGCATCACAAAGGGAATAACAGCAAAACACTGCCTATCCAACATGCTCATCCAACAGAACCTCACACTACAAAGGCTGTAGGCTACACAATAGACAAAAAATACATAGCCTGTCCAGTGCACAAAGTGGCAACTAGACAGTGTTAACCTAGACAGAAATCATACATGTAGGCTAATATATCCCCTGTTCATTTGTTATACCCTACAGCCATTGTTTCTTCAGTACTGGTCACGAAACACCATATCTGTACATTTTTACAGAAATCTGCTCTATCAAGAAAACTGTCCATACCACCTTGATTTTCCATACTTGATTATGCTGAGAAATTAATTGGCTGTGAATGTGGTTCATAAATGGCACATAAATCAATGTGTGAGTCCATGGCGGCAAGGACATGATTTCAGTTGGAGAGGTGGGGGTGCTGACTATTAAACACCACCTCTCCAAAAAATGTTTGAGTTCATTGAATACTTGCAGCGATTTCACCGCAGCAAAAACCATAAGCGTGTCTCCCCATTGAGAAAGACGCTGTGTGCATCTACAAATGAGGCACAGCAGTACAATTTTGTTGATTATTAAAATCTCCCGACACGCTGACAGGATCGGTCAGAATCTAATGTTAATTAATATTCTGTGTTCTTCTGCACATCTAAATTTTCACATACACAATCCAGGTTCATACAATGAAATAGTTTGAAGTTAAGCAGTCGTCCTCCTGATAAATCCTGAGTCCATCAGAGCTGTCTAAAAGATATTTCAGTAACTAAAAGTTTAATTCTGTTTCCTCTGGAGAGTTTCCTCTGTCCTGTCAAGTTGATAACTACAGTTTTTAGTAGTCAGGTTACTGGAAACAATTCTAACCGGCATGTGTCTGTGAGCCACGTGTCTCACACCCATTTCCTTTCCCCATTCCACTATCTTAATGTGCAGAGTATATTTTTGCTGGACTGGCTCGACAGAAGAAAAAAAAAATACAACAACACAAATGGGCCTATACTCTGCCAGCCACCTGTATTCTGCAGCACCCACAGTAAACGTGCTTCCCACAGCTATGGATGAACCCCTATCAGGCTGACTGGGAGAAAGTGCTTTACTGCCAGAGAGTGAGCAGCTGGGCTGACCTCATTGTGGGCTGATGAGTCTGGCGGACTGTGTTAATGGCGGCAGTAAATTTTCCTCTGCCTCAACTTTTTCAAATAACACATAAAAAGCTTTGTTTGACCATTGTTTTAGAGTTAATGTTACATCACCTGAGAAGCAGGTAGTGTCAGAACTACAGGAATTACAGTCCGGAGACTTCCTACAGCTTATTTCAACAGTTCTGTTTATCAGACAACAAATTTAACAAACACATCAAGTCAACAAGAAATTAAGTTTATATTGATTGATTTCCATATATTTATTATACTGCTATATAATATATATTTATTGTTAGAAAATGTATTGTGATGAAACTTGGCTGGGTGGGCCAGTGCTGCCTAGGTCAATTAACGGCTGCATGCCTGCTGTGATTAAGGTCTGGTTAGGTTTAGAAACAAAACCACATGGTTAGGGTTGGGGAAAGATCATAGTTTGGGTTAAAATGATCACTTAGAATGTGGTTTATGCTTGTTTAAACTTGCCCAACATTTATCATCATGGAACATCATGTTGCAATGGTTGTTTTGTTTTTGTTTTTTTTGTCCAGACAAACATGACAAACTGTTGCAAATGGGATGCTAACAGCTGTCTCCTGCAGCTTTATTTTTTCCAACCTTCAGTCCTGGCCTACTTAGGTTGCTTAGGTTTTGACATTAGGATCGACATGGTTAGGATTAGGGTAAGAATATCAATATATATATTGACATAATTTGAATGGCATCACCTCCACGAGTCTTAATTACTACAGCTCCTAGATGTTTGCCAGCCTGAATTTTACACCTATACCGCCGATTTTCTTGTGAGGACAGGCTGGCTCTCGCTTAATTACGGCAGCAATGTGAATAGCTTGGGTTCAGACGAGGTTTCTGTGCGCTCATCCACATTCTGAAAGTGTTAAAGTTTTACATTGTCCATACTTTGTTCACTACAGCATATTCATTAAAAGTTTCAAGATTCAATCTGCTAATACCTTCCATACTCCAGTGACTTATCACAACTGCCAATTTGTCCCCATGATCATATTCCTGTGTAAGTTAAATATGTACTATATTTGAAGACACATTTGATGTATTATCACGTCTGGTGTACAATGTTAAGAATCAGTTGACAGTTGGCATTTTTATCATTAATTCTGCAGGAGACAAATGAATAAAACATAAACAAATCTAATATATTCAGTAGATGTATTGTGAGCCAAACAATGTGACAAAGAAGTAGAGAAAAACAAAATTATTGGAGTAATTTGCAAAGCTGCTTGTTATATAAAAAGTGACCATCTAGACAAAAAGGTGTAATTTATCTAATTAAGAAATGTGGGACATTTGAATCCCATTTGTAAGATTTGGTTGCCTGGGGACATACTCTCTGAGCTCTGTTTTCAGGAAGAAAACCAATACACAAAGTCTAACAAATGTGCATAATGTGCAAGAACCATAACATGTCTTTTATTTCTGAAATCTATCTTCTGGTAATACAATTTGATTTCAAGTTATTCAAGGCAGTAGAGCAGTGAAGCAATACAAATGTTTCTCAGAGACTATTTAAAACATTTTGAACCTCACAGTACGGCCCCAGGATGACCCTGCAAGTTCTGCACACGGTTGAGCGGTGCACATTGTTATGCAGCCAGGGACGCTCAGAGTTGAAACCAGGTCCTCAGAAAAGCTTGGTCAAATCTGTTGCTCATTCTATACATACCAATGCATGGAATGAGCTGGTGCTTCATTCCTGCTCGCTCCAGTTGGTTCATCTTATAGTTAGACAACTTGCCTGTCATTTTCCTTTACAATAAACCTATAATATGGCATAACATTCCCTTAAAAGTGCAATGGTGGCAGAGCAGTTGGATGGCATGATTAGGGAACAAGTCAAAATGTTCTGCTTAAGTGTCCTTGAGCAGGACATTGTACCATAATCACTGCTGACAAAAGCTACAATTGCAAAAAAACAGGTGAGTCACACATTGATGTACTCAATCCACAACAGAGCATCAGTATCTTCAGACTTAACCACCACAGTTTTTACAACATCAGCATTCCCCCAAAACAAGGCTGAGTTAGTAGTGAGAACATTTCCAAACTAAACAAATACATAGATGCAAACAGGCATGTGTGCACATACGCACACAGACTGTATACACACAACCTTACACACGCACTCATGCACACAAGCTTGCACGCAGACACACACAGACACACACACACCCAACGCTATTAATTATTAATATTTTTCTGCAAGGAAGCTCTTAATGTTGACTGCTGAGGTATGTGAGGAATCTGAAAGACTGCATTACATTTCAATCTCTCCCAGTTCTTTCTCTTTGTCCCTATCTTGCCCTCTTTTTTAGTTTACCTTTTCCATCTCCTTCCACGTTTCACTGTCAGTAGGTTTCCTCTCTGTCTTTTTTCTATATCTGTATAAAAGGTGTTGAGTGATTCTATAATAACGTCAGTCTAAGGACTTTAAAAAAGGCCAACAACGTTTATACTGTACTTTGATGGATTTATGACTGGAAATGGATAACTCAGATTCACAGACAACCAGAATCATTTAGATCATTATTTAAATATTTTATATTACATAAACTATTTTTTGTTCAAAATCTAGAAATGTTTAAGATGTTCTGTTTAGTCAATGTGCTAATGTACTTGTTTCAAATTACATACTACATTAAATGTTGCTTACTTTCGTCTCTCTGCATATACAGTTTGAGCAACATTTCATTTCTCAAACACAAGGTTCAAGGTTGAGTGAGTTTCTTTTTGTGCTGTCTTGCTTTAATTCATTGAATACTACTTATCAATCATTAGGCTAGATAATTTCTAGTTTTTATATGTTCCTGTATTTGTTGTATGGATACATACCAACACAGGTATTCAGTTCACAAATCCTGGCCAGCATGCCTCCTCACAGGAAACCATTGCCAGTCCCAGCAACTGTGCAATTTAAATGTGGTTGACAAGCAAATGAGCCAACAAGCTGAACCAAGCAAGCTGCCACAAAACTGATGCAGCATTGTCATTTCTTTCTTTCATCCCCGCTCCACCATGAACGGAATGAGAGAGTGAGAGAGTGATTGATAGATAGATAGAGAGAGGGGGTAGGGGGGTGGGGGCAGAGAGCTGGAGAGAGAGAGAGAGAGAGAGAGAGAGAGAGAGATTCTCTTTCTCCTTTCTCCCTTCATCCACTCCCGCGCCCTCTCTCACTCCTTGATTTGAGAGAGAAGAGAGAGAAGGTGACAGCCAACACAGGCTCTCGTCAACTTTACCTCAAACCTTCCCGTGTTCTTGGTTCACACAGGAGAGAAGGTGACAGGAGGCACATGGATAAAAGCACCACACACATAGGCACAAGTACACATAGAGGATGTGCTGACATATAGTGCACATGGGCACACACGCAAGAGCGCGCACACACACACACACACACACACACACAAACACACACACACACACACACACACACACACACACACACACACACACACACACACACACACACACACACACGCCCACATATCTCTAATCTTCTTTTCAAACCGTCCTCAATCAGCCACAGTAGCCGTCACTGCAAATTGCCCCTGTGTGCTTCCAAGTGTGTGTGTGTGGATGTGGGTGTGCATGCACATGTGTGTGTTTGGGATTCAACTAGTGGTTTTGTCGCAGAACAACATGTTCTAAGTGACTCAGCTCTCCATATAGGGACGGCAGGCTCTACTGCTGATCTTTCAGACAAATGAAATGATAACAAAATCTGTGGACTTATCTTACCTTTCATCATATTTTTTTTTCATTTTAATTTATCTGTTTAGAAGGAAAGTAATTTCATTTCATGGATATTACATTTTGGAACAAATATCCTCATTTGTAGCATAAATTGTCCGTGCATGATGATGAGCAAGTCAGCAGTAAAGTTGACCTTGCTGTGTCATGGCAGAATGTCCTTGAATGCGTCATTGTCCAGATGAAATGTTGTGTTGCATTTGATGTAATTTCTTTGCACTAGAATAATGTGAAACAGTGTGGTCTTACATTTACATGTATATATATACATATATATATGTACAAAAAAGTCCCATTTTTTTCTTAAAGCAAGGAAAGTACCATTATCAACTAAGTACCATACATTAGTACTTCAGTCATGAGCTCCTATAATTATGATGGAGAATGTGTCAATATCTAAGATATTTCTGTCCTATATTTTCAGTGTGGTAAATCACATCTTCCTCAAAATGCCTCTAATTAGATGACCTTTTCAGTTATTTACCGTCACATGTAGGTAAAGGGTGGCTCCACCAGTGGTTCTTTTCACATACTAGCGGCTCCTCATGGCTGAGTCTGTAGCCAGAATCGCAACCAAATGACACTGTGGATCCTATGGAGAAGTCCTGTCCATACCGAATACCATTGACAGGGATACCAGGGTCCAGACACGAGTAGCTGTCCACTGTAACACCTGAAAAACAAAAGGGGTATAATGTCTAGGTGGTATTCAGCTTCATCATGTTTGGTTTTGCTGATCTGCCTAATCTACAGCTCAGATCTTTTGTGTGTGTGTGTGTCTGGTGGGATACTAATGTGATGTTGAGTCCTGATATCATTCACACTCACAATGAGTGAAGTCAGAGACATTCGGTGAAAAAGTTTTTTTTAAAGATATATATTTTTACTGTTTCCCCTATATACTATAGAGGTATCATTTAGTGTATGGATTCATGTTCAATGTATTTTTTGATATGTAGATGGACAAGCATAGAGAATGATATCTTGTTCTCATGTATGCATATCTGAATGCGTATATGCATAAATGTACTGTATTTGTTTTCTGACTTACTTTCATATAATATTTTGAAGCCAGCATTCGATCGGCTGCTGTCAGTGGTAAAGAACAGATACAGAGAATTGCTGCTGCTGAACAGGAACTGTGGCACCTGGGTCCCATTAAAAGATCCAATCAGAGGAGCCACAACGTTTGGTCCATCGTGGATCTCGAGGAAGTCATAACCCAGCTCTGTCTGGAATCTGTGAGACAATACCAGAATATACATATACATATATGTTATCAGGACTTTGATGTGATATCTTATTTTGTCAATGTCGTCAATGACAAAAAATGACAGAAATATCTATGGTCTTCACAAAATGGTGGGTCTGTTTGGTGTATTCATTCCTCGTTATTTGTGACTGAATCAATTTGATGGCCAATTAATCCTTAAAACCTGATACATTTACAAATTTAACTTAGCTTTAAAATAACTGTTGGAGAATAAACATTCACAACTTCAGAAATGAAAATCGTACTTGTACTTGTTCATTTTTAGTTTTTTTTGTGAACATGGACAGGATTAAAACTTTAGGAGCTCCAGTCTTTAATGGTTTTCAAGCCGTCTAAAGGTTGCTGAGTCAATATTGTTAAATGCACTTTACAAGGAAATACATTTGGAACAGAAACACAAACCAATGAATATGATTTTAAAGGACCCTCTAAATTAGGGGTCAGCAACCTTTTTGATATGAAGTGCCATTTTTAAATGTTCTTATTAATGAGTGTGCAAGGGGCTCCAGATTCATTCCAAAAGTATAGGTTCCAAAAAGTGTGTGTGTGTATGTGTGTGTGTGTGTTAAGGTCTTTTCATACTTTCTGCATTCTACTTCCACAGATATCTGTGAACTTGAACATGAATCATTGACGTACATACGGTTCCATTCATACTTTCTGGAGTCTGCAGACACAGATGCATTTTACATGCTCACTTGTAAACAGGGCTGCAGCGTGATAACTTTCCAGATTTGTGCAGTGTTTTTCTGACCAGCCATTAAACACAATAATCTGTAACAATTAACATACTTGCTGGATCGTATTTCATTCCACAGATCTGTAATTTTATTCCATCCGTATAGGCAATGTGCATACCAAGTTTTTAATTAAACATTTTTCTCCCACAATCAGGACATTGTAATTATATATGAGCACTATCCAAGAATGCTGCCATCCTTATGAAAACATCCACATCTGAGTTGAAATCATTAACCCTGCCAACCTTTTTTACCACATGTGGTTACAAATTATATGTACAGTTCTCATTTCAGGATACTGCTTTCAATGACATCCCCTCATTTACAAACTGTTGCAATAGCAGCAAATGTCAAAAATGGAGAATTAAGTGTAGCAAACAGAAATGTGGGCACTCTACAAGAATGTTGCCATGTAAAAACATCTGCATCTGAGATGAAAAAAAAGACCAAGACAAAGAGCTCCATTATGCAAAACCATGTGTGCTACAAATGAAAAGATGCCCACCAGTCAGTGCGATCCCTGGCCCTGCTTTTCTTTGCAGTCATTTTGCATTGCACACAAGCTTCATAGTGGTCAGTTGTCAAATGACTGCGGTAGGGGCTGAGCATGCTCTTCACATGTGAGAATGTCTGCTAACAGAGATAAGTTGAGCCGAAATCTGTCAGCAAAGCCAATGCAATGTTCTTGAGACAGCTAAACTTCTCCAGTAGAGATATCCAGCAGGTGAAGATCCAAGTTCTGTGATCATGCCCTGCTGTGGTTTCAAGCTGTTTCCGTGGCTCTGCAAACTTTGTCACCCACAGTGTTGAGCTCTTCAGCTCAATCAGCTACATTACCATGTCCTGTGTATCCAGCCAGTCTGTCAGAGATAAATCCAGACAAATCTATCGGATTTGATCAAGAAAGAGGATGTTGGTCCATACTTATTAAATTCCGCAAATCGTGTTCTGAATGCCGACTCAAACCTGCTGATTGTATTTTCAAATGTAGGTGGCGGTGATACTGTGCTGTGTGGACAGCTCCCTTAAAGCCTAGAAAATAGTAAAAACGCATATCTGATATGAAAATTGAATGTCTCATTAAGCATCCATAAAAAATTGATGTTTACTATTATGTACATATGACCCTAAATACATGGTTAGAAGGCAATTGCAGATTTTGGTTTCCACTGGCTCTAAGTGACTGAAGTAGCGGGAAGTGGAGGTAACAACGTTGCTTGAAAACATTGCCAGATTTCCAACCAAAGCCACCCATGTGTCCAACATGACCAAAACAGTTTCACAACCCACTTCTGGTCCATGAGTACTGGATAGTCTTGGCCTGGTTTCCTGTGTTTTTCAGCCTGGAAGGTCTTTAAGGCATCAAAGCAGCCAACAAACCACTCCAAAACTTTTTGGCAGCTTAGCCACCTAACCACTGAGTGGAGAGGGATATGTTTGTATGAACAGTCCGTTTCCTCGAGCAGGGACTGGAACTGTTGGGGTGTCAGAGCGGATCGCTTAACTATGGAAGTCAACATTGACCATTGTAGCCAGGATCTCATTAAGATCTGAATTTGACATCTTTTCACTGTGGTTTTCTTGGAGTATTATGCAGTGGAGTTTCATCATGGGGTGATTGATGTGTTCCTCGATGACCACTCACCGCTGTTTCCCGACCATGAGTGTCACCATCTGTTGCTAATGTCAATCCCTTGTTCATCAGAATGCTCCATAAAAACATTGGCTATGTCATTTTGTTGTTTCAGGCATTGGTTTTAAGAAGCAGAGCTCCTCCCTTGCAGTCAAATCACAGTGTCTTGCCATGACAGCCAAATGTGGTTTATTTATTATTTTACATTTATTGCTAGTGTGCCATTGGTTAAACTACTGCATGCCAATGGTGGCACCATGCCTGAGGTTACTATTCACAGCTAAGATAATATATACAAAACAATATAAAACAAATAATACTCTGCCTTCCTGATCAATAACTCTCAGTATTAATTATAGCCTATAAAATTTTACAGATTATTGTATTATTGGTGAACCCCCATAAACTATAATCTTGTAAATCTTTCCTTGTCCAAAGTAATAGATGGGGATTCTGATGCATCAGCGCACTTCTGCCAGTTCAGAGCTCTAATATAGAGGATCAAATAATTATTCCACCCACCTGTCAAATGTGATTTTGATGGAGCGACCAGGTTCTGATTCAATCACCCACTCACAGCTGAGGGAATCTTTGTAGTAACCAGGCCACCCTGGAGACAAAATCACTCCACTGGGGGCTGAATAGTGGCCTCCACATGGGGCTGGAGGAGGAGAGGGGAAGAGAGAGGAAAGTGTGGGAAGAAAAATGAGAGATGATTTGTTTCAAAAGTAAAGTCTAAAACCAGCTTGATGAGCGAGTAAAATATAAGAAACTTGCACTTTTTAAAAAAAGTAATCTTGTTGTCTGATAAACATTGATTTAAATAAAACAAAACAACCTCCCCAAAAAAACAAAAAAACAAAAAACAAACAAACTGTGCACTGATGGGAAATATCTGTCTCTTTAGTAGTTTAAATGCCCTACTATCTTCACCAGCTCACTTTCTCTCATAGCCTCTTTGGTCCTGGAAAAGATATTGTTCAGTAAAGTTGCCCTAAAACCCAAACATTTGCTTAAAGATGCATAAGTGCTCAGTAGAGCTGAGAGGAACAGCAGATTCGGATGCAACAATCTTGAAATTACTTTGTATAACTAACTAGAATAACTTTGTATGCAACAATCAGGTCATAGACTAATGGACACATGCATCATTAGATTAGTTACTGCATGTTCATTAAAAATACAGATGGACTGCATGTTTTTATTATTCTCCTTCATTAATGAAAATAAAGATATACTTAATTGCGCCATACATAATGGTATTAAATGGTATGCACAACAAACATAAACACTTAAAATAACACAAACAAGCAAGCATATTCATGATGAAATGAGAACTTTATCTGCTTTTAAAAGGTTACATTAGACAGGAAATAATGTGTTCCAGCTGCCTTTCAAATTTTATCTGGTTCAGCTTTTAACTTTGTGTATTTGTTCTGGTTGGCACCCCTTGAATACACATGGTTTTTCCATCGAAATAGTTATACATTAACTACAATGCTTTTATGGGCATTAAATGACCTGGAGCACAATTAATTTGGACTTTCCTTTGTATGATTAATAGTAGCTCCTGTATTACAAAAATCTCCAGTTAATTATACCCGCTCTAGAAGATGTAGTAAAGTCATGTATAAAGTGTAAAGTGTACTTTTTATTCCATCTAAGATTAACAGGTCAAAGTCATATGTCTTTTTTTGTACTTTTATACAAAGTGTTGATTGGACTCTGCACTAATGCTACCTTGACAAATTATTATATATTTTAATGGTTATATAATAAATGAAAATATTATAGTCAGGAATGGGTTTAATTATAATATATATAATTTAAATAGTAATTATATATGAAATAGCAGCAGTCATAGTGGAGACATGTAACAACTAATGCAAATACTTTTCTTGACTTCCCAAGGTAGTGGCTGTGGTTCCTTGTAACTACAACATACAGCTATGATAAATGTATCCAATTATATCTAACATTTATATTAGGGCTGTCAATCGATTAAAATATTTAAACACAATAAATCTGACTGTCCATAGTTAATTGCAATTCATTGCAGATTAATAACCTATTTTTGGCCATTTAAAATTTACTGTCAAGGGACATTTTTCAAGTGTTAATACTCATATCAACATGGGAGTGGACAAAATATGCTTGCTTTTTGCTAATGTATGTATTCATTGTTGGAAATCACAAAACAAATGACAAAGATTGTCCCTTCACATTAACAGTAATTACTAATAACTGATCTTGTCGACAGACCAATCTGAAGTAAAATTCATTAATAAAGAACCTTTCAAAACCAGATACAAGGTGCTGTACAAGGCAAACAATTGAACAAGAATAGAAAGTCAAAAACCAGAAAATTAAAAAATTTAAGGAAAGGCACCCAGATGTCTGCACAGAGCCTACATGTACACCCTCTGATGAGGAAATTTGCATCACACAGACCCTTGCAGACCCTTGCCTACTCATGGATGCAGAAAGTAACAGATTAAATTAACACACCTCGTCCTCATTCCAGACAAGGACAGCAAGACGTCTCAGTCATATTTCAGAAAACCAGAGTTAATTTCTTGACTTAAAGATCTCTTTCAACATTTGTTTCAACATTCGTATCTCATTATGTGATATAGAGGCTCCTGCATTGCCAGACAAGCTTAACTGAAAGACTAGTCATTAACGCAAGGCCAGTTAGATAGACATATTTCATACTGAACCCACACTCAAGACTGTATAAGATAGTGTAGGCGCAGTAACATCCAATTTGTAGAATCTGGTGAAAGTGTGAGGTGTTGTCCAGCTGTTAGCCACACATATCTCTGAAACAAAAACACCCTGAAACAGTGCCCAGGATGTAACCATACCAAGAGTGGAATGAGCACACAGACCTACAAGGGGTTGCAGCGCCTTGCTATTATAGGATATGTCCCCACTATCCAGTGTGAAAAACACCACTTCACAAGAGGTTTTCCCAAATGTGTAGGTCATGACAAACAGAGCTGCTCTTATTTCCTGAATCAAGCTGTTTTATCAACATAGTGCCAGTTCTCCTTGGATAGGGTTCTCTCATGCCTAGCTCATTGGGTTTCAGTTAGCATCGTGATGGCGTCAAGTTCTTAAGAACTGACTAGGGACAATGGGTGAAAATTAGCGCACACAGCTAACTCTGGCTTATTTCCAACATCTTGTCTGTCAAATAAACAAATAAAATAAAATAAGTTGTTGACTCATCCTATGGAGATGGTGTGTCGCTAACTCCTGGATGGGGCATTTAGCATCTGTCACCAACAGGCAAGCTTGGTGCGCTAGCCTCCATCAGTCATGATGGAGGGATGTGCAAAATACCCAAGTAGCTGGGGATGTTGCAGCACTAGCACGCAGCACATGCAGAATGGGTTTCTGTCCCAGCCATTTTGTTGCCAAATGTGCACGCCTTAGTTGGTGACTTGACCTTGTCAATGGTGAGGGAAGGTTCAGGCTCTGTCATTGAGTCGATTTCATTGTATATGACAAGTGGTAAGCAGCTAGTATGGGGGCAAGGAGTAGGTACTGTTTGGTGACAGCCCAGCTACTAAACTCAGATAGCTATGCACGCACTGTTAAGTAGCCAAATGGTTAGCTTGCTCTATGAAATGTATTTGTAGTCTGTTATCCATGTCAACCATCTGAGAGTTTTCTTCTGGAAGCGAGAAGAGGTTTAAGACTGAAATGAGAACATTAGATAAGGCTTTTAATAGAGAGAGGAAGTCCCTCCTCTACGGAACAATGTCACATCTGTCTGCCAGTCAAGAATGGCCTAGTGTAAAATAGCTTCTGGAGGACAGTGCAGAAAGCGTGTCATATAGTGAAATACCAAAACAAATATTGAGAGAGATCGACAGGTGAGGCAAGGGGCCATCAACACATAATCTTCTTATTCTTCTTTTATGGCGGTTAGCATCTAGTTTATTGGTGCCTTACCACTACCTTCTTTTCTAGTGGATCAGACAATAGACTTACAATTTAAATACCCATAACAGAAACATTAATAGCAAATTAGTGGTTTTAAAATAAATCTGTACTAACACGTTATTGTCACATTCACTTTGACAGCCCTAGCCCTCTCCCCATGTAAAGCTAAAGAGAAAGGGTTTTTTATTCTCATATACTATTGCAGAAAGTATTTGTAAGCTAGTGGCTGTGCAGCAGAGTATTAACAGTTATTTCCCTGGACATTTAGGTTAACTGGCCACCTCCACAGTTTTTTCTTTCAGCTGTGCTGACAGCAGATGATTTCCAATCCCAAGTCTTTATGCTGCAGTAATGATGATATCTTGGATGACATATAGTTCCTGAGTTAATAGTTTAATCAGCAATCTAGTCAATATTTACCTTCACATTTAGGGATTGGCCCACTCCACATGACTTTTCCTCCTTCTAACTGACAGGAGATGGTCTCGGTTCCATGGCTTTTGACGAAACCAACTTCACAGACCACAGAGATGGAGCTGCCAAGCTGGAAACTGTCTCCAAAGCGGCGAGCGTTGATGGGAATGCCAGGGTCTGGGCACTCATTATGGCCAAATGCTGGGGTAAAAAGTTACAAGGAGGCACAGATATGATAGGGAAGATATTGGAGATTGGTTACTCACAGAGAGGGACAGACACATACGGTACACAAGAAATGTTATAAGAGAATATGACACCTATACATTACAGGCACTCATAGGCTACATTTTGATCTTTCTGAGAACCAGTCATAGATGCATTGCTGCAACATGATGTCTTGTTCAGTCCTGGCCAGGAAACGTCGACTAAATGTCTCCTGTAATCTGTCTGTTCTGTATTCCAGCCATGTCTTTTTATACTTTTTCTGATATTGGTCTTTTCTCATGCGAGAGTATATTTGCACTGTGCTTGGGTTGGATGTGACTTCTGATAAAACGTGCCTGCTTCAGGACATGAACTGGCCCATTGGATTATAAGGCTGTCAAGTCCAACTTTGAAATGTCATGTTTTCCAGCACACCAACAATATGGTATGAGCATGTGACAGACATGATAAAAAATGACAACTGCAGTGTCCCACAAAATAAAAAATGTTATATATGAACAATATTTGCTGAAATCACAGATAGACTACAAGAAACGTGTGGACATAACCCTTCAATCTAAATTTGTTCAAAGACTGCACGCAAGGTAAATTGTACACATCTATCTAAAGTGAACAAATATACTTTCCAACAAATCCAAAACTACTTTATGTACTGTACAGTTGTATCCTGGTGTCTGACAAGCTAGTCATCAATTCAACTAAGACTCACCTGGGTTTTGATCAGTTATAAAAGTTTTCACAGCTGCCAACTTTACAATAAAGAGTGAACTTCTGAAATGCTAACTGCTGCTAAAACCTTTATGTCTTGGTTTCTATTTTGACAAGTTAAAGACACAAGAAACTGTTCAAAAGGACCATTTTTGATTTCCTGGAAGGTGTACTGTTTCACTTCTGAACGAAGAAACGAAGAACGAAGTTTCCGCTTACTTCAAGTCTTTGTGCTAAGCAAGGCTAATTACATCCTGGACGTCGCACAGAGATGAAAATATCAGACAATAAACAATTTAAAAGTTCACAAAAAGTGTTCTGTTAATGCATTGCTTTCCACATTTTCCTTTGTTCTGCAACCTACACCCCTATTCTTAGCTGCTGTAATAACCACATAACCCTTCTTCAATCAATAAAGTGTGCTTTTTGTCTTTTCTCAAACAACTCTCTGTGTTGTTAAAGCTTCCAGTCTGATCTAACATCAGATCTACCTTCTTGTGTTTGATAACAGCTTGATTATAAAATGAAACATCCACTATCTAAATGGACACAAGTGATTGCTATAAAAATTATTACATTTTAACATTGTTTAGAAAATGGTTTGATTTTTGATTGTGACAAATGACATTTATGTCGCAAAATGGTTTAAAGTTGGATGGTTATAGGTTAAGATATAGGATCGAGTTTCACAATGAAACCACCTCACCCCTAATACAAGCATCAGAGGTCTAGGCTGAAAGTCATGCATAAAATTCATATATGGTTATATGAAAAGTGCTGCTTTATAACTTCAAAATAGAACAATGCGTCAGCCTCAGAGTCTCTTGCATTATTCTGTCACCAAACAAAAAAAATATGATCTTAAATCACATTCTTATTCTTGTTGTAACCATGTTCAACTTCAACTAGGAAAGTTAACCCTATTTTGTAGCAGAACAAATAAAACTGGTAATTTCTCTGTATTGAAATTGAAACTTTTAAAAAAAGAAATAGGAAAATGACATACTGCTATAAGTGATATTAAATCCTCTTCCTGACATGGAGTGATCAGCTTGAAACTCTAGCCTCAATGTGTTGGTATTGGACGTCAGATGGGAAGGACTCTCAGCTCCAGAGAACCTCCCGATAACACCAGCATCATTTGTCTCACCATCTTTCACTGTTAGGGAATCGTACGGTGCCTCTAGGTCAAAGTCATTAAAGGCCAAGTGGATTCTGGAGCCTGGCTCTGATTGGATGAGCCAGACACAGTTCATGTTGTTCCCATAGCCTTCTGGGTAATCTGGGGAGAGGACGGTGCCTGAGGGAGCTGTGAAGTTGGACATGCAGGGGACTATGGGAAGAAGACCATTACAGAGGCAGAGACAAAAAGAAAGAGAGGGACACAGTCAGAGAGGGGGAGAAATGGAAATTTATGAGAGGAAAGGGAGGAGGGGGAAAGAGATACACAGACAATTTTTTTCCTGTTAAATATTCATCTCCACAGCATCATCGGTCATCATCTGCTCCAGGCCATAATAAACTCTGTACTGTCACCATGGTGACAGGTCAGATTGAATGTTATCAACATCACAGCAGAGCACATGACATGGTTTTTGAAAAATTCTTTCCTCTGCAGCCATGTCCCTGAACATTACCTACAAATAATACTTTTATGTAATACTTACATATGCATATGGGGATGTTTGCCGACCACTGATTGTTGTCTTGGCAGGAGATAGTTTTCTCTCCAATCAGCTCGAAGCCAAACTGGCACTCAAACCTAAGAATCCCTCCATTTGAAAAACTGTCCCCTTCTCTTATTCCATAGAGAGGAGTTCCAGGGTCGCCACAACTCTCCTTGTCTATTTCTGTAAAGACACAGTTTCAAAATTGGATATTAACATCTTTGTGGACCTTCGTTAAGTCTGGAGATATTTGTATTATTCTCATAGTAAACAAATCATGTCAAAAGACCAACACTAATAATGAATTGAATGGATTCCTGTTAACAATCGTTGTCTGTGTTGCCAAAAGCCTACTCCTCAGTGCTGTCAGCTTACACTGTTGTCCAAAAACTACTAAAAATTCATCATTGAGTGCCACCATTGCACTGGGTGACTAGTTCCTTCGTTAAACTGAACATACACAGCCCTGATGTAAATACTCACAAGATTACCAAATGTATATTAATACAAAATATCCCCCAACAAATTCACAATTTACTCCTGTTAGATTACTGTTTGGTAGGTCTTTTTGAAAAATTAAGTATATTATATATTCATGTTTAAGTTTTAAATATTACATTGAGACCAAGCAGTTTTGGGCTGAGAATCACAAACTGACTAGGGAAAATGGACTAGGTTACTCATGGGATTTGTTGAAATTTATAATATAGAATATCAACTTCTTAATACTTCAACATGGATCTTGACTTAAGATTCATAGATATTGTATCTCTATCGAATTTTTTTTATTTGACATACAGCGGTTGGCAAAATAAAGTTAATTGCAATTGAGTAGAAAAATTAAGCTTAATCACAACTAATAACATTGGCACAAATGTGCATTTTAATGTGTCAGTTAGTAACAATTTTCTGTTGGGAGGTAATTTGTCAAAAAGTAATATTTGTTAGGAGGAAAATATTCATCTTGAAAATCATATAAAAATGAACAGTGTTCACAAGTAAAAACAAAGTGGAGTGACACATGAGAAATATACAATAGACTGTGCCAGCTGGCATGCAGACTTGTAAAGCTGACCTGAGGTGCAGTATTTTCAGTATGCTCACTTCAAAATATGTTTTTCCAGAGTCCATTATCATCAAGTGTTATATTTTGAATACCCTGAAACTGTATGTTCTCACACGATGTGAGGCAAAAGAAATCAGTTAGGGCCACATGGAAAGTTACTATTATACATCTCTCCAGTGTTTGTTTTTTGAAAAATGTTAAAATGATAGATAATAAAGATGACTTAAATCCATGACTAAGCAATGTCAGTTACATTTGGCAGCCAGCTCCTTCAGTGTCTGTTGCTGGAATCTAGCTTCAACAACATTTATGCAAATGTAACCATCGAGTGTTATCAGCCCCAAATACCCAATGGTCAACTTTTCCTGCTGTGAAAAATCATGCTACAGTACAAGAGCTCAAGACATCATCCACTTTGAACAGAAATACACTGACAACACGATGGACTCTTGCTTGAAGACGACTGGCTCTTGGTTTGCTGATTCGGGCAAATTTCTAGAATGCTTCTACTTCTTAGTTCATGTAGCCTAGAGCAAGTTTGTATCCATATATATCTGTATACCTTCCTTCCCCTGAGTTTGCAACATGTTTTTCTTCATTTAGTCTGACCATAAGGTTAATAGAAAGAAGAAAAAAGAAAAGGCGATTTAAAACAAAAGAAAAACAGAGATCACAAAACAGGGGTGCATAAAATGGACTTACACAAAAATCAGAGGTGGGATAATAAAAGACAGCAACATATCAAACACTCAAAACAGCTTTCTGATGAAAGAATGCTTTAAGAAGACATTTAAAATACACCAATGATGTTGGCTGTCTGATCTCGATAGATAGACCAATAAATAACCAAAATAGCCCCATCCATCAATCTAAGTGAGCGTCCTGGCACATAGGGGTTTACTAAGGTTTTGGTATAATTTGGAACAATGCTATTTGATGCTTATAAGTAGAAATTTGAGCTGAAAAAAGTATGACTGGACAACATATTTCACTTTAGCATCAAAAGAGAGATCTCTATCAAAAATAAATCCAAATTTTCTAGTAGTTTGCTTACTGTTTTTGGTCAAGGAACTAAGCTTACTGTGAAGCAGGCTGGTAGAATTTGAGTACCAACAACTATGACCTCAGACTTATCATCATTGAATTATAAAAAGTTTTAGGATAGCCAATGTTTAACTTCACTGAGGCAGGCAAACAGATTATCAATGCTGCTGGGGTTTGAAGAGGGACATATAACTGTGTGTCATCTGTGTAACAGTGGTGAGAGATACTATGCTAAGCTGTTAAAAGCAGATCATTAGGAACCTTCATGGGGCTGTCTCTGTGAGCTCTAAAACCTGACTGAAAGCTGTTAAGAGTATCATTACAATTCATAAAAGATATTAATTGAGTGGAAATAATTTTCTCAAGCACCTTACATAAAAATGACAATTTAATTGGTCTGTAATTATTAGTAATACGGGGTCCAAATCAGGCTTTTTCAGTCATAGTAGATGATTTAAAACAAATGGGAAAATAACCAGAAGGTAAAGAACTTTTAATAATTTAAAGAATAAAATGGCCATCATATGTGAATATCTCTTTTTAAAACTTATTTAGGAAAATATCTACAACACAGGAAAATGATTTCATTTGAAAAGTTAGTTCATATAGTGCTGATATGCTGATGGCTTGAAACTAGGAAAGTGAAACAAGATTATTGTTGGGAGATTTTGTGGGTAGATTTTGTAGATCAGGGACAATTTGAGACAAAATACTTTCCACTTGTTGCTGTGACAATGCAAATTTCCCCATTGTGGGACTAATAAAGGAATATTTTATCTTATCTTATCTTATCGAATGCTCTCTATCCTCCCACTAAAATGAGCAGTGATCTCTCTGTCCAGTCATTTTCAGGTACAAGATCTGTGCTGGATGGACCATTGAGAACAGAATTGATTACACTGAATAAAACAGATCCTTCTTTTATTCTATATAAAGGTACCACTGTGGCACTATAATTCTCTTCAAAATTTCGGGTAAGGTATTTCTGGAAATATACCCACTATTTCTCCAGCTTTCCTCTCCTTTATTCCCCTGCTATCCTCTCCCATTTTCAGTATTATTTACAGGAGTGGTTCATGGCAGCAAGCAAAGGTGTGTGCCTGTGTGTGCGTGTGTGTCTGAGTGTTGGTTTGTGATGTATTGCATTAATTTCCATCATGACACCGTCTTTATGAGACCCACAGACTCAACCAATCACAACCTAACCTAACCCACATGCTTGTGCCTGAACACACACACACACACACACACACACACACACACACACACACACACACACACACACACACACACACACACACACACACACACACACACACACACACACACACACACACACACACACACACACACACACACCAGCAGAAGAATGGAGAGCAAATTGCTTGGGAGAGAAAACAGGCATACTGTTGGAACATTCCTATAGTACTGCCACACAGATACTGTACACACATGCACACACACACTTTCACTCCCTGAACATCACACAGTGACACACATCTTTCTCACTCTCAAACACACACACACATGCACGCACAAATAATCCTATTGTGTTTGTAACAACAAGTCTGATAAATTCACAAAGGGGATTACGCTCCTTAAAGCATATGTATGTGCGTGTGAATGTGTATACAGTACATGTGCAACTTCAATATTATGTTTATGATTGCACATCAAGCCCCTATTCCATTCTGTTCCATCTATACGTTCTATCAGGCTCACAATATATTGTCCATGGGAATACACATGTATACACAAACCCGTACACACCACACAAACACACATGCACTATCTACAAGAGTACGATAATAGATTTTTGGGAAAATAATGAGACTGGAGAGGAAATAAAACTTGCTTATTGGCTGGTTTCTCTTTTGTGACCATTGCAAAATTGATTTTACTGCTAGGGTGCTAATACTGATCAAATGCTGAATGTATAGTTGTACAGTTACATTCTGAGTCTGATGTTTATCATATAAATTGTCTACTGCAAGTTCTGGCTGTTGATGGGCTTTATTTAGAATATGTGTATCCCTTATCAATGGCACTGACACAAAGCCAAGATACATTAACTCATTAAACCACATAAAATAATAATCTAAGGTAACTATAATAGTCACAAGAGAAGAGAAACTGAGTGGAAAGTCTATTATGTGCTCTCAAGTAGGTTTGCTTTGTGAAGATGAAATGAGAAATTCGGCCTGTCTAATTAGCTTGAGGTTGTCTGAATCTGTGACCTAAAGGGAGTGACTCAAATTGACTTGTTCACACTGTAGACATCACTGAAGACGGTCTGTTGAATGAAAATTGCCACCTTTATTACTCTACAATAAAGACGTTTTTATAGACATTTTTCCTGCCTCTCATAGCTTCCAAAGCAGGCCACTGAGGAGTTTCTGGAGATTGATTTGATAAGTGATGTGTATAAGAAAGACATCAATTTTCTGTTCTCATTAAAATACACAATCTCTGTTGGCTCTTGTTACACAAAGTGCACAAAAGGGATCGATGATGTAACTCTGCAATAAATGTAACTTTCTTCAAATTGGTCTCCAGGATCACGTATAATAATTGGGCTATTTCCTTTGATCTGGACATATCACGGTGCGGAAATATTTCTCTCCGCTCTCCTGTAGAAACTCCTCCTCCTCAACTACAGACCCGCACTCTGTCTCATGACCTTGTACCTGTAATAGGCTTGTGATTCCAATATCATCAGTGAATTTCAGGATGTGCCTGCCCTCACAAAGATTCCTACAATCATCCATGTAAAGAAAGTACATGTGAGAGAACAGAACACCATCTCTCACCATCTGAGAAAAGCAAGTTACACAATCTGAATAAATAACTAATTAAATGTTGCATCAAGTAAACACACAATTGCTTTAAGTACACTGTGTGATATCAAAACAAGTGAATAAAACCTATAAAAGCCTGCCAAGACACACTTAAGAAAGGTTAAAGAAGTATTAAACCATCTGGAGTTCCTTCTTGATGAGCCTTTTGAATGACCTCATGATCAATGAGGGCTTAAACAACATCTTGTATGTTATGCATACGTGCAGCAGTGCATAGTCAAAACTTGTCAGTTTAATCTGTTTTTGTATTGTAGGAAATCCCTTGGATAGGGAAGTTGCCAGTGATGTTTGAATTGGCCATCAGTCAGAATAAGAAACAGGACAATTCGTCACAGTCACTGGACCAGCTCAGCTGCCCAATGCATGCATACGTGATTTGAAATGTATGGATTATATTATTAAGTCTTAATGAGAGAAACTCTCCATTTTTTGCAATGAATTTCGACTGAATGAGCTAAAGATATAGTATTTCAATATGGGTAACACTGGTGGCTACAAGAGGACTGAATATTACATGAGTCAATCATTCATGACTAGAAAATTAAATGCTGTTTACAGTTCTGTGATTAAGTAAGCCCTGCCCTTCCCAGGTTACCTCTAAGGCACACATGCACAGATTTGCACAGGCACACACACCAACACAAACAAGCAGCCAGCTTTGGCTCAACACCCCTATACTAAGGTTGACTATAAAATTCAATTACATGTCTGGTTATGTTATGAATGAATATTTCATGAATTCATATTTCATGGTGTTTCAGTCATTTTGAATGAAAAGCGGTTTATTGCTGTGATTAAGAGACTGCTCAGTACCTTGACTACAGTATTGTAACGAGATTGAGATCCTTTGGGTCCTGGCAACCCAAAAATCTTAGGGGTGCAGGAAAAATATATACTAATGCTGGTCATAATGGATGGTCAACAGGATGAGATTACTTGTATAAAAATATGAGAGGTTGTTGTTATTGAGCCTAATGATGCAAATGAAGTTTGGCCATCTATTAAACATGTTTGGCATTAAAATAAATGTAAGCTTTAGTTCAATTTGTTTCCCTCATGGATTCTTTCACCAACTTGCTTCCTCTGTCTGTCTTGCTTTCTAAATTTACACCAGAGAAACTGTATGAATGCACAAATGGAGGGAAAATACAGACACATACATACATACATACATACATACATACATACATACATACATACATACATACATACATACATACATACGTACATACAGACTGCAGTCTCTTGGTCCCTCTCAACATACTGTAGATATATGCTATGAATTGGCCACTGCTAAAATATCAGATAAGGGGATTAATTACTTTGTCGTTTGTTTCATATAAATATGTGGTCCTATGTGTAACAATTTGAAAGCAGTAAGCTTGTTGTGTAATAAGAATGCATCCCAGCTGGAAGACAGTTTACCCTGAAGTGTAATTAAATAGGTAGATTCTTGATGTTGACACGTCCCAATTGTATAGGTTAAAGGTTTATTATTAACAGGAGATCGGGGTCAAACATTCAGTCAGAGCCCTGACCATCCTGTGTTAAACGATGCAGAACTAACCCGTAAAACCCCCCACAGCATTGTGTAGTTTCAGAAGAAGGGGGTCACATGGAAGTCACTATTGCGCCTGTTTAAAGGAGGTCACAGGAAGGTCACATATCCTGGACTGTGAGAAGATGGAGGATGGAGTCAGATCAACAGCCAATCAGGAGACGACAACACCTCACACATTACATCAACATTCTGTATTTTTGTATAAATGGGTCAGGGAAAGGATAGGAGTCAGACTACATGAACTGACACACACTGTTGTTCATCAGGGACAGGAAGATCTCGACCCAGAGCTCTGTATGTTTTATTCATTTACTGCTAAATAAAATAGCCTGTGAGACCGCTCATCTTCTCCTATCCTTTCATTTAACGAACACACGGACTGAGCTAACACATAGCGTAAGATTTAGCAAGTAGAATTAGCTCAAGTCGCAACAATACACACACCCACCAGTCAAACCAAGGGTCAACTGGGCAGTAAAAATCCACCTTGACATCTTTCCACCTCATAAAATACATCACATATTAAAAACTGTTAAAAGCAGATGAAATATCTAAAATAAAATCTCAAAAGTAAGAGCTGACATTGTTCCGTGTGATGGGATACTGAAAAAAGAAGAGAAGTGAAAAAAAAACCAAACAAACAGATGCCAAAAGACGGATGGCACTGAAACATTCAGATTCAGTGAGGATAATTTTTACTTGTCAAGGAGTTGTGATTTAACATGTTTGATGCATAGTCCTTAGCTGCAGAGTAATATCAGGTAAGCTAATAGCATGCTATGAGATAAATCTAGAAAAATGTGTCATGAGATGAACATGTGCATCATCAGACCCTCTTTTACAACTGGCTATGAAGCAGACACTTGACGTTTATGCTGCATTTTGTACTCTCCTAGCACAGTGCTATATAACACAGCATAATGGGATAATGCCAGAAGGATGCACTTATAAAAAGCTCATTGGAATGAGTCATAGCCGGAAACAATTTCTCAGAATCACCATTCACATGTATTTCAATACAAATGGGTAAGACTAACTGCAAATATTTGAAGTTAGCGTTCTGTGTTTTGTATAATTAAGGGGCTACCTTATTGAAAAAATACTAAAATGCAAGTAATTACTCACTTCCATATGTCCTGCAGGCATATTTACACTCTCCGTGAACTTCATTAGGAACACCTGTACAAACCAAAGCAAGCCAACACAGCTCTGCCATAAATTTTATTGTATAGTTTTTATTGAGGTCGTAGTCGGTGCTTAAGTGCATTATGTTGAAAAGTGTCACTAATATTTTGCCCCTTTCATGCCCCCAATCAAGTACAGATTTTATCCCCTGGTCGGTGCTAGGGGGTCTCCGACCTATAGGGGGCCTCCAAACCCTCCCAAACTGTGCCCTCATCCTGGAGTTGCTTTTTGCTATCAAATCAAATAAATTAATTTTGTGTGTGTGTGTGTGTGTGTGTGTGTGTGTGTGTGTGTGTGTGTGTGTGTGTGTGTGTGTATTTGCAAATAAGTAAAAGATTATGATTGGCTTCCTGGCTGTGTTTGTATGATGATAATACTGATGAAACAAATCAGGCCAGGTGGTGACCGTGAGAATTTAGGGTGTGAGGGGACGCTTTGAACATCATGAATAACAAACGTTGGAGCAGTGGAGGAGCAAAGAGAAAGACAAAAATAGAAAAGGATATCAGACACATTGAATCTAAAAAACACAACAAAAAACGTCTATCTCCACTTTTTCAAAAGTTGGCTTGCTTGCAAAAGGCCTGTAGAGGACAATGCTAACAGCAAAGAGGAAGAGGACAGTAACATGGCAGGAGCCACTACAAGTTCAGCTGAGCATCAGCATGAAATTGAGGCAGGGAACCAGAGCCAGTGCCACCTGTTCAACTGCCCCACCCTCATCTCCACTTGAGCCCGAAAGGCAGCCACATTGTTATCTGCCAGCCTGGAGCCGCCTTCCCCAACGTGTGTGTAGCCTTGAGGATGTTTCTCACTTTACTGGTGACAAACTGCGACGGAGAGTGCTCATTTTCCCACAGGATGAGGATTAAAAATGATCTGACAACATGGATGAGTTAACGTCGCTTGAACTCTCTATCAATACTGGCAATAGAGTCAAAAATAATCAGAGACCATGTTATTGAGAAGTTTTTGAGCAGAAAAGCCAGAAAGAAGACCATTATATAAAAAAGGCTTTCTCTCATACACATATTTCTCTCAAACATTAGGCTATTGGCTATCATTGTGCGTGTCAACTGGGGAAACACTGGGTGGTTTTTGTTGTGAAGCAGCCATAAGAAGCTCTATTTATGGATTGTAAGCACTAACCATGATCATTCACTATCAAACATGTGTAATATGGCGTTTCGTTTTCAAACAATGAGGAACAAGAAGGAGCAGCCATAGTGAGCCATGCTCTGCTACTGTGTGGAAAACTACTCATGCAGTGTACAGCATGAAAATAGCTTTAATTATTATTGACAGTCTTGTTTATTAAAAGAAGGTGTGTTTGTTTGGCTTCGCTATAAATGAGTACACCAGCTGTTCTGTTGTTTTTCTGACAAAGGCCTGGCTGCTGTAGTATTAAATATTGCCACAGCAACAACAGGTGTCACCAAATCTCAAATACATGTAATGCACAGCATTCTCATTTAATCTCACTAACTGATTGGTTACCTGACAGTTTTGATGAGTTGTGACAACCATATGTGTTGTTACACAAGACACACATCTGACATCATACATCACAGTGTATGTGACAGTTCAATCACTGTGATGTACAGGTGTCTTTATCTGCCACATCTCTGGTCAAAATGTCGCTTTTCTATGCAGCAGGTGAGTAAGGGCAAATGAGCACCTGTGCCTGATCCAACTGTCAGGAATCAGCTGGTGCCTCTAAGTGGACCAGAAGGTTTACTCTGTGTGAATCCCGCATCAATCCAACTGGCAGCTGGTGCATTTAAATTATAGAAAGCAATGGCGCCCTAAAATCCCACTCTGTGGCTGCCCTTAAAACCTCAAATTTGACAAGCTGGTGATAGAATACTGCTGAAGCCGGTCAGAGATCTGACAACATTTTTGAAAAATAGACTTAGCAACCAAAACAAAGATTACAAACAAATATAGGAGAAGTGACAGTAAGACAAGTGCATATTATTTGTCCTTTTCCTAACACTTCTGTGGCCACACACCAAATGCAAATATAACTGTTAATCATATGATGCTTTAAGAGACAAACTTTTCAGCGTATTTTACATCTGTATGGGCTCCTCTGCGACCATTACAAGAAGAAAAATATGTGCATTTCTTCTGTCGGCTTTGTGTTTTATGAAGTGATAACACATAGTCACAAATTCAATATGCACTATTTATTCCATACACAACACAATGGAACTGTCTATTTGCAATCTGTTTGCTATTTGTGCTGCATTTCATGAGGTTATGTATTCAAAACCAAAACATGCGGTACACAAAACGTATAACATAGTCATACCTACCCCCCGAAAACGACAACAAAAGTACATTCATAAATATAAGTAAAATAAGTTATATATAACTAATATGTAAATTATTCCTTGTGGAAAAAAAGAAGTTAGATAACCTTTTTTAAAAATACCACATGGAGAAACCCTGGCCTGCTTCCATGCATTAACACATTCAATATCCTTTTTCATTTGATAGAAAAATAAAATAAATGACTGTGACGCTCTTTTATTGTTGTTGATCTCAAACCATAAAGAATATTTAAGGCAAATAGTATGCTTAGAAGGTTTATGTATATAGATATTGTATAAGACAAACATACACACACAGAGATTTATTACGCTCTAAAACCTCAATGACTTCTCTTTATGGACTGTGCAGAAATATATAAGCTTTTGATAAATTCATTTGTTTATATGGTAGACAGAAACTCACTGAAACTTTAATGTAAATGATGTCAGTAATGTTGCAGTGCTCACTTAAATCTATGGCTGTGACATACCTTGGTTAGGGTAGACTGAAGGATTGCTGCACCGAAAGTGTATATGTATGTGTGTGTGATTTGTATGCCTTACAACAGGGAATGGAGTCAAAGTGTTGCCATGTTGGTGACCTTGGCTTTAATAATAGATGAATGGTGACAAGACAAAGAGAGGGTCAGAGAGAGTGAGACAGAAAAAAGCTGAGTGAAAAATAGAAACATAGATAGAGGACTGGTCATTTGACAGGTGACAGAAGAGAAGAAGGGTGTTTCATACAGGAAATGGGCTGAGATGAAGGAGGGTAGAAAGCAGAGAGACATAACATAAGTGCATTAGAGGGCCTCTGACAGAGAAAGTATTATGATTTCAGAAAGAAAGGAATGAGAGAATGGGGGATAGAGAGGGGGCTAATGAGGAAAAATGAGATGGAGAGAGAGTTAGAAAGAGACAAGGGAAAGGAGGAGCATGTGAGGAGTGAAAGAGGTGAGTGACTTGGTAGGGCTTCGTTGGCTCACTGATGGAGGACCTGTCTGACACATACACACAAAGAAAACACAAACGCACATACAGTGTGTAGTGCATCAGTGACTTTGCAGCAAGGCTAGAGTTACTGATAATGTTTATATTTCATAGCCAAGGTCTATGGGATGTGGCTTTAGGAACACACACACAAACACACACACACACACACACACACACACACACACACACACACACACACACACACACACACACACACACACACACACACACACAGTATTGCCCCTTTCTCACATCTCTCAAAACCACACGCACATCTCGCACAGCCACCCACTAATAACAAAAGCACCCAACTTTATAGTAAATCTTGTGGTTGATGGAGCCAGCACTCACAGACAAACACATTTATCATGCATTAAGTATTGGTAGAATTATTTCAAGGTATTTGGGTGTGAGTGTTTTCTGCGTTTTTTTGTCACTGGAGTAAGGTTGTCACAATACTAGAATTTTAAACTTCAATATAATACTGGTATAAATAAACTATACTCAATACCACTTTCGATGCCACGTTGAAAATTAAAGAAAAAGTCCTAGGCACACAAAGTAGGATAATGTTTTTGTTTGTTTTTAAATGTAAACCCACGTGGTGGGTCCATTGCTGGAGAGAATGTCATAATGTTGTTTCATTTATGCAGCCTTGGGTGGAAAATATGATTATAGATATGTTTGGTGTTTTTTGTTATGTTTTTTTAATTTTTGTTTATAGCTTTGGTACTTTCAATACTATATATTTGTATAATTAACGGATATTGTATTGTTTTAAACAGTATTGATACTTTTGACAACTAGTATATGAAAATGTACATTAGGGAGATACAATATTAATATTATACAGTAATAATATTACAAACATAAATATATAACAAACAGAAATTCTAATAAGGATCACTTAAATTTGGTAAATTAAATAACTGTGATCATTCATTATGTAACAAGCAAGAAAAGTAATCTTCATAAACCTATTTTTGGCATTTCTGTACTGCAGTTTCCTCTTACTTCTCAGCCAAAATATGAACCAAAACCAGTTTATCTGTGGGATGCTAACAACAGCTGAAAAATCTGGCCAATCCAGAACACCTAACACCTACAATAGCGACAATTTTCTGTCATTTGATTAACCTTGTGGGGTTACAGTATACATATATCACATTGGTCTGTATGGAATAAAACTACTATACTGAATACAGACAGTTAAATCTCTGCAAAGGAAAGAACATCAGACCACCATGCTCACGCAATGGGGCATTATCATAAGCATGGATGGATTTAAATGGTGGTTCCCTCCATTCATTTTTTTATTGATCCCTGTTTGGATATTACCCAGGAGAAATGAATTAAGCTACATGAAACTATTGTGATTGAGTTCCTAAGCAGATACTTTCGTGATTTGAAGTTGGTTTGACCCCTTGGCTATTTGTTAAACATGCAGTTCTTTATCAAGTTATGTGTTTTAAACTATAGCATGGTTTATAGCACATTCAGGCTTACACTACTTAAACAAAATTAAAGAAAAAAGACACATTGGTAAAAAGATAGATTTGTGGTATTTGATTAGTTAAGTACCCTATATGATATGAGATGTTTAAAATGTATTATATAATATGAGCTGCTGTCATATTTGAAAATGTAAAAAAACGTATAAAACCTACAATTCATTACGACCGCAGGTTATATTAATCACTGTGTAGTGACTATCATTTATATTTCACTGTGAAACTCAAGGAGTACAAAAGGGCAAAGATATATCAAAACAATGTGTCATCTTCACACCACTTTTGGAACTCACTGCAATTCAGCACTGTGACCTCATTATGACAATAAATCTACAAATGATGACACTCAAATGAGGCACACAAAGTTCATTTCTGCAGCAAAGCACCTCTCTGTGTTTCATGGACTGTTATCAAATTCACACTACATCCATCAAATAGAGAACTTTGGAAAGGTTAATATTTCTTCGTATGGTCAGAGCTGAATCATCAGAATGGACAAAAACCTAGCTCGTAGTTGATATTAAGATAAAGGTCAGGTGTTGTGAAAAAAAATAATTTAATTTCAAAACTAAACGGTAAACTAACAGATATAAAAAGGTATTTTGCTGTGGCATATACTCTATAGTTAAAAATGAAATAAGTACTGTCTGATCCTGGAAAGTTGCCCTCTTCTCTCAAGGGCTTTTCTGTGCAAGATCCTAAGACACCAAAGTTACAAAGTTGTCTTTTCCTAGATTTGTCACAACAACACCTCTAATAGACCACAAGGGCAAATTGTTTAATTCTAATCTAATAATTCATCTCATAATACCAGAGGCATCAGGATCATTCCGACTGGGAGTCTCCCATAGGTGGTAGTCTGTGTCTGAATAGTGGGTTGACTCCTGCTTTTGAAGGCATGTTATAAGAAACAAATCATCTGTGAACAAAAGCATCAGTACTGCTGGACTCATTGAAGATGACTCACCTCGGAACTCTCTGTGGGACAGTATTATATGACAGTATTAACTGTGTCCACTCCACGACAATCAACAAGACAATCAAAGAGAATCAATGGAAGAATCAGTGTCACATCTATCTGTGCAAGAAATGTGTTTCTTCACATTGTTCCTTTTTCAAATGATCCCATTTTCATACACTGTATGTGCCATGTATGAAAAGCTCCTTAGACAAGCACACATTGAGGGATAGTCTAGCCGACCTGGCTATACAATTGTTGCCATAGAGACATTGCTAAAATTAACAATTGTATAGTGATGTTGCGACCAGGGACAAGGTCGCCTGGGCTCTGCCTGAATAACTGAGAGCGATTCCATTCTTTTCCTTCAGATGTGACGTGGCATTTCACTCTGTCAACACCAGCATTTTGATATATAACTGTTGTCTACTTGGTTGATCAAGTTTGTGTTCATCAATAAATCTCTTTGCTTAAGATGTCCATATCTCTTCGAGTTTCTGCATTTACGAGTTCTTACCAGTTATCAATATTTTCATTCACATAATGGCATTATCAGCAGGATCCCGAGAGAACAACAACAGCAAGTGGTAAATACAAAGGTTCTTTCATTTTGCTTTGCCACGTCTGTGCCTGACAGGATCAAAAATTACTTTTTATTTTCTGCAATTTGTCTGTGAGAATCTATGGCTTGAATAAGGTCAGGGATCAGTGTCTGAGGAGTGTCCTGGTTGAACTCTCTGAGAGCGTTGCTCAGGATGAATGTGCCATACAAACTTTTCAGTGGATGTTCAAATCAAAAGTAGTGGAGTGAT
Organism: Scomber scombrus; assembly: GCF_963691925.1. NCBI lineage: Eukaryota > Metazoa > Chordata > Actinopteri > Scombriformes > Scombridae > Scomber > Scomber scombrus. The sequence goes on from NC_084985.1 coordinate 13,051,069, forward strand.
GAGGTGGAGCAAGAGTGAGTTTTACTGCTACATCATTCAAGTTTGTGTAAGAGGAGCACTGTGTTATTTCTTATTTGAGAGTTACATGTAAGGTACATTGGGCCACATGAAAGACATTCCTTTGTCTACAAACACAATGTTCACAAAAAACCCTCAACGTTTCATTTTTCCCAGCCCCTTCATACAGAAATAATTCCCTCAATCTCCCCTCTCTTTCTCTCATATATAAGGACTTGCTCAGTACTTACCTTTATAGTTGATCTTAAATCCTATAGATCCGACACTTTCATCTGACTGTAGGTGAAGCCACATCTGGTGGGTCATACTGACAATCAGGTCAGGAACAAAGCTACCCGATAGGCTGGAACACAAATTATATTACTATTAAATGACTGGTTTCATAATTACCATTGTAAAAACGTGTGATTTTCATCACTGCAATCACAGCCATGAATTCTCAAGTGCTGTTCTGAGTGTGAACAAATTGCTGGAACAAACTGTGCTGAAATTGAATACTTTGGTTTGGTTTGCTTTGGTTTTGCAGAACGCTGCCTCATGAGAGCAAATTGCTCAGAGTACACTCATATTATCTGGCCTTTTTTGAGATTGCCAGCGACTTTTACACATGAAAGTTAACAGTGACAGTCTGCAAAGTGAATTGAAATCATCCGTATAAAGACTCTACATCTGTTATGCTTTTGGGCACAGCAGAGCATTTTGAAAATTCAAAGAACAGTTCATCTTTTTAAGTGGGGCACGCATAATGCAGACTGCTGTTTTTACAATGAGACTAATTGCAAAAAAAGAAGATGGAGAGTTTTATGCTGGATTGGCCGCTGATGACTTACATCAAGATCCAGAGTGACAAATATTACTAGAAGACAACTTGATAGTAGTTTTTACTGATCACTTAGACCTGATATTTCAATTGGTTTATAAAGCATTTGCTATACTGACAAAAGTGGTGTTGCCTACTAGGGCATCTGGCCATTATAAAAACACAATCTGCTTTATCACATCACTGAAAGAAAATGCAAAAATGCAGTAAAGGCAGCACCTTTTTCTGAATGTTATTACTTTCATGTTTCAGGAGTTTATCTCATAACATTACTTTAGTGAAGGTGTTTTGTTGCAGTAATATGCCTGTTAGGACAACAGAACATGCTCCCTATGTATTCACTCAACAAAGCTACATGCCGACAATTGCACAACAAGTGATTATTCAGAGCACATTCAAGGTCGTCATTATCAGCAGGTAAGTAGCAAACTGTGTGGGGATGGAGGTACAGCATGAATGCATGATTTTTCAAGTGCGGAAGAAGCTTTGAGTATGTTTTAGCTAACTACCTGTTTTTAATTAGATGGACATTGGGAGTTTATTATATACTAGCTCATGCTTTCACTTGTCAGTATCCTTGCATGTTCATTGACACCTGCTGGACATTTTGTGTGTTGCAACCATGTGCTTTTGTTTGTTTTGGGTAATGACTCCGCCCTCACCTGTCATGCTTCCATGTGGTCATTGTCGGCCATTTTGTGCTCACCTGTACTCCGTTAACTCCTAATGATTAGGCCTACTTATTCTGTGCTCTGTCAGCCCCAGTTTGTCAGATTGTCCCAGTCTTTTGTTCTGAGCACATCTACCGTTGTTACCTGCTTTTCCTGTCTGCCAACCTGCTTGTTTGTACTCTGCCTGTGAACCTGGTTTTTGGATTTTGCCTGCCGATTTGGATTATCTGCCTGTTTGGACTGCTTATTTGGACCTGACCCTTGCCTGCCTCTAGACCACTCTTTGGACTGCCCTCTAGTTTGTCAGCTCTTTTCCTGTTTCAGTTTAGTGGCCAAGAGCCTGCATTTTTGTTGAGTTTTTTCACCGTTTGACGGGACATTCTTTGTTGGAGTTGTTTTTTTGACTTTTTCTGTTCAATTAAAAACTCTTGAATTTGGAACTTTCTGCATTTGGGTCCGAACTTTCTACAAAACCTGACATTACAATCTGACCAGATAATGGACCCAGCAGAAATAAGTAAGGTTCTTGATCGGCATGGAGCAACGCTGGGGAAACACCAGGCACAAATTGAGTTTGTTTCCAGGACGTTGGAGGCAGCTACAGCAAGTGTGACGGACCTTGCTGCTAGGGTGCAACAGCTCCAGTTAGCCTCCTCAGTACCACCTCCTCCAGCTGCTCCAGCCCGAGAACCTCGCCTGCCTCCACCTGAGACTTACTCAGGAGATCCAGGATCCTGTCAGTCATTCCTAGCTCAGTGTGAGCTGATTTTTGGACTACAGCCATTGACTTTTCCTTCCGATCGTTCTAAGGTTGCCTACGTCATCACCCAGTTGTCTGGAAGAGCTCGTGAGTGGGGAACGGCCATCTGGAGCAACCAGGTGGCGATCCAGGATGACTTCACTCAATTCACTGGTGAAATGAAGAAGGTCTTCGATCGCTCTAAACAGGGAAGGGAGGCTGCTCGTGAGATCCTTAACCTCCGTCAAGGCCGCAGGTCAGTGTCCGACTTTGCAATAGAATTCCGGACTCTGGCGTCCTCTACTGGTTGGAACCTGGAAGCTCTGTATGATACGTTTTTCAATGGACTTTCTGAAGGGATTAAGGATGAACTCATTCCCCGCGATTTGCCTTCATCTTTTGATGGCTTGGTGGATGTGGCTATCCGTGTGGACACTCGGCTAGGTCAGCTTCATTGGTTGAAGACAACCAGTAGTTCTCAGCGGACTGAGCTTCGTCGAGGGTCCAGTTCTCCTCTTCAGGTCCTTGAGGGGGGATCAAGGTCGTCCACTCCGGCTCCTCCAGAGCCAATGAAGATAGACCGGACTAGTCTTTCACCAGCTGAGAGACAGCGAAGGCTGGAGTCTCGTGCCTGTCTGTACTGTGGTCAGCGTGGCCATTTTGTTTCAACCTGTCCTGTAAAAGACAATGCTCACCAGTGAGGCGGGGAGTACTGGTGAGCGCAATTCCCTCAAGGATCTCCCCATCCCTTCGCACTGTTCTGCAAGCAACTGTGATGTGGAGGAGCCATCATCACACCACCTCCGTCCTCATTGACTCTGGAGCTGAAGAGAGCTTCATTGACGTATCACTGGCCACCAGATGGGGAGTTCCAGTAACCACCCTGCAAGTGCCATTGACTGCCTCAGCGCTAAACGGGACCTGTTTCGCCAAGGTAACCCATATCTCATCCCCGGTGAGTTTGATGCTCTCTGGTAATCACACTGAGGAGATTGCTCTTTATGTTATTGATTCACCACAGATTCCCATAGTTCTTGGTCACCCTTGGTTAGTCAAACACAACCCGCACATTGATTGGGAGAAGAATTCTATTTTGGGCTGGAGCCCATTCTGTCATTCCCAGTGTCTGAGGTCTGCCCTTAACCGATTCCCTGTTTTTCCTGAGCTACCTGAGGAGTTTCCAGACCTGTCAAGAGTTCCGGAGGAATACCTAGACCTGAGACCCGTCTTCAGCAAGTCCAGGGCAACTTCTCTACCACCTCATCGTCCATATGATTGCTCTATAGAGTTGCTTCCTGGAGCTTGTCCGCCTCGAGGTCGTCTGTACTCTCTGGCGCCCCCTGAGAGAATGGCCATGAACAAGTACATTGAGGACTCCCTAGCAGCAGGTATTATCCGTCCCTCGTCCTCTCCAGCAGGGGCAGGGTTTTTCTTTGTGGACAAGAAGGATAGATCATTAAGACCTTGCATTGATTACCGGGGCCTCAATGATATTACGGTTAAGAACAGATATCCTCTTCCCTTGATGTCCTCAGCCTTTGAACTGTTACAGGGTGCCACAGTGTTTTCTAAATTGGACCTTCGTAATGCCTATCATTTGGTGAGAATCAGGGAGGGAGATGAGTGGAAGACGGCATTTAATACACCCACAGGGCACTACGAATACCTTGTAATGCCGTTTGGACTGACCCAGCTGTGTTCCAGACTTTGGTCAATGATGTACTGCGGGATATGGTAAACAAATTTGTTTTTGTTTATTTGGACGATATTCTGATTTTTTCCAAGTCCCTTCGTGACCATGTCCATCATGTCCGATTAGTTCTTCAGCGGTTACTAGAGAACCAACTTTATGTAAAGGCTGAGAAATGTGAGTTCCATCAACGCTCCACATCGTTTTTGGGCTTTGTCACTCCCCATTGAAAAAAATAAGCAAAGCGTTGGTTTATTGTGATTGAACTTTGTTATTGATATCGATTGTTTATATAACTACATGGATAAATAATACAATCAGCAGAGAAGGGTATAGTAAGTGCAAGGACAATAAAATAGGGTAATGACAAAGTGTATGATAAAAGGCTGTGTGATTTACAGCTTGTGGAATACTGTTATTAGCCAACTAGCCACACTAGCTTTTTGCTAACTTTTTGCTTTCATGTCCTGCCTGCTTTTTGCCTTAGCATTAGTCAGTCTAAACTCACATTAAGGCTTGAATTATCATTTCTAAATATCAGTGAAAATTATTTTCGGTAACTCTCTCTATGAAGCCCATGTCTATAATGCATTATAAACATATTTATAATGTGGCAAAATCAGCTTAAAGCACTGTGTACTTATAGTTATAAGCACTCATAAATATTGCTTTCTAACAATAATCATAACACATTAAAAGCATTTTATAGTGACTTATAAGGTCAAATGCCTTAATACTTCACAATATTTGGTCACACATTGACATTTTTTGCAAGGATCATAGTGTATTATAATTCTCATAGTTGTAATACATTAGCTTCAGTTGGACATTTGAGAGAAATAAATCAGATCAGCCAGAGGCAATGATAAGATCTCTGAGCAATCATACTTCTCAGATTTGTCTCATGAAACTCTCACACTCATCTCGCGTTCCTCTCTTCATTATAACTACCCGCCCTAATGTGAGGGGTTACTATCTGCAGTGGAAAACAAAATCCAGTAGAAGTAAAGACAGAGTTGAGTAAAAGTAGAGTTGAGCCGAGCCAGTATGTAGTAGAAAAACAGCTTAAACCCTCTCATAACGACCCGCACTGTCAGAGTAGTCATCTTTCACATAGAAATGACCTGCGGTAAGCCATACAAATGCAAACCAGCCAATGAAAGTAGTAGGGGAACTGTGATTCATGTTCTACATGGAAGAACTTTAAATATTTCAAATGTGGAAAACCAAAAGTTAAACTAAATTTAATTTGGGTTATGTTTTTTTTTTAATTGTAATATTGCAGGGGTTGGTTCTACTCTATTTTGTAAAAGGTACTTACTTCATTTTAAAGCAATATAGTGAACCAACATAAGCAATTGGGTTCTGATATTTACATGCATTTATCACCACTCGTTCCCCACTTGCCAACTGTAAATTGATTTTCCTTGTAGCCTAACTATAACTAACCAAATTCAGGATGAATACCATTGATAAAGTGTCTTTCATTTGTTCCCTCAATATGCAGAGTTCAAACAGACTCTGAAACACTCTGCATGTGCATTATTCTCAGAAAACCTCCTTTGTGTAGACATCATGTTTCTCTCAGTTGAACTCCAATTCAATAAATCAGCTGTCATAAAAATGGGTAAACATTACATTTATTCAGGTAATGAAAGTAAAATTAATACAAAATGTTAAATCTTTGCAGAATGAGAAAGTGTCTGTTTATGAGAAATCATAAATAATCTTTTAGAGGGAGTGGATGAATACCGGTGAGCTCAGCTCAGTTGAATTTATCAATATGTCAACAGAGGTTTTCCTCCAACAGTAAGGAACCCTTGAATGCTTTATCTAATAATATTTAATCATCATTTAACCAATAAAAATGTTGATTGTTAGATTTTGAATGCAGGACTGAAGTTGTTTTACCACATGACAGGAACCATCTCTAGAATTGATCCAATCCTCTCCCACACTTACCTGTTATTCATGCTCTCATTTCTCCAGTCTAAACAACTGTAACTTCATCCTTTCTGGCATAAAACAAAAGTCCCTCTCTCGCCTCTAACTAGTACAGACTTTAGCAGCTTGGCTTCTTACTGGTTTTGATAGAAGACATCACATCACCCCAATCCTGGCTTCTCTCAATTGGCTCCCTCTTCATTTTAAAATTGATTTTAAGATTTAATTGATTACTTTTAAAGCACATCTAAGTCTGGCTCCAAGCTATATAACAGTACATTTTTGACCCTGCATGAGCAAGCCTTACATCCTCAGGTGGGAATGTTCTGGCTTCAAAGTCGAGGCTGAAATCTAAAGGTGACCAAGCTTTTACCGTGAGGGTTCCTCGGATGACCTGCTTGAGGAGATAAGGCTCACACAATCAGTGACTTCTTTTAAATCACTTTTTAAAACTCATTTCTCCAGACTTGCTTTTATGTGATGTCTTCTTCATCTTTTAATCTTGTTATCAACTTTATTGCTTTTCATTGTCTTCTACTGTTGTCTTCTTAATGTCCACCTTGTTATTGCTTTCTTTTTCATGTGTCATTGCTTTTATATTGTATTGCCTTTGCTTTGTCTGTCAAAGCATTTTGTCAGTTTTTAAAGGTGCTTTATTATTATTATTATTATTATTATTATTATTATTAGTATTATTATTATTATTATTATTATTATTATTATTATCATTATTATTATTATTATTATTATTATTATTGTTATTAGCATGATCCTAATAACATGTGAATATAATGGGAAATCACATATAAAAATGGCAAAGCTAGCAGGGTTAGTGTGGTACTATTTTACTATTTGCATATATTTAGTGGGCCACACAATGCAGAAGCAAGCCCGGAAGCTAGAAACTTTTTTTTTTGGCGTATGCGCCAGCTGAGCCACTATTAATGGACTGAAAGGGTGCTGTTTTTTGGTCTGGTGTCCAATCTTATAGAACATCCATGGCGCTAAGCTACATGAAGAACAGTCAATTGCAGTCACTTTATTCTGCAGTTGCTTCACTTTCAATGCAGTTATTAAGCGGAAATATGGACAGTGCAACTCTGCTATTGTACCTACATCGTGGTTGAAGGGGGTATTATCCTAAAATTATGTCCTGTGGGAGTCAAGCACTCTACTGCCACCTAGTGTCCACAATTATCTAGTGCAGCCCCCGGTTTTGCTCCTGCAGTAGAACCGTGGTATCGTGGCTACACAGGCCTGCACCATGAGACTATGCAAGAGCAACACACAAAATGATGTAAAATTAATTAATAGGTTTAACAGGTCATAACAAAAACTGACTACTCCAATTTCACGGAACATTTTGATGATGAACAATTCACACACAAGTGACTCCTTAAAAAAAGTGGCAAACCATACACTGGTACACACTACCATTTGGTAAATCACAACCTCATGGTTTGTGTCCATACAGCATTTCTCTCTGGCAGAAAAGTGTTGGCAGGGAACTGGGGAGCTAGGGTGAATACTTGTGGGTGAGAGAATCAAAAAGTTGTGTCAAATTGAAGTGCTCAATTTCTGTACAACGATTTGTGTGTACAGTGCCTTATAGAGAGTAATGACCATGGATGACTAAATGCACTGGCCCTTTGCCAACAGCCCAATTATTTGGTTGACTGGCTAATGTAGCTGTTTGTGGTCTGGGAGACCAGGGTTCAAGACCCAGAGAAGGAACCCTCCTTTGCTATCTACATATAGATTTAATATTTTTGTCTCTTTATTAAAAGCACACAATGACCTCTTGAAGTAACTTATAATCACACTATAATGCATAATAACAGTGATTATAATACATTACAAAATTATTGTTGTGTATTACAACTACAAGAATTGTAAAACACAACGATCCTTGCCAAAAAACAAAATGGCAGTGATTGACCAGCAATTTTGAAGAATTATGATACTTGACCTCACAAGTCACAATAAAGTGCTTTACAATGTGTTATGATCATTATTATAAAGCATTATGAATATTTATAAATGCTTATAGTTACTGTATGATATACAGTGCTATAAGAAGATTATAATGTGTCAATAAGTATGTTTATGATGCCTTATAGACATGGGTGCTATAGAAATTATTACTTTACAAGCAGTTACTGTACTATTGTGTGTTACAACCAGCACCACTGATGTTAGATATTTGATTCAATGTAGGATTTATTTGATTCATAGGTGAATATAGTACTTAAGTCAAGTTCATATATTTAGGATTAAGCTCAAAATCACACATTTGTCTCAGCAGGCTTCACAGTCTACAAATCATTCTACACCCTTTATCTTTACACACTAGTTTTAGATAAGGAAAATGTATATTAGGAGAGTGTAATACTTACACCTGTAGTATAGTTGTAGGATCTCCCACCTCCCCTCCGTCTCCTATCGTCAGGGTATCATAGGCTATCTCCAAGTCAAACTCCTCAAAGTTGATCTGGATTACCTAAAGTTCACACACAAAAGACAAACAAATACACAAACGTCAGTATCATCAGTCAAGTTATTAAATCAACCCAATCAAAGTTGATCTAGAGCGGACATTTAGATTTAAGGTCACAAAATCCTGGGCTACTACAACAAAACCACAACATGAGACAAAGATCCTTAAAACAGAACATATAGATGTTAAACACACTGAATTAATTCATCACACAGTGTGGTATGATTTCATTCAGTGTAGCAAGAAGAACAAGGAAGATGAGGAACACCTCCTGTGCTGCACTGGAAGCTGTGAGAATCAGCACATAGCTAAAAACTCTCATCAGGAATTATTTAACCAACATGTTCTGTTTCATCTAGTACCAGAGAGAAACACATTTGGCAGAGGAGAAGAGAGAAAATGAGAAGGCAGGGTAGGAAAAGAGGGGAAGAAAGGAGGAGACAGACAGAAAAGAGGATTGGATAGAGAGATGGAAGGAGATGGAGGCAGATGGAAGAGGGGAGGAGAGAGAAGGAGGAGGCAACAGAGAGGAATGGGGGGGGGGGGGGGGTAGTGAGCACATCTTTGATGCTAGCAATGTAGAGTGTTAGAATATTGATATTATAATATACCTAGAATTCTGACTTTACCCTCAGGGGAAGATTGAAACCTCACTCTACCTGCCCTTCCTCCTCTTCCTCTCTCCTTGTGAGGAGTTTTCAGACTTCCAGGTTCAATGTTCGACTGAAACACTTCAAAAACATCATAATGATCTCAGTCTCCTGTACGCTGGTGTGTTCATAGTGCACATGTTTACATATCAATACCTTCTTATTTTTGAACACCTGGTTTTGTTCTGTATTTAAACATTGAGTTTTAGTCAGACATCATACATATAGATTTAGTTTTCTCCTTCACTATGTACAGCTTGAACACCTGGGGACATGATACCCATTATGTTGGAGTATAAACAGCTTATCCTCACTATGACCTTAACCATTGAATCTATTAAGAAGAGAACAAACTGAGCTTACAGAAGCAGTAGCCATGCCTTTCTACTCACCTGCTGTTTTACTGTTTTATCTTTAACAGTGTAGCCTGATTTGCATTTGTTCATGGTATTCATTTTCATCTATTTCAAACCAAGGAGCTCAATCACTTCCTGAGTTTGCATGTGAGAGCAGAGGCAGACCTACACTTTAGTCTGACATCAGTTCTACATGAGATAAATTCAACAACTGATATAGCCATGACAAAAACAATTTAGCAAGCTAGTGAGCATCACCACAACAATCACACGCTATGAACAGCAAAGAGTTAAATGAGGGGCGCTGCAGAGATGAAGCTGTGATCGCACATTGCTTGCAATGCTGACTCAGTCTTATCGGCATGTAAGGCAGCAGATTTGATTAAAGCCTTACCTACAAACCTGCTAAATTCTCACACGAGCACACGCTCACAGAGGCACACTCACTCACACAGAAAAGTACAGCTTTGTGGAGATTAATGACAGGACGGTCGTCAGTTCAATCCCAGACTGGCAGGATAAATCTGGGTGGGGTAAGTGAAAAAAGAAGTGCCTGCCCCTCATTACTAAAACTTAGGTGCCCTTGAGCAGGGCCCTTAACCCCAACTGCTCCAGAGGAGCTGCTCAGTGGCCGGCAGGTCAGACTGTGGTTGTAATGGGCAGCTTCTAGGTGTGATTGTGTCTACCTGTGTGACTGTGATTCCTCCCATTGAGACTTCCCAGAATAAATACAAGTAAAACATATATGTTTTTTCATGTAATTAATAGTCATTATATTCACAGTTATCACAATATTGCTGTCAGCTGAAAGCAGACTTTACACATTTCATCAAAACATCATCTATCTTGCACTTTAACTGACAAACAATATGATTGTCATAATAAAATACCATTTTTGATACATCTTTTTAATATATTTATGTTTTGTAAGCTCACTTATTTATCGTGCTGGAGTTAAAATTGTAAGAAAGGCATGCCAAAAGATTATTTACAGTAAATAGCACACTTCATATGTCCTTTGTTTAACTATGCAGTTTTGCACAGGAATTTGGCAGTACAGATAAATTCTGATTTTAAAACAAAATATACATATTTTCATGTTTTACATACAGCAAAACCAAGGTCTCTGGACATGCACATGGTTTAGTCAGCATCGTTTAAATGCATGTAGTTTTTACAGCATTGCAGCATATACACATATATAACTCTGAACCCAATCATATTTTCAGGCTTGAAGTCCTTCCATTTAAGCGTGTAACTACATTGATTGTGTATTATGCTCTAAGCGCTTCTAAAACCTGGGGGACCTACACTGAACACTGTACCTGAATGCATCAAGTGTAGGCCCACAACAGAGGACTTCCTGCTTCTCCCCTAAGCACACGCCACGCTTTCTGTGTCGACACAGTGTAAGAAACAAATGAGATGTTCTAATTTGGTAGAAGCTCTTTGTCTACAGATGCGTCTCTTTTGGGTGTTTTAAGAGATGAACTTTGTTTAACCTCTCCTACATTATAATCTGTGCTATTTGGCTTACAATGGAACATGCAGTGGGAAATATTAAACATTTTTGCAAAGAAGATAAAAAAATAAAAATAAACTCTGGCCTACAACACGATAAAAAGAAAAATAATTTTGCTGAATAAATTTAATGAGAGGGGAGCAGAAACTGAGTGAGTTACACATAATGTAATGTGAATTGTTAGAGGCTTAATTAGCTGGCTAGGAAATAGAAAACATTCACCATGTGGTGTATAAAGGCAGAGTGAAGCCTGTGTTTTGGGATGATGGAAACTGGAATATTTATCTCCTTGTCTACGTCCTTTATATAACACCCTAATGCCACATCAGCACTGTTCACACAGCATTAAACAGAGCTAGAATATAACTACATTACACTGTGCGCGTGTGTGTCTGATGCATGTGTGTGTGTCTACTGTATGAATGTGAACACTGTGCTGAACTCAACTTAGATTGGAGCCTCATTACTGACAATATGTGGGTACATTTTTGTGTGCGTTCTGTATTTTTTTAATGTACTGTGTGTGTGCGCATGTGTGTGTGTGCATGCATGATAGATCAAACTGAACACTACATATTTCTCCTCTCCTCTAATTGGTTGCTGTTCATGCATCTCATCCATCTCTCTCTCTCCCTCTAGTTATCCTGCCTCTCTCTATCTTTCTCTCTTGCTGTCATTCTCTCTGTCTCTCTCTTTCTAATTGGCCGCTGCATTCCTTCTTTCCATCCATCTATGGCTTCTAGCCAATGAGGCGATAGAATTGGATTTCTGCTTGATAAAGCACTTCCTTTGGTTGTCGTGGAGACAATAAGGTTGGGGGAGGCTCCTCCCTACCCATACCATAATAAGATCTAGGAACGCTTAGAACATACAGCTACTGTATGAATATCTGAAATACCTGCCAAGCGATACAGTCAGTGATGTAAAGCAGGCACAGACAGGGTTGGGGAATAATAGATTGTCTGTGACAGTATTACAGTAAACCCTCTGCCACTCGATCCCCTTGAACGTGCCTCTGTCTAGATAGTATAAATTGTGCCGTTGTGAGAAAAGCTTGGCTTTAGCTGATGAAGACTGATGACTTGAGCCCGTTGTGACTAAGTGTTTTTCCATTACTTCTGTTTCATTTAGTTGCATCGACCATGCCTCTTTTGCCTCTTTTTTACATACCAACTCTGGACCAGAATCTGTGGGAAACGGTTTACAGTTGCTATGCAACAACTAGAAAATACATTTGAATCACAGTACTTAATATTTATATATTACTAAATATTTAACATTTTTAACATAAGCCCTAAAAAAAGCTAGACAGAAGCATACCATTTTAATGACCAAGTGAGATAAGACACTGGTGCTGTGCATGCAGACTAATTTCTGTCCATTCTGCGTTGTGTTTCAAATGTGCACATCGGACTTTTGTAGGCCTTGTGATGGTGTTGAATATTCAACATGGTAGCAGTGCAGTAGTTGAGGTTATGTATTTCACAGTCCATGCAAACATCTATGATGTGATGCAAAGCCAGTTATTACTTAATGTTGTCCATTTATAAAAGAGAACATGACCTACAGTAGCAGCTGAATATGCAAGCTGTGTGTCTAGTTGTATTAGCAGACTAAATCATTTCTGGACACATACATTTCACATAGAAGTTGCCACAATTCTATCCTATCTTATGCATCATAAACACATGATGGTGATTGGTTAGAGGTGGCTGATATTACAGGAGATGGGAACATCAGAAAAGAAAATGAAAAAAAAAATGAGGGGGAAGTGATGAGAATTGTACAGTAAGAAAAGAGAAGAACAGAAGAGAAAAGAAGAGAAGAGCAGAGCAGAGAAAAGAAGAGAAGAAGCGAAGAGAAGAGAAGAGAAAAGAAGAGAAGAGAAGAGAAGAGAAGAGAAGAGAAGAGAAGAGAAGAGAAGAGAAGAGAAGAGAAGAGAAGAGAAGAGAAGAGAAGAGAAGAGAAGAGAAGAGAAGAGAAGACAAGAGAAGAGAAGAGAAGAGAAGAGGAGAGGAGAGGAGTAAGTTAGTAATGGCCATCTCATCCTGCCATCCTCAAGGTTAAATGAGAACAGGAGAGAATGAATTGGCTCTAAAGGCTCATTCTGCCCAAACTAAATGAAGCAATAACATCAGAGAGCTATATAAACCCATTAACACTTAACCTGAGAGAGAAGGAGCAGAGGGGTGGGCAGAGAGGCATGGAGGACCAGAGAGGGACCTCATGTATCTTTACCATCAGAGTATGAGAGGGAGATAGTGAGAAATGTAATATGTGTGAGAATGTGTGCAATGGAGAGCCCTCCTCCTCCTCTCTCCCTGTATTCTCTCTTTCTCCATAGTAATTTGATGGTTTCGGTCTGAGCTCTTTAATGAAGAATCTGGGTAATTCTGAGTGCCTCTGGGAAAGAGGGAGGAGGGATGGGCAGTGTAAAAAAAGAGAAAAAGAAAGATGAGACAAGGAGAATGAGAGAAAGGGAGTAAAGATGGGGAGAGACGTGTACAAGCACTAAAAACAGCTAGTGGGAGAGGCAGGATCAGTTGGGATTATTCCCTTACTCTGTAAGTGTTGTGGTGCTTGCATCATTACCCTCCTCCTCCTCCTCTTCAGATTTGCCCCTTATCCCTGGTCTCAGTGTATGTTTTTGAATATTACATATAATTCCATGGCTTCACTCCACTTATTCCCTTTCCTCCTCAGTAGAAAGACTGACCACTCATCTGCCCTCTAAACTGTTTCTCATTCATTCATCAGCCTTCTAACTGAAGGCAGCTTTTTACTGCCAGTGCGCCAGATCGTCAGTGCTGCCAGTCTGTTTTATAGCCGTTCTTGCATGTAACCTATTGTCTAGCTGCCAATTCCCTTTTGTTTTTCCCTCTGCCACCTGCAGAACACAAGTCTGCTATATTGACTCCGCTAGATGGGCCTCTGAGTCTGCATTTTTCTGTAGCCATCAATCACATGAACATCACAGGACATGAATTCATATGCCATTGTGAACCTACAAATACTGAAACGTATTCAAAGTTAATTATCTAAAACTATTGAAATGAATCTGCATGTGCTGTGGTTACTGTAACAGTAATAATAGTGTTAGTTGGTGAACTCCTACAACTGGTGAGCTAACTGCTAACTCACTAGTGTGCTGACATTTTGTTCACCAGTTAGCAAAGTCGTTAGGTCTTTAGCTTAGCTCCATCGCTAATTAGACTTATTTGTACGTATTTAAGCTTGTCTAGCAGAGGAAGTAGCTACAATAGCTTCTTTCATTTTAGACACCCTCATAGGGTAACATTGTTAACACAGGTAGCAAAGGGTCAATGGTGAAAATTCACCAAATAAAATATATACATACATGGATTTGCCCCTGACAGTAAAGATAGCAGCTCATTAAATTCATTTAAATGGAATTGCTGTAATTAGTCTGCCAGGGGGCCAAGTAAATCTGTTAAACATTTCTGCTGTTTTAAATACTGGTGTGACCAGGACTTGGCTGGTTATAATTGGCCATTTATGTGATTTATTTTCAAATACATTAAAAACCCTTTAAAATCTTTAATGCCAGTCTTTAATTCAATAAATGCAACAAATGTATTATAATGGCTTCGTTCAAGAACCACTCTTCTTGGAATAACTTCCTAAATAAATAAGTTCCTTCTACAGGGTTGTGTCCTTTCATAATGCAAATCAGTGTAAAATTTCTAAACTTAAACTTAAAAAACATTATTGGAAAAGTATTTCTTCAAATTGATTGATTGGCTTTATAAACTTTAAAGCATCTTTCTTTACATTCTGACAAAAACTCTACTGGAAAGCAATGACATTTATCTGATGGCAGTGTGACAATTCTGTCAGTGCTAAAGATAATCCACGGGCAAAATGTAGATTTACATATTGAGGACTGAATTTGTGCATGATATGGCTTTAACTAATGCTTTAGTATTTGTCTGTTGTTGGGGTCCCATATGAATACAACTTGCACAAATATAATACGATTGATAATGATGGGAGATTATTTGGGGTTAAATTAAGGGATGTCACTTTTTGTCAAGCTCATCCCTTTCTCTTGCACAATATCTTCATCTGCCTCTTTAAATGGGATTATATTTTTTTTAAAAGTCTCCCTTCCTCTGTCTTACACAGCTTTCTTTTATTATGTGTCTAACTGACAAATGTGATGACAGCTACCCACGAAGCCTGAAGACCTGCAGGTCGAGTGAGTTGGAAAGTGTTTGATGTAGAGGTCTATGAGCAGATCTGACCCCTGAAGCCTGAGTATACATCTCTCTACTACCTAGTCAACCTTAGCAGCAGAGTAGATTTAACTTTAAATTGATATAGTCGTGGCCTATGCAGGATCTTGTTGGAGCAAAACATAATGTATTTTTACTTAAGAGATCAAGACACAACAACTTACCTGCGAGGATGTCTTAATCATGTTAAAGATGTCTGTTATTTTCAAAGTGTTGCATTTTTGCCAGAAGCAATCCATTCTGGCTACTTTTCTTCCTCTTGTGAATTTCACCACAGTCATTCCCTTTTTGAAAACTAGCTTGTACCATCTTAATATGAATTTCTACCACTGAGAATATCAATAATTGCCATAGTTTCAAGAGGGAAATGAACGACTCCCGTAGTGCTAAAGTGAATTTTTTACTGTTATTATTTTTATTCAAATTAGAGTATTTTTTAAATGTCTAACATAAAACATGTCGGTAGGGGATCTTTAAAAGTAACACTTAAGAGTTACCAAGTTGATTTCATGTCAGCTTGAGTTTGGGTCTATTTTTGTTCTTTTTAAAAAAATATTATTTTTGGTGCATTATTCCCTTAAATGGATATTATACAGTCCAGCGGCAGACAGGCAATTTAGCAAAAGAGACAAAAATATGAAATACAACAAAAGCCCACAAAGATTGCAGTTCATGTGGTTCATGTAGATGACATGTGATGTGATACAAAACACACATACCGTATATACAATTCATTATAGTGCATGTCATGTATGTGAACTAGTATTGTGCATGACATGTACATGATATAGTGTGAAGCATTACAATATAACGTACAATCTGAAAAGGCCTTTAAAATAAACTGCTTGATAAAAAATTACTTGAAGTGGCTTCAGTTGAAATGCTCATCATTTAGGTTCAGGTGGTTGGGACAATATCCATAATAATACATAATATATACACATTCATTTTCAATTTCTTTCATGTACACACACAATAAGGTGCAGAAGGGCATTAGTACTGTAGCCTTCAACAGTCACATGCACATTGTAGCCTTCAACAGAGAATGTATTGCTCTAGGCAATAAACCAGAGGCCTTGGGCACCAACAGAGAGTTTTGCTTGAGTATGAGAGGCAAAGAAGGAGAGAGAGAGAGAGAGAGAGAGAGAGAGAGAGAGAGAGAGAGAGAGAGAGAGAGAGAGAGAGAGAGAGAGAGAGAGAGAGAGAGAGAGGTAGAGGTTTTGACCAAGAGCAGACCAACAAAGTGAATTTGCGTTAAAAAGGGTGTATAGTATGTATTTGAGCACACATGAGTTTATGTTTGAGTGTGCTTGCATATGTGTATGTGTGTCACTACAGTGCTGACGCAGGTGTTGCCATTGACAACAGAGCGGTCACCACAGTGACCCTGAGAGGAATAAGGATGTGTTTCCTGAATACCAATCGGATTTCTCCTGGGACATAAAGCGACCAATCATAGCTATCCATCTAACCTCTAGCCTATCATATGACCCTTTGTAGGATTAACCAATCATACAGAATTAGACACTGATATGCTCTGACTGGTGTATAATTTACAGTACTCCCTACATTACATTATTATCAAGTGGCATTTCAATTATGTAAAAATGCAGCTAAACTAACTTTGTAAATGCCTGTAAGAACTTTATAAATTCAAATGAATAAATAATTCAAATAGAGCAAAGCTTGCAAGCTGGTTCAGGCAGACAACTCAAGCTGCTCTGCCACACTCAAATATGACATACCCCGCTAACTGCAACATACTGTATATTTAAAACTTTAAGATGACACACACTCCCCAGTCTTGCTTTGCCAATGCCTTTGTTGCTTTTTTAACATTTCATAAGCCCCATTTCTATTCCATCATTTACCTGAGGGCATAAAGTTCTCCTGGGAGGGAGAACTTTTACAAAATCAAGCAAAGTCTTTACAAACTAATTCAATGTACCTATCTGTTTCTTTTTCATGGGTATGGCTGGAGTGCATCAGTGTGTGTGCAACCTGTACGCACACATAGATACAGACACATGTGCAGACCAGTTATAAGCAAACAAATTGTAGAGAATGAAGCACCTTGTTGCACCAGAATAGACTGTCCTCAACACTCCAGATGCACCCACAGTCTTCACTTTTAACCCAACCAGTGAGTATATCTCAGATATTACCTACTTTAAAGCTTTGTTTAACAATTACAGTAATGATTGACCATTGAATGACTTATTTATCTTGACACTGGTAAATGTTTTAAAGCAATAAACAGAAATCATCATGTTTCACTTAGAGAATCAAAGAGGGAGTGAGAGAAAGAGATTTACCTTATTAGGATTTGAAGCTGTAATTATCCAGACACACTGTGCGTTGCTCTCATATTGAATTGGGAAGTTAGGAGACGTGAAGGTTCCTGACGGTCCTTGAAGATTACTGCCACATGTCTTCACTGTAAACAGACAAAAAAAAACCCCACATTATATAATTGTTAATAGCAGCAACTGCAGAATTAGTAGGGGATAAGCAATAGCAGCTGTACACTGTTGAGTCTCTGCACTACAATAAAGAGAATAACCTTCATAATTAAACCATTTAGGTGATGCTTAGCTGGAAATTCTCAGAATAAATCCAACAGCAAAATATAGCATTTGCGGGTCACAGTGGCAGTGCAGTTGCAATTAAAAGTGACACATATAATGCTAAGAGCTACACAAGAAAGGGTGTGGTGTCAGAAAAGAAGAGAAGAGTCAAGTGCAGACAAGAGCAGAAAGAGGAACAGAAGGTCAGGTAGATGTTATTGATACTGTCAGTGACATCTCCCTGGATAGCAGTACTTAATTGGAAGCTATTGGCTGTGAAATACCACAGGATTAGCAAGAGTTGGAGTATTGACTGATAGAGACACTCACCAGCAATTTACTCTTAAAATCTATTGAAAGTCAACAACTTCCAACCACTAGCTGGGTAGTAATTACATTCTTAAAAAGATGTAAAACATCTACAGCTCAGCATGGGACAACACATATCTTACATTATGTATTACAGTGTGAGGATTCCATGGCTTGTGTCTACTTGTGCAATGAAACTTCTGTAGATTTGGTTTATTAGTGATGTAAATGTGTAAAATTAGGTGGTTTGAGTGGAGACTTACAAATGAAAGGTAAGGTAAAACCTAGATAATCCCCCCCAATTACATATCTCAATGAATATTCATGACAGTGTATTACTATATGTTGACACTTGGGTTTAAAAAGTCATACAAACTCACAAGCACTAATTCTGAAGCTACAGTCAATGGGGTGTTGAAAATGACACATGCTAGTTGTTCGATAAACGAACTGAGCCTTTATTAGGCTGTGTGTTCTGACTGGATGTGATAGAGAACCTGCTTGTCTGTCCTTGGGTCGTCCTGTTAGAGTTGGGAGGTAATTTTCTGGTTGGTTTGAAGCAGCCTTTGTTCCTTAATTAGTTTGTTCAGTGGTAGGCCGCAGGAACATGTACAGTTAACAGCCATGCACACACACACACACACACACACACACACACACACACACACACACACACACACACACACACACACACACACACACACACACACACACACACACACACACACACACACACACACACACCTAAGCACCAACACTTACATGGTCACATCTTATAAGCAGGCATGTGCAGTCACAGTGACACATCCTGCTCAGTCAAGAAACAAACACACTTAACATGCACAGTAATAGACTTGCATGTACACGCAATTAGCAAGAGCACACACAAGGACATCCAAATATAATTTTCTCACACACACACACACACACACACACACACACACACACACACACACACACACAATTCCCCAAAAATCACTTCCACTCACACAAACACCCCAGCTGCTACTGTGACTTAACGATCACCAAGAAGGCAAGGGACAAGGAAAAGAGTCACACCAAAGTGTGTTTGTGTGTCTTTTCTGGAGTGTGTAATGGGGTGTGTCTGTGAAATGTTGTAAAGACAGTGTCAGAACAAGTACAAGAACCCTAACAGACAACCTATATCTCCCTTGCCTGTCGCTCTGTCTGTGTCTCAGTGTTTCCCTGTCTCTCTGTCTGCTGGATCACTGCCTGTGTTCCCCCTGACTGAACCCAGTTGATGCTTGTTTCTCTAATTCTCAATGCATCTTCAGTTGACCTTCTCTTATGCTCAACTCACTGCAATTTATACAATGATAGATACATAGAGATGAAGTGTGTGTGTGTGTGTGTGTGTGTGTGTGTGTGTGTGTGTGTGTGTGTGTGTGTGTGTGTGTGTGTGTGTGTGTGTGTGTGTGTGTGTTTGTGTGCGTGCGACATGATTTATCTACATGTCTCAAAGTGTGCGTGTCTTTGTAACTGTGTGCGTTGACAGCTCAATCAGCGTGGCCTGAACGGATGGCCGCCCCATCACCGTGCCAACAGCAGAATGGGCACAGTGTTGCTATAGCGATCGCGCCAAGAGTTATCACCAGTATTACCAGAGGAGCTAACATCCCATAATTTATATTAAACTCCATCCGTCTCTTGGCCTGCGTCTATCTCTCTCCGTTGTTCTGTCTTACTCCCTGCGCCTTTTATTCATGCTGTCTTGGTCCCTCAATCAGCTGATGTCTGTAGGTTATGATTTACATTATGCTCAATTATTCGTTCTCTGTTTGTGTCCATCTTTTTTCTCTCAACCTGTGTCACTTACCAGAGGTAGGTCCTGGTGTTTTAGTTGACATCTTATGGTATGCTGTTCATTCATTTTTCTACTTCACTACATGTCACTGTTAAGTAGTGTCAACTACACATATCTAACAGCTTTAGCTATTAGTAACGTTTCTGGTAAAGACTTTAACTTTACTGTATCTAAATATGCTGCAATAAGAAAATGCTACTTGCATCAAAATCAATAATCCAATCATATAATATACTGTACAGTATTGTGCACCACTCAAAGGTAGTTTTTTTGTGTATAAGGAAAATGTTTAATGCTTCAATTATATTCAACTGACAAAACTTCTGTTTTATTCAAAGCAAAAGTGATTATTTTGGCTACTCCAAGAGCTATATACAGTACACAAACATTTACATATCATAACCTCTCAAGCTGCAAATGTGTTTGCAAACAAAATTACCTATTTAAATATCAAACAGACACAAAGCAACATTAGCATACATTCAGAGTGTTTCTGGCTCCCTGATGAATGTGAGTCCAATATTCACTCTCCTTTTAGTTCTGTTTTTCATCTGATGTTGGTCAAGTGACATACAAAAGCTGTCTTACTGAAAAAACCTACCTGTTGCAGCTGGAAATGAGATCAGATTAATGAGGTTGAAAACTTAAACAATGAGGTAAAAGATAATAAAAGGCTGTGAGGCACTTAGTGGGTTCATCACTGCAAGCAACATCTTTCATATTAAACACAGCTATATTGTGAAGCTTTATGTAAGATTTTGAATGCAGGATTTTTACTTGTAAAGGAGTATTTTTTACAATGCAGACTCACTTTTATCTTTGTCTAGTCTCTCTGTATCTATTCCTCTCCCTCTCATCATTATTTATACTGGCACATCGTATAGAGGGCTTCAAGCCAAAAGGGCCACACTATCATTGAAGCGATAATGAATTCTAGATCAAATTAAAATTTTTGATGAGGTCTATCTGGTAGTGATCTAACTGATAGCACTATGTGTGTGTGTCTGTGTGTGTGTGTGTGTGTGTGTGTGTGTGTGTGTGTGTGTGTGTGTGTGTGTGTGTGTGTGTGTGTGTGTGTGTGTGTGTGTGTGTGTTATATATCCAGTTTTGGGTTTCATATATTCAGATCAACTGGATTCCCCCAGGATTCTCTCTCTCTCTCTGTCTGCTCTTGGTCAAAACATCTCTTTCTCTCTCTCTCACACACACACACACACACACACACACACACACACACACACACACACACACACACACACACACACACACACACACACACACACACACACACACACACACACACACAGTTAGGATGCAGACCAAAATTAAATGAAATGGTTCCAGCCGAGGATCACATTGCCAAAACCTATACTATAGCTCCAAGCCCTTGCTCACAGTTCTCCAAATTTGTTTTTTATGACTTCAGAGTATAAATGCACCCAGTAAGCACCGAGAAGGTTGCTGTGCGAAATGTTTTTGGAGTTTGAATTTTAAGGCTGCACAAAGTTTTGACTTGTTTCTCAGTTCTAGCATAGCAGCTTCCTTCGGTCTGAACTCTGCCTCAAACTCAAGGTCTATAAACTCTACTGCTTTCTCAGCAGGATGGCCTTTGTGGTTAGTGAGTCGTCTCCCCCAGTGGAGGGCTCAGGTTCAATCATCCATACAGCAATACCTGCTGAAGCATACTCTACCAAGGACACTTAACCCCTACCTGTTAAGAGATTTTACACCTGACCCTGCACCCTAACCAGAGAGCATGAAGAGAACTGGAAAGGTAAAATAAATCAAATAGAAAATAAAACTGAATCATACGGATGAGTTTTCAAAAGTACACAATTTATGGACTGATTTGGAAATTTACCAACAATGTTCCTTTGGTTCAAAAACATAGTTTGGTCGAAGAGCCCATTTGTAAGTAGACAAACCTTTTGGTGATCTGAACATTTACCATTACATTCCTATTGGTTTATCTGACATGCCCTGCGTCAGATAAACTTCAGATGACACCTTCCAGCTGTCATTGAATAGACTGTAGTCATTTATTTAGATACTGTAGTAGTAAACTCATATAGCATTCAGATGCTGTGCTACAGGCCTTGATGATGTTGTATATAAAGCAGTCCATCACAAAATGCCTGCAAGCCAATTGTTACGTGATTTTTAAGAATGATTATGATGGAAATTTCTTCATCACAGGAACTTCATGATTAAAGTAAGTTAATTATTAAAGGAACATCGCCATTAAAGGACATTTCTAATTAAAGCAACTTTGACAAGGATGATGTATAACTAATTAGACAGGTAAACTAAAATGAAAACCTTAAATCTTATTTTTGACAGAAAGGATTGGGAGGCATCTTCTGTTTTCCTGTTGATGACAAGAATATGAATATTACTTGTCAGGTTATCAGGTTCATTTTTGATTGCAGGAGTTTTTTGTTTTTTTTTTCTTTTGTTTTTTTAATGGAACCAGCAACTCAAATTTAAGTTTGAGTGAGCTTTGACCAAATCAGACTGTTGAAGTGAAAACTCTTTATAAAGTAAATGTGGTCACACTGAGGCTTAGATCGAGGTGCTAACACAGATTAGAGATCAGAAGTTTCCAAACGGCTGTTTTAACAGACTGCCTACAGGAGCTGTTGGATTGACCACTGGACACAGAGAATGATTGATGACATCATTAAGCTGGCATGCAGCGTTCCAATGGTCCTCGCTCTGGTTAGAGACACACAACACAAAAGCACACATAAAGAGACATTCATTTAGTGTAGTTGTTGTATAGTGCCACTTGTGTTCCTTTTTTATTTTTCTTTCTTTCCTGTTTGATGTTAACATATGTGTGTGTGTGTGTGTGTGTGTGTGTGTGTGTGTGTGTGTGTGTGTGTGTGTGTGTGTGTGTGTGTGTGTGTGTGTGTGTGTGTGTATCAGGATGACATATAGGACCCTTCGTTGAGTCAGTATATTCAGGCAGATCAACTGAACTCCCCTGGAGTTCACATACACACACACAAAGGCTGAGAGAGAGTTGGCTCAGTGGCCTTGCCATCTGTCCATTAATCAAGATGCCACATGGACACTCTCTCTGTGTCTGTCTGTCGCTCTCTCCCTCTCTCTCTTTCTCTCCATCTTTTATAAACTGTTGTACACATGGACAGAAGGACATTGCAATTTGATGGCTATTTTTATAGTTTCTTTTTATTTAGTTTTGTAATTGTTGTATTGTATCTAATATTGTATTGTGTCTCATGTTTTAATTCTCTATTTGTTTCTTTCTATTGGTTCACTGATATGGCATAAAGGGCATATTTATTTTCTCTCTAATGTTCGAAAAGATGCATTTAGCTGTATTTAAGCGTTTTGACAGAAGTGACCCTTTTAATAAGTCAGCTGGCTTGATGCTTCTTGACAGATTGCCTCTTTCTCAATGTTATTCATGAGTTTCCACTTAAGCTTTTGACTGGTCTGGATGTAAAGGTCAAATCTCAGCTGTGTTCAGCTAGATGCAGCCTCTCTCTCATTCCAATTTTGTTCATCAGGGTGCAACAAAGTAGGCTAAATAAGGACAGTGTACTTTGAAGAGCACAGTGTTTTTATACTGGGTATCAAATGTACATACAATGAAGCACACTGATGGCTGACTCTCCCTCTCCCTCTCCCCTATTGCAGTAGCGCACCTGTTGAACTCTAACTGTATTTATTTTATTGATAAATGTCATGATACATGATAAATCTGTTTTGTTATTTCAATGACACAGCAAAGCAGAGTACAGTACCTGTCAAAAGTTTCGACAGGCTTTCCCATAACTTGAATGACAAAGTGTATCCAAACTTGTGTAAACTTCTGTACATATTTTTGTGCTTGTGCCTGCTCGGTAATTTGTGGCTCCACATGAACACAGTGGTGCCAAGGTGGATGGAATGGCACAGATCAGGTTTATTTATGCAGGTGCAGCACTTTTTTTGTATTGGTCTACACATTTTGGCATGATACTGCAGTGGCATTAATTGAATCAATTAAAATATGTCCTCTGCCATCTGTACTACTAGAGTGGGAAACAACACTGATTTAAGTGTATGCAGTGTGGATTATTTGATGTGCAGTCTTTAGAAACAGAAATATAGTCAACAAACAATGACACTAGAAACATTTTATTTTATTTATACGACAACTTTAAAATATTTCTGTGCATAATCATGTAGTGTTTGTGCAAACTCAAGGTTTTGAAGGCAATTTGAGTGTATAGTCAAAGGCTATATAATTATAGGCAGGTTCTCTCCAAGAGGCCAGCTTAGATCAGAAATAAGATGAGCTCATGTGACTGGCCATAACTGAAGCCCACCATGACTCCACCAGCTGATATTATAGTCTTCCTGCTGACAATCTAATCCTGCTTAAGCTGTGTTTCCAGATTGTGTTGCTTTTGAAAAAACATCTCCTCACTAAAGCCTCTTCTCACTAAAATTGCAAAAATGACCTGGGAACACATATACTTGTGGTAGGTATGTGATGTGTTACATTACTAGAAAGCTCCTACACTTCATGATTGGACATGTCAAAATAATCTCAAGTCAAGAGGGTAGTAAAATAAAACCTATTACAATAATCATATAAGCGCCACAGACCGCTACTTAGAAAACAGCAAAAAATGTATTCTACTCACAGTCTATTAGCTTTACATTTGCCTTTCTATCTTGCCTTTGAGGCATTTTTATCTTCAGAATTTCAATATTGGATTTTATATTTTGTCCCTACGGGGAAACACGATCTCTGTGATTAGGTTTAAAAATAGACGAGTACTCTATATTTTACAATATGCCCTTAAACTAAACCACTGCCATCAAAACATCTCATTTTAAGCTTTAAAGTTATATTTACAATGTTTACACTTGCATAGTATTGCAGTGTTTCTTTTCTGACAAGGGATCTTGGTATATAGCTCATATAAAGCCTCACAAACAGATATTTTTCCAGTGTTACACACACACAAGTCTTGTCCTTCAAGCAACCTCAGTGTGGTTATTTTGGGATTCATGGGATCTCTGAAGCTTTCTGAAGATTCCTTTCTTTTTCAACAAAGTAGGACACAAATTTACTGAACAACCATAACAAAAAGTAGTGCTTGCATGAGTGCTATAGAGAAATAAACAACAATATTGTTGGTAGATTTATCAGAGGTCATGTTATGAACTGTAAACAATAACTATCATGAGTAGTTATTCCTACTGTTTACCTTAGATAGCAAAACATGAGTTCATCCAGCTCTCCACTGAGGGAAGCACGCTGGAGTAACAGTGCCCTCCATTGTGAGATGCTTAAAATAACAAAGATCAACTAGCACAAAATCACTAGTTACTTAGCAACAACCATGGAGTAGGATGGTGTACTTTGTCATGGCTTTGTCAAAAAGTTGCTCACTGAACAGTTGTTCGTGCTGGGAATACCAGCGACCATGTTTTACATTCAGCAGAGATTTCACAATGCACACCTGCTACTCAGAAGCTGGTTGCTTGGTAAAAATGTCTCCAACTGCCCACATACTTTTCCTTCAAAGATCCCTGCTGACTGGGAACTGATGGCTGTATTTTACAGTGATATGGGTCATTCTGTTTTAACCATTCACTGCTTAAGGGGACTACATCAGAGATTTTAAGTGTCATTGGCAACTTCCCTTCAGGGAGGCTTAGCCCATCATCGCATGCAGGTAAATGTAAGACTTGATAGGCTTAATGTCACTATCTGTATTTAATGGCTCATTATAAAATATTTAGTGATGATTAATTCCTAACAGTCATTAACAATTTTAAGGGGCCAATCAAAGGTTATCAGCACTATAATATCTCTAATAATGAGTTGGATAATATGGTTGATTGGCAAAGACCAAGCAGAGCCCTGAGACTGAGACATATCCTATATGTATAAAGCAGGTTATGTCTTGCCTGCTTACAAGGATCTGTGCTGTCACGGTAACTAAAAGGCTAATGAAGGTCAGTCTGCCTCAGTCTTGACTCTTGGGAGAAACTCAGGGCAGTAGTGGTGGCTAGGGGTATGTGTCCTTGAAGACTGGCTGACTATCAAGTGTCCCTGAGAAAGATATTGAATCCTTACAGACTCCCGGGGCACTACTCTGTAGCTGACCGTGCACTATGACCAATACGTGAAATAAAGAAGATTTTTCCAGAGGTCAGTTTAGTGTTGCAGAGTTGTTGTTTTTTTCACATTTGTTACTTTGTAGCTTGAGCACGTAGTTGGCAGGTGAAGTAGCAACAGCACACTCTTCCTACAAGTCTTGCATTATGACCTCCATGGGGGATTAGGGTTGATAACAAGATAATTTATGTTCAGGGTAACGAACTATCACATCACAGAATCATCATTCAGATGTGGCTACATTCATACATAACATAGTGAGCCTCCTACATAAACTGATTAAAGTAGCTCAATTTAATATGTCTATATGAGAGTTATGTTCAACTGTAAATGCAGTTTTTCTAAATTGTCTTTTGTGTCAATTAGTCAAAAGTTTAGGTGGTGTTCATATGCTAATGTCTCATGATTGATTTAGTGAGTTTTACTTTCATGGAAACTATAATTAACAAAGAAAGAGTGGGTGTGACATGCTTCAGCTTTCCCTTGTCTCCTTCTTCAGTTTCCCTGCCCTCACCTTCTCTGTCCCTACTTCTTTCTCCCTTTTGGTTCTATATTTCCATGATTATTAGTTGGGTGTTAAAGTACTTATTTCTTGTTCTTTCTGTCTCCCACACACACACACACACGCACACACACACACACACACACACTCAGACCCACACTCACTGAATATCGTTTTTTATGTTAAAGTATGTCTCCAGCCAGAGTGTGTAGCCTAGTGAGGGGAGAAATGACAAACGACTTTGGCATTTAACATGACAGACGCCCTCTCTGTCTCACTCCCTCTATGTGTGTGTGTGTGTGTGTGTGTGTGTTGAAAGTCTGAGACTAAAAGAGCAGCGGATGTGAAACTGGAACTAGTTAGGCAAGTTGAACAATTAAAAGAATATGTGTAATATCACATTTACAGTATGTATTAAGTATCTTGTGTCATTTTTAAAATTGTATTGCAAATTGGTAGTTGATTTGTATGGTACATTGGACAATAATGATCAGATCTGGTGTCTGTATACAGTAGTGTTTACTTGCTGAATACAATGTTTATGATGCAGAGTGTAATTTTTGGTCCCAAACAATGACGTAACTCCCTTGATAAAAGCATACAACCACAGCAAGTTGGTGACGCGCTACACTGCAAACATTGGATTATGTAGTGTTTTGTTTTATAATTTTATAGCCAGATGATAGATACAGAAAATGATAGATACAGAAATTAGAGATTTTTCCATAACATGTCGAGGAGAGGCCAAATCAAGGTGGGTATCATTTTGAGGCAGTGTACATAGGAAACTTTGCTATCTTCACATTTGCCTCTTTCTCTTTCTATTTATATGTGTCTGTTACTGCAGTGTCAGTAATTAGTTTGCTTGTGCAGATGCTATTTCTTACCTTTACATACTGGTCTGTGGTCACTCCAGGCTGCAAATACTTCAGCCACTCTCTGGCAGCTGATGGTTTTACTGCCCTGAAGAACATAGTCTTCTCCACAAGTGAACTGAACCACACTGCTGATGCTACAAAAAAACAAACAATTGCACACAGAGGGAAAACACAACAGAAAAATGTGAATAAAAGGTGTTTAAGGAAATTGTATGTAAGTTCCTACTTGTCTGTAGTAGAATTGTCTGTAAATATGCAATGTTTGTGAGTGCAAATTGTACCTGAAGTCGTTGCCATGGCGTTTTCCATTCTCTGGCTCTCCTGGGTCAGGGCAAGAGTTAGATGCCTGTCTCACACCACCTTCATTTACTACACAGAGAAACAGACAGGTGGAGAGGCAGGGACGGGCAGGTAAGAGTGAAGCACACACATTAAGTCAAGTTGTATTGGTTCCAGAAAGGAAAATCTCCTTTTAGAGACAGCAATTCATGCAGATGCAGGTGGATCCATGGCTTTATTGTAATACTTAATAAATCCCTTTTCTTTTTATGTTTCATGTGTTCATGGAAGTGAATAATAAAGTTTAGCCAAAGTATACACATGACTGCCAAATCAACACCACGGAACTGCTTCAAATGCACACTGGCATGAATCAGGAAATTTCCATCCCTCCACTTTTTGGTTTTTGGAAGTCTGCCTGCCTCATCACTTATTCACTGTAGAGAGCAGGAAACAGGTGGGAGGAGGGACACGTTAGACAGACCAGGAGATAGAGAGACAGACGAGTTAGGCAGACGGGGATGACACAGCACTTCAGATACGATCTTAATTCTTTCAGAAACATGAGAGCTAATCCTGACAGTAACACTACAAACATCACAGTGGTAAAACAGAGACAACAGACAGAACTGTACCAATACTTTGAGTCTGCAACATCACGACAAACACCAAACACGCACCTGACAAGATGCATCTGTACTCGCTTCCTCTGTCTCTAATTACAATACAGTTGTTGACAGTACTGTACGTATGTAGTCTTTCTTTTGCTGTCATCATTATACTACTTTTTTCTGTCACTTTTTTATGTCTCTCCTGCCTCCTTTTCCATTCAAATATCCCCACGGCTATATTTCAATGGCTTTCCTTAAAAGACAGAGCACTAAAGAATTATTTTTATTTCCGCAAACCTCAACCACTCTCCTCTTTCTCTTGAGCATTTAAAAGTTTTAAAAAAGTTTCAAGAAACATAGCTGCTGGGTTAACTTTGAGCAAAGGACAGTGTGTAAGCGTGTATATGTGTGTTTTTGTGTGCGCATTGGGCGAAAAGAAAAAAAGGAGAAATGCTTCTGTGTCTTCCCAAGGAAAGCCAAACATAGCTGTCAGGTAAGAGAAAGAATGCAAAACACAAACAGCTCTATTCCATTTTAAAACTTTTGCCCATTCAAAACACATTGTACTTTAAAGCTCTTCTTTTCTGCTGTACTTTTTTCTAATACTGAGAAGGATCCTTCATGTGCCACAGAGCTGTTTATGGAGGCACACATACAATGTAGAAGTAATACAGACTCCTAATGAGCCGGAGTCCATTGATGACCTATTTTTAAACAATTTAGGGCCCCACATGACAAAATCTCTTGTACTCTTTAATGTAATCAGGGTGAGAGAAAAGTTATATGAATAATCCTTGAGGTACCCTCATCTTTCATTCACATCAATGAATGTAAATTTAGGCCACTCTGAGGATTTGTATGTGTATTTTTTCAGGCGTTCATACTTTCCTAATGCCTGGTGTCAGTAGAATATTCCTCAAGGGAGAAACTGTCTTGGTGTGCTCAATTACTTCAGCTATAGAGCAAACAAAGCAACCAATGGTGTATTTAGATATTCAAATACATGGACTAATATTCATGTGAAACACAATAAAAACATGTACTTTGTTGTGGAATGATATTTTGTTTTTTTAAAGCAGCAACAAGATAACATTTTGGTATTTTGTTGATCCCAATTTAGTATGAGTAATGGCTATTTAAGTGTGGAAAAAACAGGATTATATATAGATTATAATATATTTAAGATTCAACATTTTTAATATTCAAATTTTTTTTGCAGATTCTGAAAAAAAGGAGAAGCCTGCTTTAATCTTATATTGTCACCTATATTTTATGTTCTAGTGCATTCAAAAGTGTTTTGCTGCTGCAATAAGTCTCTGTTCACCTCAAGTCAACTTTGTTTCCTTTATTTTATAATTTATTGAGAGTCAGTGTAGCAGGGCAGGAAACAAAGGAAGGGAAGAGTGATATGCTGCAGGGGTACCCCAGCGGGGGATCTTACCATGGATGTTGCGGTTACATGGAAGGGCCTGAACCATTAGACCACCAGGGCGCCCAGAATTTTATCTTATCTTAAACAAAAATGCTGATAACAGTCAACTCAGTCAGGTGTAACAAATGTGGGCCGTGATAATACTGCCCATGTGTGATTTCACACAAACATCCACCAACCCATGGTATCTAACGGGCAGTCCGTATCAACAAACCCAGCAGGTGGTGTGTGTGTGTGTGTGTGTCTGTTTGTATGTGTGTGTGTGTGTTTGTTAGAGTAGATAGTTTGTTGCTTTGTTGGAGCGGCTAATTTGACCATCTGGACTATTAACACCATACCAGAGGGACTGGTTACAGTATCAGTGTTCTGTGCACACTCACAATAAACACTTACACACATACACAGAAACACGTGTACAAAAACATAAACATATCTATATGTACTGTAGGCGCAGACAAAGACAGACACACAAAGTTTTGTGCTTCACTGAAGAGTTAAACCAGTCAGAGCAGAGCAAAGCAGCATCTGAACCAATCAGAGCTAGACTAATTAACATACAAATCCACATCTGTAGAATCAAACCTCAACCATGACTCTCCAACCTGTCAGGGAATCTGATTAATCTGTCATGCACTCTGTTTCTCTGCTTAGGTCAGCCATCGCCTTTCCATTAACTCATACAGAATCAATGACATTCACATATTAACATACAGTCACACAAACACAAAGTGGACAAGCAAATAAATCATAAACATTCAAAAATGCATCATTACAAAGCATGCAAACCAATTAATGACAGGTTTATGTATGTGTATGTGTGTGCACATCTCTGTGTTTTGGCATGCAATAGCATACAGTGTGTCCTTGTATTGATGTTACTGCACTTGTGTTTCCATATGCCCTTGTAGACGTTCAAATATTTCCATATGCATGTACTGTATTTATGCATGAGAATGTACCCCTGGGTGTGGAAATGTGTGTGTTTGTGTATACTATATACATAAGTGTAATAAAGCTGTGCTGTTTATGATTAAACTGCAGTAGGTGGGAAACATAAAAGCATGTCAATATCATCACTATTATTTCTATCACTATTATCTGCAACTGATATTCATACACAGTATAATGTGTGAGGGAATGTGTGTGGGAGAGAGACAAAGAGAGAGTGAAAGTGGTATTATAAAGAGACAAAGAAAAATATGTAAAATAGCTCTTAAATGTGTGATGTTAAAGTAGGTACAGACTGCTTCAATAAGTGAAACCTCAGTAACAAAGGTAATGCTCTTTTTCTTGGATATTCTTCATGCTTTTGGAGAGTTGAAAAGGCTTTGAATGAAATGACATAATATTCATGGAGCCATTTTTGCATTACTGTACTTCAAATGACTTATGAACCATGACAGTCCTACACTTGATAATTTCACTTCATGGTGTCTGATTAAACAGTTGGTTCTTTAAAAGTGTCATTTTCTTACAACTGGGGATTTCAGAAAACGTAAGGACATTTTGATGGCTCCTAAAGAAGAGCTGCCATTTAATGGAAATGTTTTTACTTATCAAAGATGTAAACCTGAATTTTCGCCCAGGGGTCCACCTTTGATGATTAATTCTGAACTTTGTAAGAATAATACATTTGCAATAGTGATTCAATATGCCTTCAACTGTGAACAGTTATGCAGTAGAGCCTACAGAGAAACACACAAAAGTGTTGTTCTATTTTCATTGGCTGTTTTGATGTGCACAATGACCTGTCTATAAAAGGTCTACAGAAGTGATAAAAGTAGGTGTGTGAAGAGAAGAAAAGAGAAGAGAAGAGAAGAGAAGCATGAGGGGAAAAGGAGAAGCAGCATGAGGGGGCGGAAAACAATCTCATAACAGCTGATTCACATTCCCTAAACAAGCCCCAAGCAAGCCAAAACAAACCATAATTAAAGCTTATCAAAACAGACCATGATTAAATATATCAGGGCAAGCCATGAAGAGGCATGCAAAAACCAAGACACCATGACCGAAAATACATATACAAAACATCAAACAACAAAGATACAGCAAGTCAGGCAGAATAAAGAAGCACACTCTTATAAAGGCTGTGTCAACATATTTGTGTTTCAAAAAATGATACAAATATTTAGTCACAAATATTGGCACTACGTTTCTTTGAGTTGATGTTACCATGTGTTGTCTGCAAAGGTAACACAAGATTTGTGTTGTTTAATGATCAGAGGCACAAAAGTGTTGAAACTAACAGCCTTTTTAAGGGACTAAAATAAAAGCAAAAACAAAATGAAACAAAGCCAGTCCAAGTCAAACCAAGCCATCACACGTTAGTTCATTAGCCAAAGTGACATTAAGATGTGAACTCACATATTGAAAACTTGTTGCTGGAGTCTTTGCCAGGGAATAATTTAACGCCCCGCGATTTAAAATCTACTGATCGCTTCACTGCGGAGGAGAACAGAAAAGAGAAGAAAAATCAGAGAGCAGATTGGATAAAGATTAGAAAATAGAGATATAGCAAAGGAATTTTTTTTTTTTTAATTGGCAGAGTCTTCTCAATGCTGAGAGAGAAGACTACAGCAGAAAAGAAAGTTATACAGGCAAAGTAAAAAAAAAATGGTGGGGGAAAAAACACTGAGAGGGGCAGAGTAAGAGAGACAAAAAGAAAAAGAAAGCAAGAAAGTAGGACAAACCATTTTAAACAATGGCACCATTGAAGAGTTTTTGTTCATAAAGAAGCTTAATCTTTTTCTCTTTATGTCACTCAGACACATACAGTACATCAGATGTCAAGGTGTTTTGCCGGAAGCTCCATCATATTCTGAACAAAGCTGGTAAGGGAAATTACAATGTAATCAAAGCATTCAGATAATAGTATGTTAGAAAATAAACAGCTCCTTTTATAAGAGTAAATCAAAGACAAGAGGAGACAAAATGACAGAGGGATCCCTGTCAGCATGAACTCTGTTTTCTGAAATGGGTAACATCATTTCATTACAAGGTCACCAGTGTTGTGTTTATACAGTATGTTACTATATCTCAGCATGTTTGGTTGTGAAGATAGAGTACAGAAGACAAAGTGAGTGGGCGAGAGCTGTATTTGAATCCATGCAATGATAATGAATACAAAACACCCCGGGCTAATGTAAATTTGACTCCCTGTGGTCGAGATTTGATTTTTTTGGTGCTCTACTCCATCAAAATGAATGAACATGAAAACCAACATAAATAATGACAAATATATCTTGTCCAGAATGACAAAGTACAGTGAAAAATCACCTTAATGAATGTCTGATACAGTGGCTTACAGACGTCGTTTTCATAATGACCTGACTAATCCATTGAATGGTGACAAATGGCAGATGCGTTAATGGGCTACAATTATGCTCATGTTATACAGTGGCTACATATGCACATACATCAGTGGTGCTTTGTTCGACATGGTTAAATTGCAGCATGTGTATTTCATGCCAATAATGATCTTAATGTTGTAAAAAGGCAGACGCAGACACACACACACACACACACACACACACACACACACACACACACACACACACACACACACACACACACACACACACACACACATATGTTAGTGGCATTCTACTAATCATGTTGAGATTACATCAAATCAATGAATGTGCTTATGATTAATCTAATGTAATATGGCCACAAAATCCATTTGTGCATTATTGTGTTAACTTACCGGCATGATGTTTCATGTGATGGAGATGGTATATGTCTGCCAAGGCAAAGATAAGAATCCCCTCCATAATACTTAATTTGAATTAAAGCTGTATTACTACTGTAGTCACTCATTGAATCATTGTAAAACAAATTTTAATATCGTAGATGAGTCAAAGATGAATACACTTGCTAACCACAGTCATTTTTGTTGGTCCAACTTTTCCTGTAGCTATGGCATTAGTGGCCTATAGTTCTTTAGACCTTTATGTACTGTAGAACCAGTTTTTAATACATTTTAGTACATTATCATTGTATTTTAAGCATAGGAAATTATGTCCATTTATTAGTGTACAAAGTTTAGTGTAAAGAGAGTTGCTCTTGTAAAGATACAGTATTGTACCTCCTGATCAATAACACTTGTTATATTGTAATTCATTTCTAAACTTGATAGTTTGGCTTAAAAGCATATTAATTTTAGGTCTGAATATATTTGATGCTGTATATTATTTGCTCACCATCACCTCTCAAGTAGACTTATACAATGCTTTAAGTTGCAAAAGGTTATGCAATTATGTGTATCAATAAATACAACTAATAGTGCTTAGAACTAATACATTTTAAAATAATTTATTAAATAAATTCCCCCATTAATGAGTTTGCACAAAGCAACAAATGCATCATAGCTGCTTATGGCTGCCTCTCAGCAACATGCAACACACATAAACTGAATGCAACAACACTTTAAGTAACTTCACAGAAATCCACCTACACAAAGAATGAAATGTATTTCTCCTGACACTGATGTCATACCCATTCAAAATGAGGGGGCACATACTTGATACAGTATCTCCTGTCACTCAGATGAAAAGCATATTTTACTGGGTTTTATTTGTTATTATATTTAGGAGCAGTGATTATACAGCCCCCTCTCATACATATATTTTCACAAACAATTCGGAAAAACTGCATTTGAACATAAAGCTTGAAAGAACAGAATGTAAATGGTAAATGAACTGTACTTATATAGCGCCTTTCTAGTCTTTTCGACCACTCAAAGCGCTTTACACTACAACTCACTCACCCATTCACACACATTCATACACTGATGGCAGGAGCTACCCTGCGTACCTGCTCATCAGAGGAAGCTAATCATTCATACACCGTTGGCGCAGCAACGGGAGCAATTTGGGGTTAAGTGTCTTAACCCTTATAAGGTATTCGGGTCTGTGGGACCCGTTTTCAGTTTTTAGCTTAAGAAAAATGATACAAATAATAATTTTTTCAAACTAAGATTCATTGGCCTTGGCTCATTTTCTGTGAGGAACATGAATCAGACATTTTTTTCGATGACCCCCCCCTGTATACCCCCCCTACACATTTATTTTACATACAGGGTCTTCGGGTCCACTGGACCCGGGTCTAGTGAAAGTGTGTAAAAGATCCTGTGCACCCTCATTTTCCCTTCCTCCTCTCTGGGCCTGTGTGTGTGTGTGTGTGTGTGTGTGTGTGTGTGTGTGTGTGTGTGTGTGTGTGTGTGTGTGTGTGTGTGTGTGTGTGTGTGTGTGCGTGCGTGCGTGCGTGTGTGCGTGCGTGCGTGTGTGCGTGTGTGCGTGTGTGAGAGCGCGAAGGAGAGTGCGGGAACAGGTGCACCCACCTGTTCCTGCACAAGGTTGCAAAATTGTTGCAAAATTGGAGTACCCAACACTATCTGCACCCACATTCCCACACATTTCACCCTTTGTCTTGCGGGAACCAATCTTGGGGACCTGACACTATGAATAGCTGTGTCAGCGTGGTTCCATACCACAACTGATCAAGATTCTCTGTTCAGGCTGCCTTACAATTGATTTTGGAAGAGAGAGAAGGTTTAGATGGTGATGCAGAGGATGAAGTTTCAGAGTGTGAGGATCACATCTCTGAAACTTCAGAGTCTGACACTGAGTTGGAAGAGGAGGATGAGCATCAGCCAGCTCAGAAGCTTTTCATTTTTCTAGATTGTGGCCAGCAACAAAAAGAAGCGCTGTGAAGTGTGTGGACCCAAGATGGACAGAAAAACACAATATACATGCACCCAGTGCAAGAAGTACATTTACAATGCACACACGGTGAAACTGTGCACCTCTTGTATGGTATAGTCTGGTATGAAAATGGCCATTTTCAATGGGGCTAATGTGTTGTTCAGACAGATGTTAGGTTAAATTTCTAATAAAATTCAAATAAAACACTAGTTTTGGAAAAACTTCATTCATTTGTACATGTAAGTGTTGATTATTTTATAGTTATGCCTGCTTTATGATGCATTTTCTTATTTTGTTGCATTTTTTTTTTTAAATAAAAAAAAAGAGCGACATTTCTATTCATAAATGTGATTTAACAAAGGTAAAGGGAACAAATTTAACATATGTGTTGTTTAAATTACTTGCAATTGGGATGAAGTAAAGATCTGCTGAGTATTTTAACAAAAAAAGGTTTGATTATGTTGAATTAAAAGCCTCAAAATGCAATGGGTCCACCAGACCCAGCAGGACTCCCTGTGTAACAAAAAAACAAATACCATATAAGGGTTAAACAAGGACACATCAACATGTGGACTGGAGGAGCCGGGAATCGAACCGCCAATCTTCCAATTGGAGGAACGACCGCTCTACCTCCTGAGCTACAGCCGCCCCTGAAAATGTATTTTCTCTTCCACTGAGTTGCAAACATGACAACAATAATTTTGGATCCGTAAAACCTAATGTCTTAATGACATTGGATAGTACAATGTAGATATGTAAACCTTAAAAAAGCAACCCATAGATCTCATCTTAAGTTTAATATAGTTTCTCTTGAGTCAACAGGACAGAAAGAGGTGATAAACAATATATTGTACATTGAATTACCGCCTTCAGATTAAACTCGCATTTGAAAATGTCCCAATTGTTAGAAATTAAGAACATTCATGAGTCTACTCGTTTTTTTTCCAAAACCAAGGGAAGCTTTCATCAAGATCAAAGTCTTACAATCAAGTTTGAAAAGTACCTCCCGCCCCCCACAAAAAAATAAAAAAATAAATCTCAGAATCCGGGCCAAAAATAGTTTAAAGCCAAATTTGTTTTTGCCCGTGCAAATTCATTCACTGTATCAAGACACTGTTAATATGCATCATAAAACCTGTCCTGTGTGAATATGCATCAAAGTTAAATGTGCCCATGTTAATATTCTAGCCTACAAGCAGCAGCTCCACTGCAAACAACAGATGGAAGGGCAGCTGCATTTAAATAAACCATATTTATGAACTAAAATGTTGCATATTTAACACAACTATATATAACTACCAACAGAATAAATACGGAGCTCAACTAACATTTAACAGTAGAGAAGACACCCTTAAGCAAAACCTAGCTCAATAAAATATATGCTGAACCACATTTTGCCGCAATTGGATGTAGGCTTTATCTTTTCAAAACCAAACTGAGGTCAAGCCTCTTATTTGTAAAACATACCAACATGTAATTGAAAAAAAAACCACATAATACAATTATCATTATTTAATGACTCATTTTTTTTAGCCATACTTTCTTCTTTTTTTTAATACTGGTGGTGTTGAGCAGTGACACATGCTCTAAGAAGGGTCATCACACACTTTGGTTGAACTCACCAGCTTTTGTGCTGCATGTCTGTCACTGGTGTTTTAATGTACCCACATAAGGAAATCAAATATTCACAGTTTAGTATAGTAACACACAATATAGACTGAGACCTACAAAACACTGTAAAAAAAAAATCCTGTCGTTTTTACGGAAAAAAGCTGGCAGCTGTGGTTGCCCGAATAATTGTGTAAAAAATACGGCAAAAATGTAATCATCTTTACAGAAGAGCCCGTAATATTAACAGTTAAAAATGTATAAAATTACATTTGAATCTAATAAATTCAACATTGGATTTCTGCTGAATTAGCATGACCATTATGTTATTTAACCAATTTATATCAAAAGTCCATACTGCTTATCCTCTCTAGAGGGTTGCAGGAGGGCTGGAGCCAATCCCAGCTGCCATTGGACGAGAGGCGGGGCACACCCTAGACTGGTCACCAGTCCATCACAGAGAGTAGACAGACAATCATTCACACTCACAGCTACAGGCAATTTAGAGTGACCAATTAGCCTGTTTTTGGTCTTTGAGAGGAAGCTGGAGTACCTGGAGTACATACAAACTCCACACAGTGCTAACCAAGACGCCACCATGCAGCCTGATCTTAGTTGTTGCTTATGTACATAGAATCCCATTTCACTTAAAAATACCAAACAAACAACATTATTTAACTGCAAAAGCCTCATTATAAGACATTTTATGCCACAATATTTAACTGAATTTTTCTGTAAATTCCCCTCAAAATCTACAAACAATGTTATTTTAATACTATCATGTTGTAATTTAAACAGCATTATATTGCTTTTTGTATTATGGTTTTTCTGCCTTTAAACTACAGTAATAGGTAATTTCTACAAATAATCAAATAATTTCTATAAATAAATACAAATATTATTGTAAAGTAAACAATGCTCATTTGTATTTCCAATTACAGGTGATAGATTTTTTACAGCGTATCACAGAGGAATTTAGAAATCGAACGTCAAACATAGTTCATAGTATCAGTCAGATTTACAGAGTTTTACATGCAGAATAACATGATTAACAAGCAGATATGTCAAAGTGATTCATCGGAGTGAACAGAGGATAAGTATGGTTTTGAGCTGTTTAAATTTAATTAGTCGGTTGTTTAAGTAAAAGAGATGAGATCTGGTGTAGACAACTACTAATGAATCATAAATGAATCAGTCCATGCTGCATGATATGTTAAATTATTAGCTCATACTAGGAAATGGGTAATATCCTTTTTTAAATTTTAAGTCACATGACATTTATAGTAATTTTCCAATGTTATGACAACTACTACTGAAAAAAATAGAATGAAGGGAGACCAGAAGATTTACTGTGTATTTAGTAAGCTGGCAAGTTCCACAAGGTATAATAATGTAGATACAAAAGAAGATATTCCGGACGACATTTGCTTTGTGTTGGGGTTTATTTGATATAACTTGAGAACTATTAATATAACTAGACAGGAATTTTTGATAGAAATATTAATGATTGGGTAGGTTACAATCCTAAATATACATCTCTGCATCTCTGAGTTAATCACATTTTTAATGTATGCAAGTTGTGAGTGCAATCAGTGGGTGAAGACAGTTGTCAGTGCTGTACACATCATCCACATTTGATGAGCTATTTTGTAACCACAGAACAGCCATAATGTTACATTACAAGATTGTGTCTATTCAAACTAGCTGCATTCATTCAAGCAACTACATTCATTGCTACAGTACACTTACAGTGCTGTAAAGATCCCAATGCTAATGGCCTTTGGAAACAGCAGAACTGAACACCGACTCAACAATGAAAGCCAGCACTGGTGAAATGCACGCTCTCAAAATAATATAAAAGATGATAAAGGAGTAGTTCATAGATTTATGAGCTCATATGAACCCCCTGAGGCTTGCAGTGTCTCTGTACTCGGTTTGACTAATGGTACTTAAGCCAAAGCTGACAAGGAAAAGCAGTTGGGGATTTATTTACACAAAAAACTAAATGGTATAGTCCAAATGTACTAAATGCTGTCTTTTTTTCTTGGCTGTAATTACCCAATGCAATTTGCATTTCAAGATGCATGACTTGATAATGAGTTTGTTTGAGACACTATGAGAGTCATATCAAAGGTTCCATGCAGTCGACAATACCCAATATGTCAACCTCCCTGAGGGGTATACTGTCTCACTGCTCGAGTTGAATAATGTTTCTATTCCAGTGGTTGACTGGTATTTCTTTTGTACTGACTGACTTGTTTGGTTGCCATAGCATTGGCTGACTGATAATGCCGTCAGTTGTTCATTAAGAGCCAATCACAGCCCCGCAGACACAGAAACTCATGAATACGTAATGAAGAGAGATGATGGAGGGATGTGATTGGTAGGTTGTGCCGCGGGGAAGGAAACACATTGTTCATACCTGACACACACATAGACGATGGACAAACAGGCACACACTCAAACACATGCGAAAAGAAGAAAGATATTATAGTTCGGATCTAGAAGGAGAACTATGTATCTTATTTATGAAATATAAAATGAAAGTTTTCCTGCATATAAACACCCCTTCAAATATGTGTTGTGCCTGCCAATTACTGCAACACACAGTGTCTGAGCAAGGAAAAAAACATCACAGATGTAAAAGCACCCTACATGTTCTATACAGTACTCAGGAAGTAATTCAATAATATTGGTTTAGTGCGTCATCCATAGTGATTGGCATACCTCATATTGGTCACTCGGGGGCAGACAGGCTAACTGTGAGTACGTGAATTAATTATTACAGAAGGCAGTAGATACATAGATCTTGTAAGCATCAAAATAGACATTGCTATGTTCAGTTACTGTTAAATGTACATTCACATTCATAAGGAAGCCTGCTGCCTGCCATTGAATTGTTACTTTTTTGTGCTTTGGTCATTGCAAAAACCGTCACAGCCTAGGGTCAGGATTAAGGTCCCACTAACATTCAGCAATCAGAAGAATGCGGTGAAATTTTTCATTATGCTGATGTTGGAGTAAAAATGCTTTCTAAACCATTTGAAATTCAAACAGAGTGGCCATCAAAGGTCAGCGAGAGCAGTCAGTCCAACTTCTACTTCCAATCATGTCCTGGGGCTCGATCACATTTTGCCCTCTTGAAAAAGAATATGGTTGTTACAAAACTGACTGGGCAATTTCCAAAACCTCTGATACACATTTCCTTCCACTCTGAACAAGACAGACTTGTGTCATGCTAACATTGCAAGCTCATTGCCATCATACAATGTGACCTAGAGTGCGACAAACACCAAAAATATTATATAATGCTTGAAACACACTGTTTCAGTGGCTATTATAAGGCATTTTCACTAACAAGCCGGCCAAAGTTGCTGCTCTCTGTTACCCCTTTTCCACTGAGCTGGAGCTAGAGCTTGCTGGGAGCTAGAGCTTGACTAAGCACCTGCTCTTTGCTTTTCTACCGCCAAAGCTCCAGGCCCGAGCCTCAGAACGGGAGCCAGAGCGAGCACCAAGTCTTTGCTGGTCTAAAGCAAGACCCGATTACGTCAGCGGACTGGGGGCGTGGTTATGTGAGCAGGACTCAAGAATGAGATAAAGTCATATTTAGGCAGAAATAATCTTTCAGTAACTGTATTTGGCCTCCAATCAATTTTTGGCAGGTGAAAATGCCTTATTTTGTGTTATAATGGTCCTTTAAAAGAGTTCCAAACTGTCCTGTGAGCTCTAGTGTTTATATTATGAAGCTTATGAATGAGATCAAGTCATATTTAGGCAGAAGTCAGCTTTCAGTTACTGTATTTGGCCTTTAATCAATTTTTGGCAGGTGAAAACTGTTCGTTATTTTATAGGCGTATGTAACCCTCCCATAAATCATGTCTTTTATAGTCTTGTCTCCAAATAGTAGGCATAAACAATAATATTAGATATAAAACACATCCCCACATGGGAATCAAATACTACGTAGGGCCCAGATCAGATAAAAAACAACGCAGAGTCACGAGGATCATTGCAAAAGTGATAATTTCTTTACTGAACACACACCCATAAATCACATTCATTATAGTCTAATTTATAATTGCGGACGTACAGTTGTATGTAAATGCATATTATGACCGTTTTAGCGCTACCGCTCAACGGACTGCTGTGCGTGCTCCCGCGGCCAGAAATCAGATTCTGGCAGACGATCACTTTTTGGCGCGACACCGTTCCTGTATTTCTATGTAGGCTTGCAAACACAAGAACAGCACTTGCATCGCGGCCGCAATTTCCTCTATCTTCGTCGTCTTCTCCTCCTTCTTTGTTGTCTTTTGTTTTCTTCTTCTCCTTCTTAGTTTTCTTCTTCTTCTTCGTTTCCGGCGGGCTAGATGCCTTGCGGCATGTTGCTGCCTCTCACTGGTGAATCATGGAAGTGCTTCAAAGGCGCGCGCTGGCTACGTTATACAGTGACGTAATCGCGTGGCTCCTTGCCAGCTCCTTGCCGGTAGAAACACAACAGGTTCGTAAGAGTTGCTCGGGTTAACACCAACTGAGCACTCGCTGTAGCACCAGCTCCCAGCAAGCTCTAGCTCCAGCTCAGTGGAAAAGGGGTATGTGACAGATGAAACTGTTAACTTTTAACCACTGCTCAAGCCTACAGGCTGTGAGCATTTGATGCAATAAAGAGTTTGGGTGCATTAAGGCTTTAAAGTTGAAATAGTTCAGTGGTGCTAAGCCTGAAGCAAAAGTTGCAAAACTGTTTGTTGAAGCCTGCTGTTTGTTTGGTTTGAATCTACCATGGCAAAACTTGGAAAAGGGGCCTGCTAGCAAAGTGTGATACTACTGAGCCTTGATTTTAAGGTGTGAAAATAAAAAGGAAATACAGTAGCTTAGCTTGGAGCTAGTGCTTAACTCAGGGGGTGCAGCCATGTCAAGCCAATGAACAACAGCAAAGTATAGAAAAGGCTTGCATGTTTTATGACATTCTAAAATAGATTATGATTATGTATACTTCAGTAAAACTAGTTAGAATGGTTGTTTTAAAGGTATATTATGCTCCTTTTGCCACAGCTACTATTCCTGAATGCAGGGAGTTTAAGGCTATGGGTACAGACCATCTGGTCCTTTGCCTGCAAGTTTGGCACAATGGCCAACATTTTCATAGATGTGTCCATGCGTAGTCAATTCTCACAATGTGTTTGAATGATGAAAGATTAGGAAAAGGCCAACTCTGCCTCAGCTCTTCCATGTCATGTGACATCCACTCTTCCTTCTCATTCCACACTCTTCCCTAGCTCCAGCATTTTCTTCTAGTTTTGCTATCTAGATTTTCTTTGAGTGTATTAATGGCTTGAAGCACCACATGTTGGTTGCTAGCTGTGGCTATATCTTTCTTTGTTGTTGCTTGGAATGTCTAGCACAAGTCTCTGCCTCTCTGCAGGCACTCCAACTCTTGTTCATCTTGTTTCGGTATTGTTTCAAAACTTTGTTTCAGGCTGTCAAAACTTTGATTATTAAGTATTTACTGATCTACAGAAACACCTTTTAAGAGGATAATGCACAAAATAAGAGCAATATGATCAAATATGAGTATTTATTTTAAGGAGCACAACACTCATCAGACGGAAAGATGTTAGGGTTTCCAGACAGACTCTGTCTGGAAGCCCCAACATCTTTCAGAGAAAATATTTTACCAATGATGCAGTAATGAGGATTCTCAGAAGACCCTATATATTTCTCTCTCTGAACCATATCCTTTCAGTTGTCTTTAACTCTTCTCCTTCTGTTTTAGCGTTTTTCTGCTTTGAGTACTGACACTCCTTATTCTTCTAAGTCTACTTAACAAATTTAGATATGGGAATTCTTGTAAGATTAAAGTTCATTTTGTACTTAGAATTATCATGTTTTCAGGTAAACTGTGCCATTCTGACTTTGCAGCTTTCTATATCCACCTCCACCTTCTGTAATGTTAATGTTCATTAATAAGAACCAGGGATTATTTCTCAGTGTTCAGACTAAAATACATACTGCAAATGGAAACTCTGGCAACCATTCAATGACTAGATGGCTGGCTGACTGACCCACTAACTGGCTGACCGCCATACTGAATGGCTGACTAACTAAACATTCTTGGCTTTTACCTGACACTTAGGTCAGTTAACTGAGCTATTTAAAGTACGTGCAACAGTATTTAAATTTAGATTGACTGGAGAATTGACTGGATGACTTCATAAATGACAATTACTGTACAATGTATTAGTTTTTGGTGGGTTCCAGCATGTGATGGTGCACACTGCAAATTATTTCAAAGGGGTCAAATTGGAACAAAAAATGACTGCTAGACTAACTCAATAGTGACCAGTATGTCTCTGAATGAGGGTTGAGCAAGATACAATTATACTGTTGAATAACACCTGGAATGACAATTAGAGTCCCATAAAGTTAGGGGGTTTGACTAAATCAAAGACAATATCATTAAAATAGATATCTTAGATACATTTCCTTTAGTGAGTCCATTGTTGACAGTTACAACGCACAACTGAATGAGATTCATTGCCTGTTTTTTTGTAATTGTTTTAATGGTTTTAATTGATATGCACTGTAGGTGCAAGACCATTGCTAAATGATAAATCATCTCCATTGCATTGTTGTTCTGCATGTCCAAACTAAAAGGACATTTAGAGATTGGGAGATAAACAGTAATTAAATGCATGTGTATTTTAATATGTACATGTTTAATTTTATTTTCACTATTCCAGAATGTATACATTTGTAAAAAGAAAATAGCTGCACAATTACATTTATCTTGTAAGTCAGCTAGACTCAAGAGATCACAAGATCAAAGTATCACACAATAATCTTGTCTTGTCATGCACTTCTGTCCGAACAATCGGTATACCATGGGGTGGTTTGAGGAGGACCTCCCTGAAATGACTTTTTGCAGGTTGGGATGTCTGTAAATGGTACAGTTGACTATGTTTTATATCTACACTGTAACGAATTACTGTGTATTTACGGTGGATTTTCAACAGTATCCTACTGTATTTTATAATAATTGTAAAATACTGTTAAATATTCATCCCTCACATGTAAATTAACAGTTAAATCGGTCAATTAAAAATAACAGTAGATAATTGTATTTGAACAGCATTAAAGAGTATTTATAATGAATTGCTGTAAATTTACGGTGGATTACAACAGTATTTTACTGTATTTTATAATAATTGTAAATTACTGTTAAATATTCGTGTTTACATGTAAATTAACAGTTAATGTTCAGTTAACAATAAGAAACTGTCATTTAACAGCATTAAACAGTATTTTCTGTCAAGCAGTGGATACATGTGCTATCATCCCTTCTCAAGTCCAGTCACTATCCATCATCATCTAACTGATGATTGGGTCTTATGCCTCTATTTTGATGATAGTGCTTTTTTATTGCTCAAAGTCCTTAAACTATTCATTTTTGAGTGACAAGAACTTGACTTTGGAGAGCACAGCTTTGTCATCATACCAGCCAGAGA
This sequence comes from Scomber scombrus, assembly GCF_963691925.1. Taxonomy (NCBI): domain Eukaryota; kingdom Metazoa; phylum Chordata; class Actinopteri; order Scombriformes; family Scombridae; genus Scomber; species Scomber scombrus. Next base: position 13,095,598 of record NC_084985.1, read on the forward strand.
AGTCCAAGTGGAGTTCAACAGAGCAGGTAAAGTAAAGTTATGCTTGGTAGTGTCCAGTGTTGTTTTGTCTGCATGATTATTGAACTGTTGACATTTCAGATGTTTTGTTAGGACTGTTTCATTAATTCAGGTTGCTACATAGGACTAAAAGAAGCAAGCTCTCTTGCTAGCTTGAACTCACTTAGCTATAGCTTTTGCTGACCTTTATAAAGTTATTTTATATTAAAGTTTGTGTCATTATCCTATCATTTATTAATTTAACTTCATTTAAAAATTCATACAAATACAGGCCAGTCTATTAACAGCACACTAGTTGTCCAGCCTTTCAGTAAATAGTTTTGTTAATAAGATAGGACATCATTTGACTCATTTGAAATGACCAAAAAGGCAGTAAAGGCAGTAATATCTTAAGATCTCAGTTTGATTCTCTGTGGCGGCTGTCGGCTGTGTGACGTCACGCAGACGACGTTACTTGAAAAAACAGTAGGCGACACGCCAAACGGCTTCACCTGGAGCGAGCTACCTTCAGGTAGCTAGGTCTGCAGCGGATTAGCTAATATACTCTCTTTGGCGGACCAACCGCTGCTGGGTGAGGTAAAACACGTCACCAACTGTGCGCTGTCTTTGAAAAAGTCCCGGGAAAGTCACCACTGATCATACAGTTAGTAATTATACTCGTCGTATTGCTGCAAATTCAAGGGCTCTCACTATTGTGTTACTCCATGCGGCGATAGTGGTTTAACAGGCATTTATTTAAATGAACATCTTAGAGAATATTACATAATTAAAGTTAATCGCTAATTACAATGTTAAGATTTAACTAACTTGTGTTAACTTGTGACATTATAGAGCTGGCTGTGCAACCACAAACGGGAAGGAACGGGAGGATTGAGGACCTGCAATCGTCTCTCACCAGATGGAGAAGTAAGGTGTGCCAATGTGCCAGTGTGTTCCTCCCAGGAGTAACATTAAAATCATACCAAACACATTTTATTAAGTAGTCCATTGTAGTAACCTAACCCTCCCTCCAGTAGTTTTTCATATTTTTATAGTACGAGTATGTTGTGTTGCTCATTTTTTGTTTTACAGGCTCTCGTCATTGGTGACTGAGGATACCAGCCAAACGCTGCAGTCAAGTAGTCTCACTGTTCACTTCCTCTTTCTCCCTCTCTTCTCTTTCTTTGCGTTCACTTTTATTGTTCACATGCAAAAGCTGGACTGTTCTGTTACAATGTTGTCGATGTTATTTAAATGCAGTATTACACTGTTCTTGACACTATTTTGCCCATGAGTTCAGTAAAGCCTGCCATTAATGATTTTATTGGAGGCAAATGTGGTAATGCAATATAGGCTACCTTGTCATTTTTATAATACAAATGTTCTAAATGTTGTTTTATCTTACAAAGTGCTGTACAAATTAGAACTTAAATAAATTACTGTTATGTTATGGAATGTATAATCTTTTGTGTTCTTTATCAAGGGATCTCAAACGTATTACTTTAAGTCTCAAGGTCAGAGTTCAGGAATGATTGGCAATAACAAAATGAAATTTAATCAATTCAGTTATGATAATGTCTCTTTATTGAGCCAGCATGCATAGAAACCATATGCCAGACACATCTCAGACAGTTTGGTAACTTTATTTTGCTTTAAAGTTAAGTTATTAAGTTAAAGTGAGTGCTCTGCTCTGTCAGTTGTGGTTCTTGGTTCTTGAAAACAGGGTCAGAGTGAGCGCTCGTAATACTGTCCACTCTGTGCTACTCTAGTCCTCCGTGTCCTCAGCTAGCTTAACCTGCTACTTTTCTTCAGTTGAGCGCAGACAGGAGGACAGTCATACGTGTTGTTGATGAATGTGTTTCTGAGCACTAGAAGGCAAGACCTTAGTAAATACTAGAAACGTCAAGCTGTGTGTTTATTGTAGGACTTTTGGATGTTGACTGGCTGTCACCATGACTTTGAGGTAGCTTGGTAATTGGTATTATACTGTTAAATGAATGACGGTAGATGCGCTGTAAAATAACCGCAACACCCACCGTTATCCTACAGTAATATACTGTAATCCAAAATACAGTAATATACTGTTAAAGTAAATTACAGTTTATGGACTGTAAAATAACAGTAAATTTCTGGCGTCCCTGCTGCCAGTAATTTTCTTTTATTTTACAGTGAAATTTGTTACAGTGTATTAATCACCTTAAAATAGTCACATCACGACTTAGCTTTTTATCACTTCAAAGTTTGTATATACCACATCCATTTATATCCAATGGTTTTTAACATCCTTCGTATTTTTGTACTTGATGTATGTATTTGTGGCTGATGAAAGGCTGTAGCTTACCAGCAGCTAGCAGTGTGTGACTCACCTGCTGGCTGAATGTGTGACTCAACTGCTGACTAGGTGTCCACGGCTTTCCCTGCAGTGCATGTATATAATAATAAGATATAAATAATTGCATGGAAATAATGTTTTTGTTGGAAAAAGTATGACCCTGAAAATGACCCTGAAAGTTGACCTATTTAAAGGGTAAATTCACTTTAAAATTGTGTTTTCATAGATTGTTCCAGTGGCCACTGACAACTCAGTTTATTTGGAAACATGATTCAGTGGTTTCTTGCTTTGAGGGAGATCTGTTCATGTTCTCATTTTATTTAACAAGCAAGATGAATGAGAACACATTCCCAATTCCAGATACAGCTTAGGGATGCATTTGCTGGGGCCGGGAGTATACTGTAACACACCCAGTTACATCTGGAAACTGCTTGTTTTACCATAGCCTTGGCAATGGAGCAGCTGGGTTTCACCAACTTGCTCAAAGGAACTTTGAGCAAAGTTCCCAGCCAGCCCACAGATTTGTACCAGCAATGTTTAATTTCTATTACCCTCAAGCTACCAACAATCCATTATCAAAACTTCAGAAATTACATGCATAAAAGATCAAACTTTTGCCATAAGTAATCCTATCTGATTTGTTGTTTCAGTGTAAATGCCTTCAGGTCTCAAATGGTAATTACGCTAATGAAGCTTTTCACAGAAGTTCAAGCAGAAAGACAATTATTGTTCTAATTTCATTACACTGGAGCTCCCTCAATTATAATACAGGGATTTCAATGGGAATTGTTTTCAGGTTTTCATGTCAACCAATAATCACCCTCACTGAAGGAAATATAAACTATCTTATCTGTTATACACCCTCTGCTGTCTATGGCACTTCACTCCTCCATCACCCAAGTGTCAAGGCCTCTTGTATGGCTTCCAAAGGGGAATGTCTAAATGGCTGCTATTTATAGGATTTTACAAATTCAAATTAATGTAATAGACAGTAACACAGTCTCTAGTTATTAAAGTGTTTTTTTTTGTCTTGCATGTAATGTCTTTACTTATTGAAATACAGTTGAACAAACCCCCCAATCTTTTGGAATCTCCCTTATGGCAGCTTTGACCTACAGTACACATAAAGACATATAGTAAACATGCTACTGTAAGTGTTTTAGTGGGCCTGAGTCCCAGAGTGAGGCGCTACACTCACTCAGCTTGGGTACAGCCCGCAAATGACATGATGCAAGTACAAGGATGATGAAATGAACTTACAGCTGTTCCCATGGTGAGAAAGTACATCCACTCTGATTTAATCTTTGCCTCCAAGAGTACTACAGCAAAGGCATACAGTGTGCTTCAAAACACGTTCAGTAATCACATATTAGAGAGAGCATTTTAGTCCTGAGGTGAAAAGCATTTACTTTTGCTCATAGACTATGACATAGCTGAATAATTACTGAGCTTCAATTAAACATGCTAATGGATACTTAATGGCTGTGCTTGTATTTAGCTGTGAAGAAGACAGTAAAGAGCGGAGAGATGTATGACATATTATCAGTTCAGTTAACAATGATATAAAAGTGAACATTACATTAATTAATTAAAAAAACACTGAGTGTAATCTACTCTGATTGATGCTACTTACCTTTTTGTACTATTTAAAATATGACATAAACATTCATTTAAAATTGATAATGGTTATACATGCTTGGCCATTTCATATTAATAAGGCTGCATGAGATTGTAGGACTAAAATGTAAATTATGTAAATAGAAGTGAATTCACCCTTTAACAAGAAATCCATGCCCTATGGAGATATATCTGAATTGAAAGAGTTAATTCCTTTAATTTAAGTCTGTCAGCATATGGCCTATGGCATGTTTTATAACCATTATGTATCATTTTTGACATCAATTAAGCATTCAAACAGACAATTAACTCAGTAAATTTGGTTTAACCATGCAGTGGAGCTGCAGGCTTTGCGTTAAACACACTAATACATGAACAGGCTTTTTTCTGTGTCCAAGAACACAGCTATACAATGTATCCAGCTACACATACTGATCTACAGAACTGATCTGTGCAGCTCTTTGGTGATTTACCGCTGGGTCAGATGTCTCCACAGCATTTTGATATGATATAATTCCTTTTGGAAGATTAATGTTGATCTCACCGATTAAATCCAATAATTATAGCTGCCACATTAGTTTGCCTGAAAGTAAAGTGAAGCGTCATGTTTTTACTGGACAGAACAACAGCGCTGCCTCTGGGCTCTATACGTACAGATATAACCACATTTCAATAAACATAACAGATCAGTCCACATTAAATGTTGCATTATTTTCTTATGTGACACAAAAGTTTGTATTTTTATTATAACTACATCACAGACTGAAAAACAAAATGTCTTACATCTCTCTGTCAATTACATTATTTTTTGTGAGAAAAAGTGTCAGTGGAGCTTTGAGTTGAGATTATTTTGTCACAGTTTAGTCGGTTAGCTGCTGTCAGTAGGCAGAATGATTGTAGTGTGTCCTCTTGTCCTCAGAAGTTTGGAGCTTTGGTCGCCATGTGCCACCACTTCCTGTATCTGTTGTTTCAAATTAAAGGCCCTCTAGTGTTTCATATAATATGTTTTGGCCTAGTCTTCTTTCCCTGTTGGTTTCTGTCTCTTCTTTTTGAAATCTCTTCTTTGGATTTCTACACTATTATACAACTTCCCCTTTCTGTTTCTGTGTTGTTATTCCTTTGTTATGTTGTCTGCTTTCTCCTGCCTCGCTACACCCCACCCCCCTAAGTTTATGCAAACTTGGATATAAATCAATGAGTGATTATTATTTATTCAGATCTCCATAATTTGGGCAGCAGCAATGGGAGTAAGTCTTTATGAGCTGAGTGGGGCTGACCTATAACACACACATACAAACACACACACAGCCAGTTTGTCCAGCTAGCTGGCAGCACCTAGAGCTCCCTAGTCTCCTTCTAACGTCTCATAGCAATGTCTTATAAACTTAACCAACCCTGCCAAAGCAGATTTGTTTATTTAGTCTCTCAGAGACCAAATTTGAATTGTTTTCATGTAGTTCTTGCAACTAAACTAACCCTGCTTTTGGGTTTTGCCATTATAATTTATTCTACTGGAGACATATAGAATTTAGCAGACCAGAACAACATATGGTTTGCAGGGAAGAATAGTCAAAGGTTTAAAAAAAAAAGGGGGAATATCATCATGTGGAACTGTTTATAATGAAGTGGAGCTGATGCACATTTGAAGAATGGTAATTAAATAGTAAATCTGCAGTAGGAAGGAAGGCGACACAAATATAGTCAAAACAAGAACAATAAAATACAACATAATATAATCTTCTTAGGTCAACAAAACATTTAATGAACACTTGAATGTAATTTATTTGTAAGTTTCCTCTCTTATTCAGTGGTTTGCAAGTAGTTCTACTAGGGGTGAAATCAATAGACATCCATCAATCATCTTGAAATGTCCATTGTGTCCATTGGCAATGCTGCAGTGACAATATTGATATATCCTCAGTTCATACTGACACTGTTGCCAGTCTTTTTCTAATTTACAGTGAAATAATGTTAAACATACAGTAGATCAAAAATAAATTCAGATTAGTTATTGCAATCCATATTGCATATTCATGTAATGTGAGATGTGCTATAATATGACACATTTTAAAGACAAATGTGTGAAGGCTTTGAATCAACATCACTATTCCTTTTAGCAGTTATTTATTCAGCCACCCAATCTGCCTTTCTGTTAGTGTTTAAGCACCAGCAAGGTGCTGAAGATGACTGACAGCTGACAGGAAGTAGTCAATCAATCACAGGCTTGTTATAAGAACTCCACTAATTAATCAACTCACCTATCATACTGACACCCCTCATTAACATGTTGATTAACCTTTTAAACCAATTAAGATCAATTAAACCAATTAAAGGAAATCTCATGGGGAGTGGTAAGGTTGTCAGTCAATCATATACAATGTCCGAGAGAGCCAGAAGGAGAGATGGGGAGAGAGGTTGGATATGGACAAGAGGATACGATTGGAGGACAAGAAGGGAAAGGGGAAAATAAATATTAGAGGAGAAAGAGGAAGAAAAAATAAGGATGAGAGAGATGAAAGTTGTTTTGCAGAATAAGGAAGTATGGGAAAAGGGATGAGGTTTAACAATGACTGGAATTTACTTTTTAAAAGCTCTTTTCACACATTGTCTTTGATGGCCTCTGCCTTGTATGGATGGGAATCTCACAAATCTATTTAATACCTATTGTTGGTGTCACAATTCAATTCAGAATAGATTCTCAATTCAAAAAAGAGGGCACTAGGTCGAGGCTCTTACTCCAGTACGCTCTGTGCCAAACTGTCCTCTTATGTTTCTTACTCATTTAATTGCAGTAATAATGGCAATTAAACTCATTGATCTAGATGAAAGTCACTGTCTAATAGACAGAACAAAGCAGGGAAAGGTGTGAGACAGTACAGCTTTTTTATTTAAAAAGTTTGACAAATAATTTGGGATCATCTTACATTCTTCTGCCTGTATGAGAATAATGCAATGAAAGTGTAATTTAGAGACCTATAAATGTCTTCTGTTAGATAGAGGTTGGTGTGTGTGTAGGGGAGGATGTGCTACTAACTTTATCTCTAGCAGGGGATTGTACAAATACATTTGAAATGTATGATTTGACTTGTGGGTTGGTGCTGGAGTTCAGTTGCCCACTTTTGGTAAGGTTATAAATAACTTCTTTCAAAGCTTATTGTAAAGTTATTACATCCAAAATCTTTTTTGTTCCTTCAGCACAACACTATAAGTGATGCACAAAAATCGATTCGACTCGACTCTCAGAACTATAGAAGATTGTATCCCAATTATTATATGAATCAATGCTTTCCCCACCACTAATGCGTTGGCTAAAATCACATTTGTAATTTCTTTCTTCTTCTTTTTTGGCACCTTGCCTTTACTAGATAGTTCAGAGTAGAGACATAAAGTACAATTGACAAAGGCTCTGGACCAGATTCAAACCCAAGATGTGATATTTAAATTTTGCACAAGCAAAGGTTTCCCTAACACTAAAACCATTTGGTTTGAGGTGTCATATGTACGGTGGCCGACAAGGGCCAAACGCACTGCAACGGCCAAGCGCGTCTCCGTTAAGGAAAACAGCTTCAAGTACAGAAACGATTCAAATGTACAAACTCAAACACAAGTCTAAACGAGGTGCAAAAAGAGAAACGTGTTGCAAATGAAAAAACGTGCTGCATAAAACAAAGACAAATGCAGCATCATCAAACGCGCTGCAAATAGAGAAACGATGCAGAGCACTAAACGATTCAAACCAAGAAACCTTCTTCAAAAGCAAAACGCTTCATAGCCGGTCACTGCTCCAAACCTGCAGGGGGCGCTCGGGATGCAGCGAGACAGAACAGCTGACTGAACGGTGTTTCAGCGGGAATAGTAATGTGATTTTTATTTGATTATATTTATATGTTATGTTTATATCACTGTACAACACACATTAAGTGAGGTTTCTTGGTTTGAATCGTTTAGTGCTCTGCATCGTTTCTCTATTTGCAGCGCGTTTGATGATGCTGCATTTGTCTTTTTTTTTTGCAGCGCGTTTTTTCATTTGCAACACGTTTCTCTTTTTGCACCTCGTTTAGACTTGTGTTTGAGTTTGTACATTTGAATCGTTTCTGTACTTGAAGCTGTTTTCCTTAACGGAGACGCGTTTGGCCGTTGCAGTGCGTTTGGCCCTTGTCGGCCACCGTACATATGGGGTCATATCCAGCCTAATAAGATCATCATATGCACAGATTAGAAAATTATTCAGTCAATATGTAGTAATTAATTAATTAGTCACAGTTAACTTTTTATAAATTGGCCTGACTGACCTCAGTACTTCAAGTATAACACATGAGATCATAAAGAAACCTCTATCAAACAATTTTATCTGGAGGGGACGGGAAGACGTTTAAACATAAAAAAACAGCTGGAATCAATTAAAGTACTACTATAGAATTAAAACACAATTCATTCTTTAGTTCTGTAAAATACATCAAGTGGCCTTATCAAGCTCTAGAGAGGCAGTGACACTCATCTCTTCGTCAGTTGGCAGTGTCTTAGTTGTTTAATTCTTTTGTAGGGAAACAATGACTTGTCTGTTTATTCAAAGATGTTCAGAGAGGTTTAACAATGATGACAATGACAGCTGGCAATAGCCCAATAATACTGGCCAAATGACCACAATCACTGTCGAAAGCAACCATAGTGTCAAACAGGGTGTATGAATGATAGATACCAATACTAATACTACTACTACTACTACTACTACTACTAATAATAATAATATAACAATGAAAATACAAATACTATTACTATTACTACTACTACTACTACTACTGATAATAATGATAATGATAATGATAATGATAATAATAATAATGATTAATAATAATAATGATAATACTACTAATAATAATAATATATTGTGATTAATAATAATAATGATAATACTACTAATAATAATAACATATTGTGAAAAAAATCTAAGGGGAAGATGATGAAAAAAGAGATTGGGAGAAAAAGATTTGACATGAAAAGAGATGATGTTAAAAAAAAGGGAAGGGAGGGAGGAAAAAAGAAAACTACTGAAGCACATTCACATTGTGTCACATTGTCCTTCAGTGTGGTGCATAGCACATGACATATACAAAGTGATATGTATATGTTAACACAAGTGAATTTCCTTGACAAACCATTCCAGCAAGGCGCGATTTTCAGGAGGGAACGTGGCACATGCTGTGCACTCGAGCAGTGGCATTTTAAATGGGTGCACATCTTATTTTTTCTTTCTTTATTTTCTTGTCAGAGTCTGCTTGGTATTTTGGTGACTTGCTGTGAACCTGAATGTGCTGAAGTGAGAGGCGAAGCACAGTGGGGAGTGTGTCAATAATAATCAAGTGGCACAGTGCAATTTTGGTGTCAAGCATGACCATGATTTACGCTTCTGCTGCCCGCCTACTCAGACCAGGTCAAGGACGCATAGAGGAAGGCAGTCTCTACTGTTTCCCTGACTTTAGTTTACTTAACTTTATAAAAATTAAAGCAAACCCAATATTATATAAAATTTATCTTGGATTTTTTTAAAATTAGTATTGAAGATTAAAGGAGATTAGACCATGTATTTCAATCACACCTTTTTTCCACAGGTGTGCGGCAGGCCTTTGGCCATGAAAATACTTCCTGCATATCCTGTTTGCTTTGTGAAGTTGAATGACCTTTATGCACCATGCATTGATGGTTCACAAAAAAGGGCCATTAGTGGTGCAAAGTACACAGCCTTTTTGTGGAAGAACAAGTAATCTGAGACTAAAACAAAACATGCGAGGGTATGACAAGACAAGAAAAGTGTAAAATATAAACCCTATTGGTTCCAGCCTGTCTGTGCAGTTGTTCCACACATTCAACTCTCATTATTGCTGTTGGGAGACATGGACATTGCCAAATGAATTTCTAAATGTTTTCCACCAGTTAGGGTCTGTGTCAAAAAAATCTAACTCTACGCGTATGAGCAGTTACCCGAGAGACAAACAAAGAGAGAAATAAATGGTGGGGGCAGGAGTCGTGGAGGGTGAGAGAAACTGTAGTAGAGACGAGACAGGAAGATTGGAGTCAACAGGCGTAATTTAAGGGAGTTAGAGGCAAGATGATAGGGGAAAACTGTCAGTTGAAAAGAAAAAAAAGCAGCAAAGAAGAACATAAAACAAAAACAAAGGAAAGAAAGCAAAGAAGCAAAAGAACTTGAAAGAACTATCATTAACAAACACAAAGAGATTTGTGTATAATGTATATATAGAGCCCTGTATACAAAATCACAAATTGACCCTTTTTACATATATGTTTGTTTGTGCGTGCATTAAGATGCCGTCCCTGTAGATGTAATCACATTTTACCAATCTTACCTTGATAATGGGCGCTGAAACCACGGTAACGGTGGTTGCTATCAGTCACAAAATGCAGCCGGAGCCAGTTCTTGTTGCTAACGATGGGAGAGGGGACATTACTGCCTGACAACCTGAGAGAAGATAGAAAGTGAAAAGAACACTTGTAAGAAATGGTATGAACAAACATAAAAACGCTAACAAAATCTCTGCCCTTACTCTTTTTACCACAAAATCCAATAATAGACCCCTAGGATGAGCAGAGAGACTAAACGTTGCCCTCTCTGAACATTTTAAACTGACTAACTAAGGATAGGAGTACATACCATAAATAAACACATATATTCAGCGTGTGTTCAATAAAATAATGTCATTAGGAAGACACCCCATAAATGTGTCGTCCTATAGTGTGAACAAAGCTGAAGTCTGTAAAACAAGCTTGTGATGTTGTAAAAGTGTCATTGCAACAACAGAAACTACATATCAGCCTAAGGTTTAGTTTACCTTAGTTTTATTTTATTTTCCCCATCTCACCTGTGTGTGTGTGTGTGTGTGTGTGTGTGTGTGTGTGTGTGTGTGTGTGTGTGTGTGTGTGTGTGTGTGTGTGTGTGTGTGTGTGTGTAAGACAACATGACAGTGCTCAAAAACTTGTCTCATTGTGTCTTTATGTAGCTGCTGTCTAGAATGAAGTGAGGACAGAGTTTATTGAGTCTGTAATAGCGCATACTAAATTACAGAAGAGGGATGAAAAGGCCCAAATTCAGGCAAACATTTCTAAACAAAACATTGCCTTGAAAAGAGGAAAGACAATTAAACTATTTATTTGGAGCCTGAGTGCAGACCTTTCTCCTTTGTGTCCTGCAGACTGAATTACATATAGTGTTAGGGCCAATGTAACCAGTTTGTTTCTTTAGTATTCTCTCCTATTGGAGTAACTGGGGATTATGCTGCATGCTCAAGAGTCCCTCAATGTCTAAAGTAAGACATATTTTTTTCTTATTCATGGTTCTTGCCACAAACGTCCCAGCTGGGGATGCAAGCTTGCAACTTTGATCACAAATTCAATGTTCATAGTTTCTGTATGTTGGTAGCTGGTGTTGTACTGGACCACACTATTGTGATTATAACCACTTTTAATATTTTTACCCACTACTATTTACCTACATCATACCTCATTAACTGATACATGCAAATATGATGAGGTTTCAGACTGCAATATATCACTTTAAACAATATTAGCTTCTTTCCACTTAAACAAGCTAGTGTACTGAGGCTTTGATGACACACAGAGCTCGTAGATAGGACATAACTTGCAACTCTTTCATCAAGCGGTGAGTATAAGATCGTCTAATAAGCTGAGGAGATGAACAAGGCTCTTGTGGTTGGCAAAGTGAACTGAGCAGGGCTGCATCGCCTTCTGGCTGTAACGCGGTTCTGTTCCATGCTCGGTGCTCAGTTGTTCCTGTACAACTTCAAATGAATGCTGCTCAAATACAATCTCTGCTGGCAATAATCAATTTCTATACATCAGTCCTTTGATGTATTGGAGCTTTCATCTTTGTAGTAGTAGTAAAAACCAACAGGTGCTATTTTTCTCCCAATATATTTTCATAGTGTTCTATTTTAGTAATATCACCTTGGCTGTTACATTTGAGATACAGGCATGCACACACGTAAAATATGAAGTCATTGCCCTCTCATGTTCACCTGTCCCCTTCCGCAAACACCTGCTGTCAACCTTCGCAGCCCATTAATATCAACATACACACACAGAGGCTGTACACACACATGTATGGTGGCTTACTGTACAGTGTCCATACAATACTTTCCAACACAACATAACAGCAGTATAAAGTGGAGCACAAGAATGCTGAGCAGGTGTTTTAGAAGGTGTGTGTGTGTATGTGTGTGTGTAAGAAAGAGAGAGAGAGAGAGAGAGAGAGAGAGAGAGAGAGAGAGAGAGAGAGAGAGAGAGAGAGAGAGAGAGAGAGAATGAAGAATGAGAGGGTCACCTTGTGCCCTCGATCAGTAGGATTATCTGATGTCTGCTATTAGTCTCACACACACACTCATGCATACATACGCACACACGCACACAGATTATCATGCATAGTCAACAATCACAAAATACAGCACCTCCTCAAACCATTTTGAACATTTCAGGGAATTCATCTTAGACTTCCCAACCACCAATTGTTGCAATTGTTTTACATAACTGAATTGTATTTTACATTTAATTATTTTAATTTATTTGTCAAATGATCTACCTTAATTGGATTTATCATGGCTTTTTAAAACATTTATCATTTTACATTTTAATTATCTTAATTTATGTATCAAATTGCCTTCTCTAATCAGAACGTTTTAATGGATTTTTATTAGCTAATTGTGGTATTGCGTTTACTCTGTTTGTATATCCCTCTGTTGTTGTTTTCCTTTTCTTTTCTTTTGTAATTGACTCAACACCGTTGTATATGAGATATGCCCCTCAATAATCTCTTGAAAATACAGGATGAATGAATGAATAAATGAATGAATGAATAATACACACAGGCATAGAAACAAGATGAGTAGCAGCACTCAAGAAACTCCAAAAGTACCCAAAATAAATTAACCTTTTCCTGAAAGGGAATTCTGGATGCTAGCCTCAGCTTAGACCAAAGCAACAGAGACAGTTAATGTCAGACACAAGGATAACGATAATGATCACAATGTACCAGTTCTTCATAAATCTTTCTATAGATTATTTATGTGTGGTCCAATACTTCAGTTTGATGCAAGCTAAGAAGCAAAGAAACACAGCATTTCATTTCTTGATACTATTACTAGAGCTATGTTTGTAGGTCAAGCGTTCCCTCTCTCATCCTTACCCCTTGACCTCTACTCTTTTCCTTTCCTCTGCTTTCCTCTCTGTCACTCTTCATATGTGCACTATCTCTGTCACACTCTCTCTCACACACACACACACACACACACACACACACACACACACACACACACACACACACACACACACACACACACACACACACACACACACACTATTCATGTTTACAGCTCTTAATTCACTTCCTGCAATGACATCATTACCCAGAGTGCATCATTAAGGGTAGAGTGTGTGCATATTCAATCTGTTCCAATATTAAAACCGGAATTAAATCATAAATCTATACAGAGAGCCTGTGTGTGTGTGTGTGTGTGTGTGTGTGTGTGTGTGTGTGTGTGTGTGTGTGTGTGTGTGTGTGTGTGTGTGTGTGTGTGTGTGTGTGAACTTAAAATATTAAACTGTGCGCTCAGGAAGCACTTAACAACTCTAGCTGCAGGATGAAGGTATAATTAGAAAATTCTGTCTTGCAGGCGTAGCTGGAAGGTCAGAGAAACAAGCTGGCAACTAAAAAGGTCACCAATCTGGATTCCCGCAGGTGCTTGTGTCAACAAGTACTGTCATGATGGAGCACAGCTACTGGTCTCAGATATGAATGCACGTGAAATTGAAGGACAATGAAACTGAAAAAGATAATATGTGGTTATCAACTACACGGTCGCCCATGAAGTTGGAGTCAAATATTTTTTACCCCTTTCCATGAAATGATTGTGAAAATGTGATTTATTCTTGATAGATAAAGTGTATATATTCTCCAAATTGTATTGATCAATCTCATCGCACCTGGTTAAAGGTGATTACTGATGTGTATAACTGGAAAATAAAAAGAGGAATGTGTCTGAAAACAACATTATTCCAACTTTATGGGCGACCATGTATTTACATAGGTAGTTAAAGCTTAAAATGAAGCTTTCAGCAGAAACACCACACACACACACACACACATCAGCTTCTAAGCTTCTGAGAAGTTAGTTGATTTTCCTTGTGTGGACTACTGGTAATGCATTATTAAACCGTTAATCTATGCTGATGACTTTTGTCTGTGACTGTTAAGTGTTCTCCCAAGATACCTGCTATAAAGCACTTCAGAGGAGCCTTGAGGTATTATAGATCATCTTCAGATGGGCTCCATGATTTTTGATTTTTTTCTTATACCACAGTGTGAGAGGGTGTCTGACTCAGTGGGTGAAACCAGGTTTGCTATTAAGGGCTATTAACACCTCTTCTGAGAGAGATTTTGGGACAGTACAAGATACTGTTAGGTATTCTGAAGATGTCATGGACCATAAACAAAGCTCATGGGACAGTATACTTGCAAGAAATAGTAGACATATTAAATATAAAAGACGTTTAAACAAGGGGCTATTAGGGGTGTACTAAATTGTTTTGGATTCCATCTTATATACAGAATTAATGCAACATATTTTAATATTCATTAATAAAATGTGACTTTTCATAAATAAAGGAAATCAATAGAAAAAACAGATGATTTACATTTCCTGTTTCCTGAGTATTATAAAATAAAGTAAATTGGTGTTCTTCTCTGGAGAACCTTAGAAAATGACTTGCTCCGAGATATTTCCCTATTGCACACTTCTGTGTAAACTACAGCAGATCCCAATATAATACTTCCTTTTGGGAGAAAAATGTTTCATAATCAGTCCTTAAAACCTCATAGGAGTATGTTAGTAATTAACCACCAACAATGGTTATTTCCAGATATGTGCAGGGAGGTCAAATCCCATCTTCTGAAAATCATACCCCTAAAAAAATATTATCAGGTAAATATACTAAAAGGAATGAAAGCCTCCCGTGTTTCATGTTGAGCTACAGCGAGGTAGAATGGAAAAAGTAAATACTGAGATGGAGAGTGAGTGTGTGACCATTTATGTGTGTGTATGTGTGTATGTGTCTGCAAGAGAGAGGATATCAAGTGGAGACTTGCCAGAGGGAGCAAGAGAACATAATTGATTAAATACACTAGACCAAAAGAGCATCTCTCCCTCTCTCCATCTCTCTGTCTTCCATCCTCCCATCCATCCTCTGTGCTTCTCTTCCTCTACGGAAATACAAACCAGCTATTCCAACTGGCAGTATGGGAATTAGAAAGAAGGAGAGGGAGGAAATAAAGAAGCATGGGGTGGTAAGTGGGCGGAAGGAGGCAAAGATCGATGGAGGTAGGTAGGTGACATGTGGAGAGAGAGCAAGGAGGGCAGGTGCGGTAGGGGGGGACCCACAGAGGCTGACAGAGGTACATTGGTTCATTTCTTAACTTATTAATTATTAGTTTTAAGCATTTAAGCAGAATATAATCACAAAACACAAAAGCAGCATTTCAAGTGAGCAGGTTTTAACGAAGGTAATTTATGAAAACAACATGAAACAACATTTAAATGACATTTTCTGCCACGTTGAACACATTGGCAGGAAACATATAACACAATGACCTTCGTTTTGGAATTTTGTAGCAGTTTACACTGATTGTACATACATACAAAAATTAGCAGCAAAATGTTTTTCAAAATTGACCTCTGTTTCAAATATTTATTGATATTTAATGCAATGTATCTAATATTTCAAATACAGTATCATTTGTATTTACAAAGATAGTTATTCAACTTCCCCTCCCTGAGCTACTACCTTATCATGGTGGAGGGGTTTGCGTGTCCCAATGACCCCAGGAGCTCAGTTGTCGGGGGCTTTATGCCCCTGGTAGGGTCACCCAAGGCAAACAGGTCCGGGGAGAGGGACCAGGCAAAGCGTAGCTCACAACACCCCTTATGATGAGTGAAACATATGGTCCTTTGTTTCCCTTGCCCGGACGCGGGTCACCGGGGCCCCCCCCGGAGCCAGGCCTGGGGGTGGGGCTCGATGGCGAGCGCCTGGTGGCCGGGCCTGCACCCATGGGGCCCGGCCGGGCACAGCCCGAAGAGAAAACATGGGACCCCCTTCAAGTGAACCCACCATCCGTAGGAGGGGCCAAAGGGGTCGGGTGCGAAGTGAGCTGGGCAGCGGCCGAAGGCGGGGACCTTGGCGGTCCGATCCTCGGCTGCAGAAGCTAGCTCTAGGGACGTGGAATGTCACCTCTCTGGCGGGGAAGGAGCCTGAGCTGGTGCGCGAGGTTGAGAAGTTCTGGCTAGATATAGTCAGCCTCACCTCGACGCATAGCAAGGGCTCTGGAACCAGTCTTCTCGAGAGGGGTTGGACTCTCGACCACTCTGGAGTTGCCGCTGGTGAAAGGTGCCGGGCAGGGGTGGTGATACTTATTGCCCCTCGGCTGGGTGCCTGTATGTTGGAGTTTACCCCAGTGGATGAAAGGGTAGCCTCCCTCCGCCTTCAGGTGGGGGGACGGATCCTGACTGTTGTTTGTGCCTATGGCCCAAACAGCAGTTCAGAGTATCCACCCTTTCTGGACTCCTTGGAGGGGGTGCTGGAGAGTGCTCCCTCTGGGGATTCCATCGTTCTGCTGGGGGACTTTAACGCCCACGTCGGCAGCAACAGTGAGACCTGGAAGGGTGTGATAGGGAGGAACGGCCCCCCGACCTGAACCAGAGTGGTGTTCTGTTATTGGACTTCTGTGCTCGTCACAGATTGTCCATAACGAACACCATGTTCAAGCATAAGGGTGTCCATATGTGCACTTGGCACCAGGACACCCTAGGTCGCAGTTCAATGATTGATTTTGTAGTCGTGTCGTCGGACTTGCGGCCGCATGTCTTGGACACCCGGGTGAAGACAGGGGCGGAGCTGTCAACTGATCACCACATGGTGGTGAGTTGGCTCCGATGGTGGGGAGGATGCCGGTCAGACCTGGCAGGCCCAAACGCATTGTGAGGGTCTGCTGGGAACGTCTGGCAGAGTCTCCTGTCAGAGAGTGCTTCAACTCCCACCTCCGGGAGAACTTTGACCATGTACCGGGGGAGGCGAGGGACATTGAGTCCGAGTGGGCCATGTTCCGTGCCTCCATTGTCAAGGCGGCCGACCGGTCTTGTGGCCTCAAGGTGGTCGGTATCTGTTGTGGCGGCAATACCCGAACCCGCTGGTGGACACCGGCGGTGAGGGATGCCGTCAAGCTGAAGAAGGAGTCCTATAGGGCCTCAATCCCACCGACACGCCTTCCGGTAAGGAAGCAGGGTCTGGGGACCCGGGCGAGAGCTCTCCTACCTCTGGGGCCGAGGTGGCCGAGGTGGTCAAAAAGCTCCTCGGTGGCAGGGCCCCGGGGGTGGACGAGATCCGCCCGGAGTTCCTCAAGGCCCTGGATGTTGTGGGGCTGTCATGGTTGACACGACTATGCAACATTGCGTGGACATCAGGGGCAGTGCATCTGGATTGGCAGACTGGGCTGGTGGTCCCTCTTTTTAAGAAAGGGGACCGGAGGGTGTGTTCCAACTATAGGGGGATCACAACCCTCAGCCTCCCTGGTAAGGTCTATTCGGGGGTACTGGAGAGGAGGGTCCGTCGGATAGTCGAACCTCGGATTCAGGAGGAGCAATGTGGTTTTCGCCCGGGTCGTGGAACTGTGGACCAGCTCTACACCCTCTGCGGGATCCTTGAGGGTGCATGGGAGTTTGCCCAACCAGTCCACATGTGCTTTGTGGACTTGGAAAAGGCATTCGACCGTGTCCCTCGGGGGGTCCTGTTGGGGGTTCTCCGGGAGTACGGGGTATCGGACCCCCTGATACGGGCCGTCCGTTCCCTGTACGACCGGTGTCAGAGCTTGGTCCGCATAGCTGGTAGTAAGTCGGACTCGTTTTCGGTCGGGGTTGGACTCCGCCAGGGCTGCCCTTTGTCACCGATCCTGTTCATAATTTTTATGGACAGGATTTCTAGGCTAAGCCAGGGCGTTGAGGGGTTCCGGTTTGGTGACCTCAGGATTGGGTCACTGCTTTTTGCAGATGATGTGGTCCTGTTGGCTTCATCAGACCGTGACCTCCAACTCTCACTGGATCGGTTCGCCGCCGAGTGTGAAGCGGCCGGGATGAGAATCAGCACCTCCAAATCCGAGTCCATGGTCCTCAGCCGGAAAAGGGTGGAGTGCACTCTCCAGGTCGGGGATGAGATCCTGCCCCAAGTGGAGGAGTTCAAGTACCTCGGGATCTTGTTCACGAGTGAGGGAAGGATGGAGCGGGAGATCGACAGGCGATCAGTGCGGCGTCTGCAGTAATGCGGAATCGGCACAGATCCGTCATGGTGAAGAGAGAGCTGAGCCAAGAGGCAAAGCTCTCAATTTACCAGTCGATCTTCGTTCCTACCCTCACCTATGGTCATGAGCTTTGGGTAGTGACCGAAAGAACGAGATCGCGGGTACAAGCGGCCGAAATGAGCTTCCTCCGTAGGGTGGCTGGGCTCTCCCTTAGAGATAGGGTGAGAAGCTCGGTCATCCGGGAGGAGCTCGGAGTAGACACGCTGCTCCTCCGCGTTGAGAAGAGCCAGTTGAGGTGGCTCGGGCATTTAGTTAGGATGCCTTCCGGACACCTCCCGGGTGAGGTGTTCAGGGCACGTCCCACCGGTAGGAGACCCCGGGGAAGACCCAGGACACGCTGGAAAGACTATGTCTCTCGGCTGGCCTGGGAACGCCTCGGGATCCCCCGGGAAGAGCTGGACGAAGTGGCTGGGGAGAGGGAAGTCTGGGTTTCCCTGCTAAGGCTGCTACCCCCGCGACCCGACCCCGGATAAGCGGAAGAAGATGGATGGATGGATGGAGTTATTCAACTTGATCTAGATCAGATTTCGATGCAATGTGACATCATCATTACAATATTTCTGTCAACTTTCTTTCCACTTATGTTGTCCTTTACTATGATGATAGACAAAGTGCAGTCTGCACTTTGTACTCTCCCGCATTTAATAACTTCAAATTGCTTGGCAATCACGGTTTCAATCAGGCCCACAATCTCCTCACTGTACGACTTGAGGAGATTGTGGAGACGATCAAAACTGAATAGAACATTTGGTCACAAGATAGATTTCAACTACTCTTTGGTGAAAAATGCAATCATAGTTATCAACATGTAATATTTCTGTGCAGTTCCACTCTCATGTGAGCAGTTGCATTGTTCACTTGGGATGTTTTACTGAAGGTGTTTAATCTCATAGTGACATCTTTCACAGCACAGGCCTGGAAAGATGGATGTGCTTGTGATGGATGTTCGTGAGACTGTCTATGTGAAGGTTAAGAGTTTTTACCTGCTGTCTAATGGATGGCTTTCCACACACATGGAGAAACCTTACATCAGTGGTCATGTGGATTAGAGAGCTACTCAACCCAGCACTAACTTGCGCATATGTGTGTGTGTGTGTGTGTGTCTGCCTGTGTGTGCATGTGTGTGACTATTCATTAGACAGTAGGGGAATGCTACTTAATCAGGCAATCTGTCTTAATAGCCTCTTCTAATTAAGACAGGTGGGAACTGCCACACACATACACCCACAAAGACACATGCACATGCACACAGAGATTGAGAGAAAGAAAGACATACAAATGCTCATTCACATACTTGTATGAACATGCATAAATGTACACACACACACGCTGCATGAATGTTGTGCTGAATGTAGTCTTGGTGGAACTATCATCAATCAGATTATAGAGAAAGACAAGTTTTATGTGTGTGTAAGTGTTTATATGCATTGTGTATATGTGTTTGTATGTGATATTCATGTGTGTGTAGGTGTTAGTGTGCTTGTGTGAGTGTGCCTGCTGTGTCACTATCCATCAATCTCAAGTGGGCAGAGAGTAATCAGTGTTCACAACAGGACTCTGCTCTGTCTCTCCCTCCCCTCCCTTTATCTCATCTAAATTTCTCTCCTCCTCCTTGCTCGCCTCTTCACAGAGCAGCAAGTAGTTTTTAAACCAACTTGTTCACACCGACAGCTGAGGACTGAAATGGACTGGGTGAACTGAGTGGGTGGCTGTAGATAAAATGGATACTAGAACATTCTGATTACGGCAATAAACAAAGTGTCAATGTTTATTTGTTACTATTGTTTTAAGACTTGAAAAAAAGTGAATATATCCTGTAATATCCATGGTTTGAAAATGAAAAATTCAACATTTTGTGTAATACTTGAGTGTCTGAAATAACTGAAATATCTTAGTACTGCTTGGAGAGCCAAAAGTTATTGGTTCAGTTTTGGGAAACCTTGTCCTTTTAATCATGTACTGTAATCGTCACTACTCACTGTGCTATTTTGAACAAGATGGCTGAGAAGCTCTACAAAATCCTATAGTGAGGATACAATGGTGTGTTTATATCATGCAAGAGACTATTTAAAGTGCCTCTGACAGAGCCACTTTAAAGAGTGGATAACAAATTTACTGCTACATAAATAAAACCTAAACTAAACAATATAGTTTTCCAGGCAGAAACAGCTGAGTTTTGTTTATTATCGAGGGAAGTGCTCTGAGTAAAACACTTTATACCATCTGCTGGGTAATTTATGCATGTGATGGCAGAGCAAGCAGGTTGCAAATTTAGCTAGCTTCTTCTGCTTCTTGATGTGGTGGAAAACACAATGCCAGTCAAGAGTCTGCACTGAAATATTGTAATACATCTAATAAATTCACTGGCTTTTGTTTGCTACACCATACTTTTACAAACCAGATTCAAAATTATATTTTGAGGTGTTGAATACAATGTGAAGATGTGATGTTCAGTGAAATTGAATATGCAGTTATTTTAGCACAATTATGTTCCTTTGAATGTGAACAGGAACTTAATAGAATTTAAAACTATAACTTTTCTTTCTCCCTAAACCACTCTGTATCTATTGTCTCACCCCTTTCCCTCCCCCTGTTGTCTGTTCCTCTCTTTCTACTCATGTCTTCCTCTGCTCTCACATTTCTCTCGCTTTCTCTCCAGGGTTTACTCTCTGTCACTCTGTGTGTTCACGCCTTTCTTTTAGCTTTACCTCCTCCCAGAAGCCATTGCAATTCCGGGAGGTTCCCTGTCTCTTCTCAAACTCTCTTTCCACTGTGTGTGTGTGTGTGTGTGTGTGTGTGTGTGTGTGTGTGTGTGTGTGTGTGTGTGTGTGTGTGTGTGTGTGTGTGTGTGTGTAGCCTGCGGGACAGTGCAGTAATCGGAGCAGAGACAGAGAATGGGAGAGAAAGTGGGAGAGAAGGGGGTCGGAGACAAGAAGAGGGAGCTGATGTTATTATCATTGCATTATATTATCATTTCAGCACCCCAGCTGCCACTACTGGTGGCTGACTATCCAATACAGTTCACTTTCCAGTAATACATAAAGCCAAACAAAGACATACACACACACACAGTCTGGGTTTAGTACAGAGAATGGTGACAGATGATAATTAACGTTGGTAAAAGTAATTTGTTGTGGCCTAGCCTAACTACATATTGTGCTCCATTGGTGCTCAACCTCTGGCTTGGTCTCTTGGGTTTAGTTTTGCACCTCCTGGAAAGGTTATTTGCTGTGGGAATGGTAAATATCAAATTTCACCTGCACAACACTGATCTAGTAGTAATGACATGCATTCACTGTAATTCATATTTGACAAGACGGTCTACATGAAAGCAATATTTCACAGAGGATTATTTCACAGCCTTTAGGCAAAGCCAACATATTTATGATTCCTACTAACGTACTGGAGCAACAGACAAAAGTAAAGCAGACTCTGCAGACTCCATTCAGTACATATTTTACTTTTCTGTCTACCTCTTTTACCCTTAGCATTGTGTTTTAGAATCTCTGTAAGGCACAAGCAATAGTTTGGATGACAGTTAAAACAAATACAAAAGTGGCAAAGATCAAAAACATGCAAGATAATCAAGATGTATCTCTGTCATGGTGCTCAGTATATTAAGTACAAAAGTTGCAGATGCCTTAAAGCCTTATAGTAGAGGCGACCTATTTTGGGTTTTTTATCCTGAGTAAATGTGTTTAACGTGACTTTGTTTGCATAAACACTATAATCTAATTATCATCCACTAATCTAATTATAAATCTTACTTTCATTCTAAGAGTAATTTGATTAAGCTGTTTACATGCATAGCAGAAGAAGATTTATCTTAATATACCCATCTGTGTGTTTATTGAATTAATTGCCATGTGCCTTTTCCCCTATAGGTAATGAGTAAATTCAACACCTACCATCATACAAAGCAAACACTTGTTTCCTTGGCACATTTAGATTTGTGTACAGGTAGCAACTGTCAGATAAAGTTTATTTGTGCTTGTCTGTCTCAGCCTGTCCTTCTCTGTCTCTTTCCCTCTACAACCTCTTTCTTCCCCCATGAGTCCCCCTGATGGCTTTCTCTTCCTGTGTCTCCCCCTCCATACCTTTTATTCTTCTTTCCACCTCTCTTCTCCTGTCAACTCTCATCTTCCCTCCCTTGTCCCTAATTCTGCAGCTCTGCTTTCGTCTCCTCCCTACCTCACCTTCTTACCTCTCATCTTCACTTCTTCTCTGCTTTGTCCTCATGTCACCCCAATTGCCCTTTCTGCTCCTGTTTTCAACCATTCCTCTCTTGTCTCCTGTCTCTTTGCCTCTCTTTTCTTCTGCGTGACCTGACACTGCCTACCTAAAACACGATGACACCTCTCAAGCTGTCCTCGCATTTTCTCTCCTCTCCTCTCCTACGAATACAAAGGTATGGTTCCAAAATATTCCAGTAATTTGTTTCAAAGGCTATCAAAGGTGCTGGTTAATATTGGGATAAATGTACTAAGACATGCCAAGACAATAGCCTCATAGACCTAAATTATGCTTTGTGCTACCAGAAATTGGATTTAGAAAGTGGTGCCCCCAGAGAAAAAGTGTGAAGGTCAGTGGTATAACCAACCCAGAGGAAAACAGTCTGAATCGCGAACCTGTTTACAGGCTTTCCATGAGAGTCATTTGGCCTATGAATGTGGCTCATAATGGATTCTCTGGAGTCCTTCCTGACACTAAAATGACTGTTGGTTCGCAGCAGTCCATTCTGGGAAGCACAAAAAAACAACAACAAATGAGATTCCTTTTTCAATGTGTTTGAGGTGTCATTATATTGTTATGGTGATAGTCACTAATACAGATGCAACAATGCTGGCGACAAATTGCAGTGGAGTGCTGTGGAAATTAGAGCCACATTTAACAATCCTGTGATTATCTAACTGAGTCAAGAAACAGAAAAAAGCAATTTATACAATTTATTATTATTTGGTGTTCTATTACTGCCACTTTTATAGCCTACAAGTCCAAGAATGTTGTTCAAGTTTTATTAAACTGCGTCAATATCGCATCCATAAGTGCCATTAAAAACTACCTACCGATGCAAGTGTCAGATACTCATCCTTATAAACCGCTCCCATGTGGGCTAATACCTTTGTGGTATATGTTTAAAGGCTAGCCATACATAACCAAATGCTTGCCCTTTACGTCTAAAGCACCCCAGCTGCTTTTTCTCTTTTCTCGTCAGCTTGTGCAGTCAAAACACAGCAGTGGTATCATGGTGATTACTGTCTCAACACTACATAATGTTATGTGATAAAACAAAGATTCAAGTAACAGACTGTGATAATCATCACTTGAATCATTTGAGTTATTTAAGTTATAACTTTACTGGTGGTTAATATGAACTCACCTCTCTCAAACAAGTGTAAGATTACATGCATCTGGACTGATGATTTAGAGCGGTAAGGAAATGGTTTGCCAAACTTTTATGGTCAAATGCACTGATCTGTAAATACAATTCACAAAGGCTCTGACCTGAAAATATGTTTTTCCAAGCAGGTAACAGTCATTATTGTAATAACAGCAACATGAAACCTTTTTTGAACGTGTAGAGAAAATGTGAGATGTGGATGCTGATTCAGAGGTCTGAAACGAGGCTAACTTGGCTCCCTGTTTGTGTGTATTCACAAAATTGTCTTTCTCAGTATCTTTAGATACATATTTGAAATAATCTGATATGTGTGTTTGTTTGTTGTGTGAGAAGAAAGGGGGTGTGTGTTTGTGTTCAAGGTCACCGCTCAATTTCCTATTCGGGATGGTGGCTGCTCTCCCATCATCCTCTCTACCAGCAGCATTGATTAGCACTCTGCAAGCATAACACCACACACTTGCACATATACAGTATGCAACACTGCACACACGCACACATACATACACACATACACACACACGCACTTAAACTCTCTTTATCTCTTACACACACAGAATTGTACATCTCTCAGACAAATGCTCATGCTTTGAGCAGAGTTGTGTGAAAATGCATCACTTTTGAGATCTCTCATGCACCACTGTGCGATGATATGTGTAAAGACTACAGACTGACATAGCAGAATAGTCCAAAACTGAGCTGAGTGAACAAACAGATCAATTTCATCATTGGCACAGAACTAGTCACTTTTTATTCATGATTTCTTGAAGAAATTTGGTTTGTTTCTCATGGACTTATTGAAATGGTACAGTACTTATCTGTTTCTCTCCATCAAATTAAAAACTCAGTCAGTGGGTTAGCCATACCTGTCACAATGGGGTACTAGGTAGAGGAGAAGCTATATAACTTTTTATTTTTGTGAAAACAGTTTTAAAATTAATCACAAAAAGTTGTTGAAACACTTGACTCAAAGAGGAACATAGTTTAATATGTTGTTTACAAGCTTCTTGGCACCCACCAAATCATCCAGAGTAGCCTTGATTCACATATCTTTTGGGCATTCATCTTATATTGACATGAGTATTCTTATTAAAAGTGTGAATGAAAGACCTATTTTGAAGATCCTAAAGACATGTTTTGAGAAATATGAAAATACACATTTTACACATAATCCTTATACCCCTTTGAAAAATCCAGACTCTGTAAACATGCATTTAAAAATAAATAAATGAATAAATAAATAAATGAATGTTTGTCTACTGGACACAAGGATGTCTCCTATTTTACTGAATAGTCCATTATCAGTCAGTGTATGTCAGGTTTGAAGTGTGTAAGTTTCTTATTGGACCATGAATGGTTCAAAATTAGTTGTGATGTCACAAATCTTAAACACTCATAATGTAAAATTAAATAAGCAGTAACAAAAAACAAACAAACAATGAACACACAATATTCAGTTTGTGTTTGACGATTTTACCCATACGGTCTTGTGTGTGCCAAGTACATCATACGCTACTGAGATGCTCAGATTTGCCCAGGACTCAAAGAGATTCTTCACATTTCTCTATTTCAACACAATTTTATTAAGTGGAAGTTTTTATTCATGTTTTGCTGTATCAGATGTGATAATGATGTGCTGGTGTTGATCATAGGCTTCACTGTCCTGTTCAAGTGAAATAGAAGGGTTGAGTGTGGGAGGAATGATATATTACCAAGCTATCAGTAAAACAAATGCTGTTATGTGCCCTTCGCTCATAGTGTTAGCTACTGAAACACAGTATACTGAACTGACTTAGTACACGTATGTCATTCATGACTGTCATTAATAAACAAATGGTGACCTGCCAATGGCTTTGCTATTTTCATTTGAATTGCAGAGATGACTCTCATATTGTACAATGTATGTGGCTGTATGAATATCTGTGCCACATCATGGCTGAATTAACCTTCTGTCAAATCAACTCACCCATAGTTACATGACTTCAGGCACTTGGTGACAAGGCTTAGGCTCCAGCTCAAACCTGACAAAATGAATTCTTAGTGCCCTTAGAAACAAATCCCAGGCAAGCAGGAGACTAGTAAATGACAGACATTGAATAGCCTTGTCCAGCATTACCATGAATTTAGTGACAGGCTGTCAAGTAGGTGTTCCTAAAAGAGAACTAAACAGCAGGCTATTTCCTGGACTTATGTGGACACGCTTAACACATAAGATGTAGAGAGAATGGGAGAAAGAGAAACAGACAGAGACAGACGGACAGAATAGACAGCTATAGACAGATAGCTAAACAGCTAGATAACTAGATGAGGACATAGAAAGGGAGAGCTGCAGACAGAAAGAAAGACAAAGAGAGGAAGAGAGATCATTCTATTTAAGATGCTCTACTTGGTTTCAAGGGCAACTAATTCTGAAACAACAATATATAAAACGTATGTGTGTTTGTGTGTGTGTGTGCATATGTATAAGTGTGTGTAGCGTTAGGGTAGGATTACAGACACTTAGCTCACAGCGATATACTACTCTCATAGGCGGGAGCACACCTCTCTGCATACTGATTAGACACAAGTGTCCGTGTGAGAGAGAGTGAGCAAGTGAGTCTCTGTGAGTGTGCATATTTGTGAATGTGTCTGTATAACAAACTACACTGTGTGTCATGTGTGAACACGGATGTGGGCTACATCTTTGTATGTCCTTGTGTGTGAGACTGCTATTGTCAGCCCCGCAGCAACTGATAAACACATGACAAATTCCTGCACACTCACATATTAGCAAATCAGCCATTAGCTTTCTCTGCTAATTGCCAATGGAAATTAACATTTTAGTCATTAGCTCATTCTGCAAATTGCCAATTGAAATTAACATAGTACTCAGTTTTGTGAGGGAATTGCTACGGAATCATCAGCATTGCTTAGCTTTCAAAAAATCATTTAAAGTGAAGAAGAACCATCCGTTTTTATGACAAATGTTGGAAAAACTTTGTTTGGGGAAAGAGTGAACAGGGCGCCAAGTGAGTTCAAGTTAGGTCAGGTTTGAGTAAAGAGCTACCAGGGCTTTACCAAAAAGGTTAATAGTTGATGGTTAATGTTTTTGTATTTGTGAGGAATATTCTTGTATTGAAACCTTTTCGTGAAAGCAAGCATCCTTTGATTTCCAATTGGCTGGCTGTTTATTGTGCACACAGTAAATAAGGATTTTCTCATTTGCACTCTTTCACATAATGCTGTTTGGGAATGATGTTAGGGGACTTCTCAGGGCCATTGTCATTAGCCAAGTCATCCTCCAATGCATCCCTAAGTTGGCATGTAATCTTCAGAATATATATTTGTTCACCATTTCCTCCATTTTGGAATTGTCCTTTGGTTGGTATATGTAAGTCAACTTTACAATATGAATACCATGAAAAAATACAAGGGTGCACAACAGCAGATGGGACCCAATCAAAGATTACGACCAATACAGATAACAAACTGTTTTCAAATGTGAGAATAATGATGCAAGAATTTTCTAAGGATTAACAGTATGGAAACTGCCATTGAAGTCAATCTCACTCTGTAAACCTGGAGACATTTTCAAGTCTGAGTGGTACAGAAAACAATGGGAAAAAAGTCTGCTTCAGGTGAATGCATTTTATGACAAGAGATGCTTATTATTAATGACACAGTTAACAGTCCCATCAAACAGTTCCAAAAACCAAAGACATGGTTATCATTGGCTTGAAAAATAGCTGAACATGCTCCAAAGGTGTTGTTTATTGTCTTTTGTTTAAACAGCACCTGGCCAGGATTTTCATTGTGTGCGTATTATGTCAAATAGGCCTCTGGAACACACGAGTTGCAAAGTGAAATGAGACTGACAACAACAGATTCCTGATTATGCAAGCATAAACGGATAAGCCTAATTCTATGGCGGCTGAGTGCCACCAGTGCTAAAAGCATTCACACTGCTGCAAGTTTGTTATCTAGACCATCTTAAAAACAATTTCCCTACCTGTTACTTGTTGCTGAAATGTTCAATATATGTTGTCATTTAAAGTATTTAGTCTGCTACTTGCTTAACATTGTCATTTCAATTTGTCTTTTCCTTCCATAATCATCATCACTCTGATAAGAGAGATAAATAAAGGCTGTTTACAGAGAAGGATGGTAGATACAGTAATGTTTACAGAGTAACAATTTGTCAACATCAGGCTCCAGGAGTTTTAATGGGGACAAAGAGGACAAAAATATGACATAATTCAACCGTACATACATGGATGTAAAACTTACACACATACGTACACATACGCATCACCTGATTGCACATCACTGCAACACATATTTACACTCAGTTATGAATGCATATTCTTACATGCAAACAAACACACACTTTACACAGTCAAAGATACATATGTGAGTGTCAGTGGTTGATCTTCAACCTTTGCATCAAACCTCACTAGAAAACCATCTTAACCTCCAACCAGTTTTAGCCCCCTTTAGAGCCATGAAATGGGAAACTTATCCCTGCTTGATGAAAGGCAGTCTCAGGTCCGTTTATAAGAGAAATGCTTTAAGGGACTTACTGATTGATTTGGCTAAGGGGTAGACCTCCAGTAATGTCCATGACGAGTTACTGAGCCCAAAGTGATGTTGAATTAAAGGTGCTATTTTGCCGGGCTACCACTCAAAAAAATATTTATTTACAAGGATAGTAAATTGAGAAAACCATCTTTATATTCAACAAGTGATAATCAGCAAATATTTGCTATTTTTATGTGATGAATGTCCTAAATTCCCTAATACTGTTTTGAACATACCCAGCAGAGACACATACGTCAACCAGTCCAGTCTGGTAATTAACGCGGATTTACACTTTTCACTTTCAAGTTATGTGCAGTGCAACTTTTTGCTAGCTGATTATCTAGCCATCCACCCAACCCAGTTCTTCTTAATAAGCCAAAAAATACCTTATAAAAGGAACTGTATTATATAATGTAACTTCCCTAGGAAGGATTGGCATATCACCTGCATGCAAAATTCAACTTTGGCATATGCACTGCACGCCATTTGAAAGTGTAATGTAAGAGAGTGGGCTGTCATAGCAAATATATTCTGAAAATATACACAATTCAACCTAATTCCCGAAGTGCTGTACTGGCTGTGTAGGCCACAGGAGTAAACTAACATTCCTGTCATTTCCCTAGAGCCATCTAGAGATGATGTATTCTTTCCGATACAGTGCATTATTCTGCTGGAAGTACTGATAAAAGGCATACTGTGACCATAAGGGGATGCATCTGAATGGCAACAATGCTTAAGTGCATTCTGGTAGTGAAAAATTGCTAAATTCGTAACACATCTCTTGTGTGGTCTAGTCCATGTCAAAAAACATTGTTTGGACAATTACAACACCAACAACACTATTTACAGGATGAAAGCATCCATGGTGATCAACCCCAAATCTGAATCTGTCATCAGGATGTCCCAAAAGAATATTTATCCAATTCTTTGGGTATTTAGTTTTACTGATATTGATAGTGTTGTTTGATCTTCATTTTTGACAGGGGTGAAACCATCCATTACCTTTACAATGTAGCACATTTAACGCTAGCTTTGAAAAGCTGTTCTATCTGCAATGCCCCTGTCAGCCTTGCATAATCTTAAACAGTTTCAATACTTTTTTTAATAATATCACTGATGAACACTTAGCCACAGGACTACATTGTTTTCTTCCTAGGTACGAACATTTATGAAAACTTTTCTGAACACAGAAGTCTTGCTAAAATAGATAATATGGTTTATCAATGTGTATACCTATCATTTTTAACTAAATCACTATTACATGTTTATTTTGCCCTTTTAATAGGGGAAAGTATATATTTTCTTTTTTATATATTAACTGTACTGTACTAACTCCTCAAAGGAAAAGTCAAAAAACTCTGACTTTAGGCAGTGAGGGTAATTACAAAAGCACTGTCAACCACCTGCTTACATTACAGGCTCTACCATTTGGTCAATGGAAAATCTAGGAAAGCCGCACAATTAAATTATTTTATACCAGAAGTTTGCTGCTTAGCCATGGAAATCTGGTGTGCACTGAATAGGGCAGTGTGGGAATGTCGTCACCAACGCCAGATTTTTAAAAATCAATATACTGTGAAATACAGAGACATACAGTACTGTGCAAAAGTCATAGGCCACCATTAGATTTGTTGTTTTAGCAATGCTATAATGACCATATATAATTATTTATCAGTCTCTTTAATAGAATACAACCAGAACATACAGGATATGTGTATGCAGTATTAAAAAAACAGGAAAAAAATAGAAAATAAATCAGCTGCTATAGGCTAAAGTGGAAAGTATTTAGTGTGACCTCCCCTTACACTTGAGCAATAGCAGGTACCTGGCTCTCTTAAACCTAAATGGAATGGAACCTTAATTAATGATAATAATTCATAATAAATGTTAAATTGTGTGTACATAGTTCCTAGACTCATAGTGGGCTAAGACTTTTGCTCAGTACTGTATATCTGGCAGTGATAGGCTTGATCAGCCTTTTGTGACCTCATTTGACAAGGACTTAAATGTAACAATGTTCATTGATGTAAAAGTTCCACACTGCAGGTTTAAATAGAGTCAGTTTAGCACATTCTGGGGCAAGTTGTTAAAAAGTTTTACTAAAATCTGTATGTCTAAATGTCACAGCTCTTTACTCAGTATAAAACTAACCACATTATCATCCTGGCTGCTGGAAAAGCAGCCAGCTCTCATCATCAGCTTGAGACACCTCAGCACAGTGAGTCCAGGGACAATTCAGTAAGTAAATAACTACATAGCAATATAACACATCTATCAACAGCCAAGACACCGGTCAGATTGTAATTGTTAGTGACTAACTTTTTGGGTTTACTGTTGGCTTGCATAAACAAATGTATTACCATTTTGGCCAAAAGTTTCTCAAAAAAAGTTTCATCCAATATAGTTTCATGCAGTTTTTCATAAAACATTCATGTGAATGACTGCATGTGACGAAATGTGACCAACACATCCTGATCAGTCTTAATTTGTTTTGT
The DNA here is from genome assembly GCF_963691925.1 of Scomber scombrus. Classification (NCBI taxonomy): domain Eukaryota; kingdom Metazoa; phylum Chordata; class Actinopteri; order Scombriformes; family Scombridae; genus Scomber; species Scomber scombrus. The sequence goes on from NC_084985.1 coordinate 13,126,422, forward strand.
ACCAATAATCTCCTACCTGCACAGGCCCCAGGTACTCTTTGAAACATAATTGCAAGTAGAAACTTACGCACACATACACACATGGGTACACATGAGTGATGGCATGCACCTGTATAGAAACACTAATACATTCCTGAAAGCAATTGCCAGGCCATTATTACTTCCAAATCAATTATATACACACATACACTAATATCCCTGACCATGATTAGATTCAAATTGGTTACAGCAACAGAGCAATGGCTGATCAATACGCTAATTTACCAGCAATCAATAAACAGTAATAACATATTGTGAACCATGAGTGAACCATCTGAAAATGATGAGAAAATAATAGAAAAGCGCAAAACAGAGCTAAAAGGCTAAATAGCATGGATCAGTTCATTCCGCTATAAAATACAAGGCCTGTGCCAGAAAGAATATACATGAACATATGCTTACACACACACACACACACACACACACACACACGCACGCACGCACGCACGCACACACACACACACACACACACACACACACGCACGCACACACACACACACACACACACTTTATATTTTGTAAGAAAAAACTGCAATACATCCAGAACAAGGGATTCAAAACTCTACTTTATTTCTGTATTAATGTTTTCTTTTTATTACCTGTTCTTACTTGAGTTCTAACGTAGTTTTTATTACTGTACTCCAAGTGTAGTTAAAGTGTTCCATAAACTTATAAGGTACGTGACTGCTGCATCTTTCCAGAAATGCCAGATAGAAATGTCCACAAAATCCGTCTCTTTTAAATGGTAGATGGACTGCACTTATAACACCTTTCTAGTCTTCCAACAACAAGCACTTTTACACTACAAGCCACATTGACCCATTCACACACACTCACATACAAATGGTGGCAAGCTGTTGCAGCCATTAGGAGCAATTTGGGGTACCCAAGGACACTTTGACATGAGGACTGGAGCAGCCAGGAAATAAACTACAGATCTTCCGATTTGTGGACAACCAGCGCTACCTCATGAGCAACAGCTATTTTTTTAATACATAGAACAGACATCACTATTGTTTTAGTTTGTTTTTTTGGTCTGCTTTACAACTGTGTTACTATAGTTTGTGTCACGGGGCTTAAAGAGGAAGCTGTACTGTAGATGCTGGGTGGCAGCAGAGTGCTTGAATCCTGCTGACCGGTTTTTGAAGTCCCCCTTTCTGACCACAACGTAGTTGCAATGGCAGCGTGGTGCTCTCTATATTTTAGCTTAATAACTTAACTGGAGGTGAAGCAACTGACTGACTACAGAAGGGCTGCCAGGTCCACAGTTTTCTTGCAGAATTGGGTTACATATGTAGTGTTGCCGCTATAGATCTATTTTGCAAGCAAATGACAGGAATGTTATCGCTTATTAAAAATTCATATTTTAAATGAAATAATTTAATGACCAAATACTACCAAACTGACTCCAGATCAGCACTGGACTGTAAAAGCAATGTATATGCTTTGGCAGAGGCATATTTGAGTTCTGGTACTGGTCCGTTGATTGATTGGCCATTGTGCTGTTTTTTTTTTTTTATCCCACAGACTAGGCAACCCTGGACTGCAGTGAGGTTGCTGTCTTCCTTGTAGCACTTCACATGCTGTACTTATGTGCGGGATCCATTTTTGTTTTTAAAAAAAAAAAATTGATCAAAAGACCTAATTTAAATTAAATTATAAATCATTTTTGAGTTGTCCTCTCAGTGGGTCTTGAACCTCAGTCTCCCAGACCACAGACAATGGTGTTCACCAGTCAGTACCCTACCCTCTTCTTTGGAAAGTGAGTCCCAGCGCTTCAGCCTGCTAGCTGCCTCACATCCCTATGCTTCAGCTTTCAGCTCCGACATACAGTGTCAGAGGCTGGCCCTCGTATATTCCTATGAAAGCTGCTCAGTAGCACATGAAGCTAAAAAAATGTTCTTACAGGTTCTTCCTCTTCCACTTTGCTTCCATGTCACTGGCCCATGGAGCAAGCGCACTAGCAACTTCAGTTAATATAGTTAATATATCTGCATATATTTCAGGATGTTGTGCATCCCTTCAAACAAACAGAATGAGTGTAAACATAACTGTTTCGATAATATAGCATGTCCAAAAAAAGTGGACTTGTGGCACAACTTACCCCGTGTATGGGGTAAGTTGAGCATAGGAGCGGGGTAAGTTGAGCATTCCCCACTTAAACATGAGAATGACTTAAAGTGCGCTTAGGAAGAGAACAAGTGAGAATGCCTTAAAGTGCGCTTGGGAAGAGAACATTAACAGCTGTGGTCAGTAATGGACTAGTAACACATTTGAACAATCTGAACTGAAACTCTCATCCTCTCATCATCCTTCCTTTCTTCGTCTATCTATCCTCTCTTATATCCATCTTCATTAAACTCCTCCCTCCATCTTCCTCTCGTTCCATCTATCCCCAACCCACCGGCTCAACTTACCCCTGGCCAAATGGCTCAACTTACCCCAGAGCTACCATTTTGACTTTATTAGTCCCCGCAGCTAAAATGGTGCACTTTTATGCTAGGTTTATGACATCATGTTGTAGCTCATAGATACCACAATTGATTTATAAAACAAATTTAAAATTATCTATTTTGGTCTAAACACAATTCTCATGAAACTTATGATAGACTAAATTCACTTTCAAGAGTGAAAAATGTTTTTTTGGAAATAAAGATCTAACCACTTTACCCATGTGGTTCTTACCTTCACAGACTCCATGAAATGATGCCTTCCTCCTAAATATTTGGTCACATGATCAATGTTTTTTACCATTTCCTAGCAACAAGGGGTGACTCAACTTACCCATTGGCTCAATTTACCCCAGTCTCCCTACAGTATGAATATGTTGTTAAGCATCATCCTAAGCTTTTGACAAAATCTGCTCAACATTAACAAACGGATGCCCAGAGTTAATGTTATATCCGGCTAACTTGGTTGCAGTAACTGTGAAAGGTGGAGATGTCTTGCTAGCAAGTTAGCTTTAGTTACTATACTTACTGTAGCTATGATAGCTTCTAAGTTAATGCTGGCTATCATTTACTGTCTTCAAAATACAACATTCAACTTTTAAAGTGAAACTGTTAACTGCTAACTGGCCAAATTAAAATTACTTTCCTTTTTCATTACCTTAGATAGTCAATAAAGCAAGTTTTTAAATAGGAGTAGGAGTAATGGGAGCTTTTTATTATCTGAATTCACACAGAGACCAATGAGTACAAGGCCTGTGTGTGTGTTTCACATTATGACAATAAGTTACTGCATTGTAACGTCAATATGCTTCCATTGTATACAAATTAAGATATGATTTTATTTTATTTTAATTTCAATATACCTGACACAAACTCCATTTTCGGTGACTATATTCCAGTTGTTTATGCAAATTGCAGTGATCTATTTTCTTTTTCTTTAGCTTTTGGCACAGATAGTCCTGATTTCTTGTTTAATCTATTTCTACAGTCAATTGCACAACAACTCTTTCCCATTCTATATGTCTTTCTTTGTGTTTTTGTGGACATTCAGACTTTCTGCCACTCAGTGTGAGTAACTGCAATGACTTCTGCCTGCAGACACTAGCCTATATCTGGACTGCTCGCTAGCCACCTGTTAGTTTTTTGATGCAAACTGCAGCTGTTGCTGAAATCAGCTGTAACTGCGACAAATGTAACCAGTGATGTCAGTATATGTCACAAAACTTCAGCCCAAGCACAGTGGGCCTCCATCATACCACTTTCCAAATACAGTGTCCTGCTACATACAATGGGTTCTAAATGCTCTAATGTTAGACACATTAACAGATGATTTGATATTTCACATACTTACTTTTATGCTATAGAATAATGGATGTTCACAAAATACCCCTCTATTTGCTGCCGCCGTGCTGGTTTACCACTGCGGTAACCGCAAAAGATGAAACAAGGAACATCTGTACAGTATATTTCATAAAACAGCCAAAGCACAGTGGGCCTTTATTATACCACTGACAGCATTGTCCTGCTACATACAATGGGCTCTAAAAGGCTCTAATCTTAAACACATTAATAGAAGATTAGATATTTCAACTTTAGCCTACTTAACTTGGTGCCACAGAATAATGGATGTTCACAAAATACATTTTTAATAATGGGGCTATCTGATCTGAACCTTGCCAACCATCCCTAGAATCTTATTCTATGATAATTTTGTATTTTTCATTTTCAACATCTGACTAAATGTATGCCTCTTACAGCTGGAGATGTGTCCTGTACCCTTCTGCAATTTAACACTGAACTGTGACTTATCCCTCATTTGTAATTCAGAGATGTGAAACCTAAAATACAAAATCTGACACAAGATACATGGACAGTTTTGCCACGTCCATATTATCACATTGTTCAACAGCACAATACCCAGGACCGACACACATAAGACTGAATGAATAAATAAATAAATAGGGTAACTCACCAAATGGTTGGTGGTTCAGATCCCTCTACTTCCAGGTAGTCATATTTCTCCTCTGTCTGGAAGTCTGTAAAGATGACAGAGATGGTGTCTCCAGGTTCGGCCAATAGGATCCAAGTACAGTCGGCCTGGTTACCATAGTTGCCGGGGTAACCGGGACTGGTCACCACCCCACTGCCGCCCCTCACAGTGCCCCCACATGTGTCCTCAGCTGTCAATCAAATCAGAGTGACAAATAGAAAACCTGGGTTAGGGAGAGGAGGAGGGACTGAGGGGCGGACTTTTTTTGATTAATTTTTTTGATTTTGGTTAAATTTCCACAGCTATATAAGTTGGGGGGAATTTATTTTCCAAATTAGCAAGTAAGATCTGATTCTCAATAGTACTACCGTTACTTCTCATCTACTTTGAATGCAGGTCAGCCAGCCAGCCTCCCCACCTCTCTCTCCCTATGTGAGGTGATTTTTTAAGTCACCTTAATTTAAGTATATATGCAGGTACATTCTTTGCTCTCAACTCTTAATGTTATTCTGTGGCTTGAATGTTAGCAATAAATGACTTTCTTATGATATAAATTATAAATTGTCAAGTCATACTAGCTAGTCATATTGTGAAAATATGGAGCTCTTACTTCACTCTTCAGATATTAAGTAGCAAAAAATAGTATAAAAGTGGTAATGATAATATTTTCTCTGCCATTAAGTAAGTTGATTTGTTACACTCACAGAGAAAAAACATACTACATTGGACCTTGTTGTCTTTTAGTTAGGGTGAGGTTTAGGGGTTAGGCTGCAGTTCCTGTCACACTCAGAGCTGCTGTCCTCTCCTCCAATAAAAAAAACTTGAGTTTTCCTTTTCTCCAATCACAGAGCTCCGCTCTCGTCTCCTCCAATCACCACCAAGGAATTTTAGATTTGACTGTGTCCCAATTGGCTGGTTTAGTGTCAGTCTATCAATTAATCCTCAATTAGTTTGGAACATATAGACCAGATGTGATGATAATTTGTCTTTTTTTCTCCTAATTGTTGATCACATCTGATTGATAGTGTTTTTCATAATTGACAGTAATACTGATTACTGTATAACAGATAAAGACACATGGATTGCGCTGTGCACACGGCATAAATTATACACATATAATTTATACAGGTACACTCACAGAGAAAAAACATACTACATTGGACCTTGTTGTATCACTGGGACTTTGGTTGTTGTTTTTTTAAGAAGACTGTGCTCAATTTACTTTTTTCAAAATACTGTTTTGAAACAAGATTTAATATATTTACATATATCCTTTTCTTAATGGAAATGCATGTCTTTGTTTTCATTGAAAGCAAAACAATTTGAGCACAGCCACGAATCAACTGCCCCAGCGATTAAAGATACAATGTTGAACCTTTTATTCTGAGAGCATACAACTCCAACTGTAAACATGTTATAAATTATACCTGTATAATTTATAGTTATACATAAAAGAGGCAATACTGTATGTAACACACTCTTACAGCAGACATGTATTTTCCTACACACCAGTGAGTGCAATTTGAGATGAAACGTGATTTATATCATTCTACAACACACCATGTGTTGATATCATCAGCATTTATTGAGGACAGAGAAACACTATGGGTGTTTTCTCCTAAACTGCACTCACTGATAAGCTGAAAAAGACACATCCTTTGTAAGAGTGTCAGCAGGCACTGTCAGGTATACATGCACATCCAGGCAGTGCTGCCTTGGGGGATGCATGTACAGATGACAGAGATAAGGTAGGGACCAAGCCAGACTCCACCCACAGGAGGGGTTAAGAGAATAACTGTGGTCCAAGAGTCACATCAAGCAAAAGACGATAACCAATAAAAATGAATAGAGACATTAGCAAAATATATTAGAAATCGAGTGCACTGAGTAGAGACAGGAAATACATAGAGCCTTACAGGGGAACATAAATAGACAGGAACAAACCGAGACAAACAGAACTACAGTGAAACAAAAAAGACAACCAGATTGAAATAGTAAAACGGTTGGTGCAAGCTGTGTCAAATACAAAACGAGAAACGGGATGAAACAAAAGCAGTGGTTTGAAATGAATTTTAAGATATTTTCTTTTTTCAATAGATCATTTGAGTTTGAAGTTAGGAACAATACACACGTGTCACTTTTTTGTCTCATTAGGAATGTTGCTTGTGTCAAAATGCATTGACAAAAGCAGGTGTTCAACACTTGAGATGAAAAATGAGATGTGCATTATCCCAAACTACAGGCATTGATGTATTGAAAATTAAGTAGGGAAAAGCATTGTTTATTCATTCGCACAAACAGATTCATGTAAGCTTCTGAGTTAGTCTGACAAACAGACAGGCAGGCAGGCAGGCAGGCGGGCAGGCAGGCACTGACAGATAGCCAATTCATTTTTCCAAGAAGACATTCATTCCCCAGCTAGACAGTGAAGGAGATTTGTCTAAATCACTCAGCACCCAGAATCAGCACCTGCTGAGACCCTATCACATTTGAAGGAGAGTATGATACAGTAGTCTGCACATATCTATCTATGTATGTATGTATGTAATTAGTATGTGTGTGTGTGTGTGTGTGTGTGTGTGTGTGTGTGTGTGTGTGTGTGTGTGTGTGTGTGTGTGTGTGTGTGTGTGTGTGTGTGTGTGTGTGTGTGTGTGTGTGTGTGTGTGTGTGTGTGTGTCTGTGTGTCCACACCATGGGAGACGGTGCTGCTTGCAGTATGACAGCTGTCACAGGTTTATCACAACAACAGGACGTCCACAAGCACTGATGGACACACACACACACACACACACACACACACACACACACACACACACACACACACACACACACACACACACACACACACACACACACACACACACACACACACACACACACACACACACACACACACTTCTAGCCCTCTGGTTTATGTGCCTGTGACAGTTGACAGATAGCTAGAAAGGCCTCAAGGTGCACTGACGTGTGGCTCTTATTAAAGAGGAGGTAATTAACTTGTAAAATAAAAAAGGATTAATAAACAAGTTAGCAGTACTCATATGTGCAGTAGAGCTATGGTGTATTTGACATTATGATATTGCAGCATTAAGGGCCTCCAGCAATCATGTTTAGAGGAAGAAGAGTGTGATGTATACATGGAGAAAAACCTGAAAGTCATGTATGGACTCAATGTGTTAATTTTAGTAGACACATAATGCAATTAAGATCGTCACGAAGTCTGTTGTGTGTCATCTAGTAATGGCAGGGCTGTGCAGAGACCGCTTCAGGAGCAGCTGCTCTAATAAAAAGTGACATTTGTTGCGTGTTCACAGGGGGAGGGGGAGAAGTCCAGATACCTATATCCAACAGTGATTGCCTTCTGTTAAATGTGTGTGCATCAGACATGACATGGAACCAGTCAGCTTTCCATGTTGCACCTGCTAATTTTGGATAAAGCTCCCTCCTGCTCCATCAATCATGATGGGACATCTCGTGTGACAGTGTTAAATATTACTGAGTGCACCTCTACAGTTTTCTGCTGCCATCAGTTGCCTTTCCTTTACAGCTGCAGTTTATTATGAAATAAATATGCCACATGCAGAACAAAAAGATTGTGTCTTTCAGAAGCAGATTGCAGTTTGTTTTATATTATTTCTTGTCTTTAATAAATCAAACAGCTTGCCTTTTAACTCTATATAATAGATTATCTTAATTTGTAATCCTACATCTGAACAGAGTTGAAGAATGGAATTTCATTGCATACAAGTCTGATCAGCTTATAGCCAAAATCTTTAAATCCAATAAGCATTTAAATTAATCTGTATCTGACAACAAAGGAGCACTGAGGTCACTGCAGCTACATCCAATCCATTAAAAGGAGCTTGCTTGATAATGAGATGCATAATAATTACTTTAAAATTTATTACACAATGATTGTTAGGGGAAATAAATAAATAAATAACTGTGGTTGCCTTTTAAAACAGACACGTTCATGCTGCATTTAGTAAATAAAATATGTTCAAGCTATTGTGTAATGGATTATCGCTATCTCAAAATGTCATAATTCCAGCTTTTTATGTTTTTTCTTCTATCTCTGATAGACAGTGTTCCGCATCTCGATTTGGGTGCCTTCTCAAAGTTAGAAATGTATATTAAGATTATTTAAAATTGCTCTTTGTAAAGTGAAAGTTTGGCCTGTACTGCAGATCTCACTGAGAATAAACACCCAACACTACATGGTCCTCTTGGTTACAAATATCATATGTACCACTGTTTTGCTTTGATTTAGGGTTTCACGTGTGCTACTCCTTGATATATAGAAAAAGACAATAGAAAAAAGACAAAAAATGCAGAGAACAGAGGCTTAGTTGCTTTTCATTCAAATTCTTGGGGTATTATACATGGAAAAACTAATTTAAAGACATGACACCTTTTTGGGCTACTTTGTGTCTTTTTCAAATACTTGCATTATGAGATGCATAACACGCCCATGTTTTACCTGAGATATTACATGTAAAAAACCACCCCAGAAAACAAACAAACAAACAAACAAACAAAGTAAAAAAAAAAGACGATCTTTATCAGATCAGTCTTTCTACTACAATTTCATCATGGGGGCCAACTTGAGTAAATCTATTGGTAAGTGAAGGCATTGTTATCCAGCTGCACTGATCTGCTAAGTTCCGTTCTCTGCTTTTATTTTCAAACGGCATGGCTTTGGAAACCTGGGGAGGCTGAACTCATGCTCATGCCCCAGCGCACTGACCCACAGGAGGAGGGAACGTGTGTGAAGGAGGGCCCTATGTGTGTTAGTTTGAGTGTAACTCTGTGTGTGTGTGTTTGTTCAAGGAAGAGAGAGGGAAAGAAAGTGGTAGTGTTGGCCATGTTGTTTCATTTCTTCTCGCATCAGTGAGCTAGTGTTGCCCTTTTCTTTGCCTTTCCGTCCCCCGCTCACTCTTTAGTTGTTGTTGTTGTACCACCACCTCTGTATTCTTTCCTACTGGCCTTTCCTCACTGTGCCCCTCCTCCTCTCTTTTCTGCATCAAGATCATTTTTTATAGTACACTACACTACTCCCTATACTCCTCCCACCTTTTTTCTCCTTATCCTCACCTCCCTCCCTCTCTTCTCCCTTTTATACTTCCTTTGCTGTTCCTCATAGATCCTTGCCTCTCACACTTCCACTCTCCTTCCTCCTTCCTCATCATTCCCCTTCCTAACTGTTCACATCTCACCATCCCTTGCTCCTTCTCTCCCATGGCCTAGGGTGCTTTGATCACTCGTTCTTAGGCTCCTCTCCCATCCGTTCATCCCCACTTCCCCACTGTGCTGTCGTCAATATCGCAGTCATCTGAGGATTCCTTCTTTATCCTTCTGTGGCTTGTCTTTCTTTAAGATCTTACTTTCTCTGCATTTCACTCTCCGTCTCTCTCTCTCCCTCTCCGCTGATTGATTTTATGTTTAATGGCTTTTCTGGCCTCATCTCTTTCTCTCCCCCCTTTTCCACTTGCCGTTTCTTCCCCCTCTTCCCTTCCTCCTATCCCTTCCTCCATCTCATTCCTGCATCACTTTGATAGGCAGATCACTATCACTAGCAGATTCTCTCTCTCTCTCTCTCTCTCTCTCTCTCTCTCTCTCTCTCTCTCTCTCTCTCTCTCTCTCTCTCTCTCTCTCTCTCTCTCTCTCTCTCTCTCTCTCTCTCTCTCTCTCTCTCTCTCTCTCTCTCTCTCTCTCTCTCTCTCTCTCTCACACGCGCACACACACCAACTTCAATCACAGAAGACCCAGTGTGCTGTCAGCCTCTAAGGATTATGGGCCATCTACATCATCCTCTCCTCTCCTTGTCTTCAGGCTGTATCCATCCATCCCTTCTGCTCTCTTATCTACATCCACCCACCCATCCATCAACCTCTTGCCCCCCATATGCTGTAAAGCTGAATATATATAGCTGCCTCTCTTTCTCCCTCATCACTCCCTCCATACCTTTCTCACCTCTGTTTACCTGCCATGAATGACTGAACAGACAGCAGTATGGGTTTTAAACATGTGCACATCACTGATTCTGCATTCATTTTTAATGAATTTCAATGTATTTATTTCAGTAAGTCACCGGACACTAATCTGGCTTTCTGAGCAGCTGCATGTGTGTGTGTGTCTGTGTGGTTTACACTTGTGGTCTCAATGTCACTTTCACCATCCAGTCATGCCAGGATGCATTAAGTAACAGTTCTGGTTGCATAAAAATCAGATATTGCAGACATATCCATCAGATCTCTAAAGCTATGGAATTGGTTGCAATGTGATCATAATCCAAGTCGGTTTTTGAATGCGGTCCAGTCACAATGTGCACAGAAGCAATATAAAAGAAAGAGGCAGGTTTAGAAAATCCAGAAATGTGATCGCAGCTCATACAATCTGATTTTAAGGATCTGATTTTGAAGAGGTTACATTAAAATGATACAAACTACATTAGAATGTAATTGTGCTGTACACTTACTTGTGCCCTTTTTTGGACGTACACACAAGAGATTTTCTAGTAGTGACCCAGGTGTCTGTTCCATCCATGAAATGCTTATATGTATAATGGCCTGTTTTAATTAGTTTTAATTAGTCTGTCCATTTGCTCCATAGGTTTTTATTTCTTTTACTTCCCTAAGGAGAAAGGCTGAGATGCTTTACCTTTGGTCCTGAACTGTGTGTAATGGGATTCTTCAAGCACAGGCTGCAGCTCTTTGAAGCACAAATGAAACAAATCCACCTTCAGAACTTTTAGGGAAGACTAAATCTTGTTGTTCAGGAAATTATTTTTCAGTTGATTTAGTAGTGTGTATGGAAAATTATGCATCAGAAGATCAGTGTTTGCACCATCTGGACTTGTAAAACGGCCTCATATTCATTGGCGACTATTTGACCATGCAGCAAACATGTGGGCTAAAGGCATCTTTCAGTTTTCCAAATGTAAACCCATCTGAATGCAGAAAGAAATTCACCTCACAACCAAAAAGTGCTATAGTGTCATTTCAGATGTATCATAAATACCAGATTTGTGAAACTGATGATTTGATGACAATTTTTAAAGCTGTGGGGTTTGGGGGGGGTTACATTTATCCTGTTTAGGTTCTATGTATTCCTGTCTGTGAGTTTCAACTTGTGACCACTGTTTGTTGATGCAGGGGCTTGTCATGTCTGGAGACTGCTCCCCTTCAAGTATACAGGTATCAACTGTTTTGTGTCCTCAAAGATCTGCTGCCACATTTTCATTAAAGTGATGACTGTCAGAACATATTCAAAGCCACATTCAACTTTATATAACCTTTATATTATCGGTTTAGCTGCTTTTGCAAAAGTGATTTTGTAACTTCAAATTCAGCCCCTTTTAATGTGGCATTCCCATTACTTTTGCTTTCACTTATATATCATATTTTTCTATCCCTTTTCTAAACCTTGTTTGAAACATATTGGTTGCAATCCTTGCCAGCATTACATTTTAGACTAACAGTCATAATGTTTAGGGCCTGCACACACACAAACACACACACAAACACACACACACACACACACACACACACACACACACACACACACACACACACACACACACACACACACACACACACACACACACACACACACACACACAACTAGTAACCACACTGACCTTCAGCTCCTCCCACCATCTGTCTACAAATCAAAGAACAGATGCTGTCTGCCAGTCAACTAACAGCCTGACATTTAGACCAATTAGGGCATAAGAGTAATATAACGGTAGATCACCAGAAAGAGACAAAGTGGGAATGCATTGACTGATAGATAGATTGCTATCATGATTATTATCCTTAAAATAGCCTTTGACCCTGTGTAACTAAATTATATTTAGTTTACTGGTAAAAGATGTAGTGAGATACATTTGACACTCATTATACTGTGATTATTCTCTTCCTAAGGTTTAGACCATTTGAACCCTACTATGACCTCATTTAACTAATGTCAGAGTGTATAAATGCCTCAGCTAGTGCATAATGTATATTTCGCCAACCAAGACAATCATTTTAAAGTTATACTGGTTTCAAAGGACAGTATAATTCCCCTAGAAGTGGTGGATATACAGTGTCTTGCTCAGGGATACTTCAGCAGTATAGACCATCTGGTCATAGAATAGTGGTTACCATCACTGAACCACCATGCCCCAACAAAAAGAAAGTACAAATAAAAATATAGTACTAGATAAGAGGGGTGGAGAAGAAAGAGGTTAGACATTTTATACTAAATGGCAAATCAAAAGAAAAGAAACAAGAGGTACAACAATAGGGGGGAATTGAGGGTAAACAAAAAACAAAACAAAAATAGCAGTAAGACTCTCTCCATCTCCCTCGCTGTCTGAATCCAGAGTAGTATTGAGATGGATGAGCCATTTTCTCATTTGGTCATTAAACAGAGTTACTGAATTATCAACCGTAACGACAAACTCCTAAAGTTGTGATTTATAAGTATTACCTATTTCACCCTCTTTTTCTCCCTCTCTTTTATTCTCTGATAGCGGGCTCTATTGATATGCAGGTTTGACAGTGTGTGTGTGTGTGTGCTCACCTGTGTCCATCCCTGGTTTTGTGTATGTGTCTGCCTATTTGAATGTGCTATCATCCGTGTGTGTGTGTGTGTGTGTGTGTGTGTGTGTGTGTGTGTGGAGGGAATGGGGTTGGGGTGTGAGAGAGAGACCCTAGGTATCGGTGAGTGTTAAATGTCATCCCTGACATCTTAAACAAATAGCTGCATACTGAGAGTTTAACGCATCGCAGCCCTGACAAAATACATTCCACTCTTGTCTCTATTCTCGACAGTCATATTCACTTTTCCTCTCCTGTCCTGCCCTTCTTTCCTCATCGATCCTTCTCTTTCCTGTGTGGCCTCTGAGGGCACACACAAGTACATTTTCCTAATTAGCTACCTACATAAAGATCGGTTGACAGATTCAAAATCATAATGTGTTGAAAAAGCAAACATAACCAACTATGCTAGTCAACTTGAATGTGATTGGATTTTAAAACTAAGCTGGTAGCCGAACAGGTGATGCATCAATAAGCCAGTGATATAGAAGCATGACCAGTGTTCTGTCTGAACTAATGCATTCAATCTACATATGTGACACTTCCTCACTTACACACTATTTAACTGATTGATTGTCCAAAAGTATGTACTGTATCTAGGAAACCAGATATTTTTTTGCATAATGGAGGAAATACATTCAACATATCATTAAGCCTCAGGGATTATACAGTACAGGACATACAGTATATTTTGGTGAAAAACACTAAATGTAAATGTAACTGTGTTGGTTTACATAAATAAGTGCCTTTAACTTTCTTTATGTGTGATGAACAAAGATACCTGAGTTAATTGATGTATTAGACTACATGAAGAAGGGGACAGACATAAAATTATCAAATGAAATATAGATGACATGCTATGAAAAGTGATGTGTCTTTCTAAATAGAGGATTATTATATTACTGTCACCAAGTATAGTCACAGTAATAAGGTACTGTCACAAAGAATTTGATAGCCAAATGCCACATGTCTCTTGTGATGACAATCTCTCAAAAATGCTTATTAGACAAAAGTTAAAATGCCCATTTCCAAATAGTTTCTGACAGGCCATCTATAGTCTGTGCAGAATTGAAATGGCGATAGTGATATGTCCTGACAAAGATCAACCTCTGCCATAAAGTGAGACCAGTATGCTAGTCTATATTTAGTTGACATTTAGACCTAGGCAATCAATGTATAGACAGGGACATGCTGATCAATATCAGTAAGAAAAAGTCATCACATGTAAAGTTGATCACATGTACAAACCGCTTCACTCCCTCTCAATGTGTATAGATGACCCTTTTTGCTTTCCATAATCAATATTTAGGTATGAAAATGTAGATCAGTACAACATGTTATAAGCCACAAGAGATCAGCGGGACAAAGGTGTCTACCTGTGCGTCTTGTCTTGCCTTCAATAATGTCAAACTGCATGGATAGCAAACTTCAGTGAGATTGTTAGTCATGAAAACTGATCATTTAATCTATCTGCTTCTGCTTCCGCCATCAAAATTGGTATAAAAGATTTATAATGTCTGTGTGTGTGTGTGTGTGTGTGTGTGTGTGTGTGTGTGTGTGTGTGTGTGTGTGTGTGTGTGTGTGTGTGTGTGTGTGTGTGTGTGTGTGTGTGCATATATAAAGTCTATATTTACTTTCATCTATCCATTAATGAATAGCAATGCTGAACTTTACTTTGCTTGATTTATTTTCTTTAAAATGACAAAAAACTAAAGCATTTGATAGAACAAATAGATGTTTATGTATTAATCTTTGTGGGCTGTGGTAATTATGAAGGCAAATTACCATGTAAATGTGTATTATTTATATACAAGGTCGTGTGAAAAATGTCAAAGGACTACATTATGAAAGAAATAGGAATTGGTCAACTGGTTCTGTTACTGAGAATTTGCATTTGAACAAGCTTTATGTTGCAAGAACGACAAACTGTGAGGTATATAAAAAACAGAGAGAGGAGAAACAGGAAGAAGGGACAAACAGTGATCAGAAGAGATAAAAGTATATGATGACTTTAAGACTCTCATCCAATTAGTTTTTCATTGGTGACAATACAAAGTAACGGAATGAGAGTGACAGCAAAACAAAGAGATGTGTGTATTTGTAATGTGACTGTGATAATGGTGATGTCTATGCTCTTATCTGTATTTATGGGTTTTTTGCATTTTAAAGTGATATTTTAAACCTCAGTTTACCTCATGAATAAATTGTATTCAACCTGACCTACGAGAAAGACAAAATAACACATAAAATTGTATTTTTTTTTCTTTCTCTAGAATTGGAATAGACAAAATGTTTTTAACAACTTGTAAACAACCTATGCAGTGACATCAATACTGACATTGACATGGAGACAGAGAGAGGGTCTGTTTTACGAATGACATTCAATAATTGCATCTAATGTATTTCTACATAGATGCAATTATTGTGCTCCCATCTATCCCCATAACTCCTTACTGTTAACAGCAGCAACTATACAGACCCATCCATACAGATGCATTAAGTTGCAATTTGAGATGTGGTATCTATCATCCAGCTGTCATAAAATTCTGATGACTACTAATAAAGATATATGTGAGAGAGCCAGAGAGAGGGAGAGCAAGAGAGAGATGTTAGCTGAGAGAAAGACAGATGACAGACAAAACTGAGATGATGACAGATGATTTAATGAAGAACTGACTGGCTGGAAGGAAAGAAAACCAATTAGAAGACACAACAGAAACATGGAGAGAGGGAGAGAAAGATGTGGAAAGAAAGGAATGAGGAGGAAGACGGATGAATATTGGATAGAGATGGATCAAGCCAGCGATTGAGAGGATTAGTGAGCACAATGGAGACATAAGAAGAGATATAGATAAATATGAATACAGGTAAAGAGCAACACCAACGACAGAGGCAGATGCAGATAGACAAAATTGTGATGCAGACAGAGACAGTCAAGGAGAAAGATAGAATTGCAAGAAAGATCTATGGATAGAACACTTTAAAGATAAGAATTTCAGATTATATCACATTGAAAAAGAGATAGTGTTATGATGTGTGCATGAGGTGAGGGAGGAGGTGGAAGCTCATAGGGATTGAGAGTAAAATGTCTTTCAAGGCCAGAAAGAGCTGAAAGAAATCCTCCAAACAAAGACATTTTGCCAGCGCTTATTTTGCTAAGAAGTTAGTTTTTGGGTAGGGTTTGAATTTAGGGATAATTATTTAATTAAGCAAAGTTTATCATAGTGAACATAAGTGTAACAATAACATGAGACAAATGGGAAAGAGCACACAAAATGGAAAACCGAGGGATTAAGTGAAATTGTGGGTCGGTCTGTCTGCGCAGGCCTCTCAGCATGTGTGTATCTGGCTGATACTCAAACAGTATTCTGAACTCCTTACTGCTTGTGGTTCTGTCTCAATCTGTCTCTCTTGAATGTTCAATGGAAGGAGAGAGAACAAAGTGCTGGAAACTTTCTTTCCGCTCCTGCCCGAAGCACTTTGCTTTTTCATTTTCTATCCCTTTTCAAGGTTTTGTTTTTACTTCTGCTCTTCACCCTCTCAGTTTCGGACCATTCTTTTTGTTGTAAACACAGTGTGGCTTTGCACATGAATGTTGCATGCACAGCACTGCTGAATGATTGTATACAAATGAAGTCATCTTCCTCTGTCTTCTTTTCTACTTTACATCTTATTCTGTGTCTGTCTCCATCTCTCTCTTTTTTTGTTTTCACCAGCAAATGTTCACTCCACCAATCACTCGTATCTCTTCCAGGAAAGGTCCATTTCAAGCAGTTTTAAATACTCAGAGAATAAAGAAGGATCTGCTGGGTATCTGTATATGTGTGTGTGTGTGTGTGTGTGTGTGTGTGCGTGTGTGTGCACATACGTGGTCTGCGTGAGCATGTGCATCCGTGCATGTCTGTTGATGGGAAGCATGCATTTGTGAATGTCTGTGAGTTAGTGTGTGGTTGAATTATTTATGAAGCTAAAGTGCTCTTCTGGGAGAAATGCAATGCAACACGATTCTACTATCTTATTCACAACATGTCTATCTATGTTTAAAACATGCAACGCCTAAGGGGATTTCAAAGCTGAAGTTTTCAAAGCCTGAAACTGGACATTGTGTAATCCCTTTCAATAATATAGAGTTAATCCTTAAAACAATGTTGCACATGAACACATGTCAATTTCACATGTCTATAAGCTTGTTAGACAGTAGTTATACAGCCAACTGAACTGTGTAGAGAATCATGTATCTTACCCTGGCAAGTACATTATAGAATCATCTGATATTGTCACAGTCTGTTTAATATTCCAGAACTGTCATATGATTCTCAATCCATGGCAACATTGTTTAATATAATGTAACCTTCAAGTAGGGTTTCGATCCCAGGCAGAGGCAACAGTCCAAAGGGATGTGTATTGAAGGTAGTTGGTATATTGTCACATTGCACAGTTGTATGTCAATATCTGGATTTGGCTATAACATCTCTTCCAATATATTATACATTTACAGCCCAATTCACAGCAAGTTATCAAGTACAGCTGGTAAGTTAAAAGCAAATTATGCGTACTGCATTCCTATGCAGACACCCATGTAGTATAGATGGAACTGTATGCGTGTCTACTGTCTGCATCCACAGCTGAGCCTTTAGGACACTGGTTGCTACCTGGACGTCAGGGTTGGGGTTGAAATAAATCTTAAGGGTCATGACATGATTAATGGGATAGTAGAGAAAATGAAGTAATTACAGATGTAACTAAAATTATGTTTATTTTTAAAAATGTTAATATTTTCTTTTGAAATACTGTCTAGTTGCATCTCCCTAGGCTCGAATATCTATTCACACCAAACCATCTAGGTAGAGAAAATGATGATGGAATCAGTGACTTAGCAATACCTGAGATTGTACACCTAAACACATCCTCACTTGCATGCTACATGAAGGAATGAATAGAGACAGGAAACAATAAAACCCTGAGAAAAGCTGTGCTGGAGCTAGATGCTCATAGAAATGTGTCCTTATTGTTTGATATCCCAATTGTATGAGGGGCCGTTTAGGAAATAATTCATAGTTGCTCTCACATGTTACATCATACTCTCTTACAAACACTAGTATAGTCACGCACACATACTATCATACTCTCTCAAATACACTACTATAGTCACACACACTTACTACTATAGTTACACACACACACACTTACTATCATACTCTCTCACATACACTACTATAGTCACACACACTTACTACTATAGTTACACACACACACACACACACTTACTATCATACTCTCTCACATATACTACTATAGTCACACACACTTACTATCATACTCTCTCACATACACTACTATAGTCACACACATTTACTATCATACTCTCTCACATACACTACTATAGTCACACACACTTACTATCATACTCTCTCACATACACTATTATACTCAAAATTACTAAAACAGGAAGTTAGTTTGTTTGAACAGGAAATACTATAAAGCCTCATTCCTTGATTGGTGCACACCTCTGGGAGCTTACTGCTAGCTAAATGGAAGCTGTGTGGGAGAACTGAAATCAAGAAGGCAACTTTATAAGTACAACTTTATAATTCATCATCTTAGAGGAGGCGGGACATTGTCCTTGAGATCCCGCTGGAAAGTAGGACATCCGGTACCTACATCCGCGATGAGCCAATCAGAAACTGGGAATTCAAGTTGACTTCCTTTTCAATCAAACTCTCTCACACGTACTACTATACTCGCACACATCGCATATTATTCGCTCATACATTCACTATCATGTTGTTCCATCCATAATAGCGTGTAAGAGAGTATGATAGTATGTGTGTGTGACTATAGTAGTATATGTGAGAGAGTATGATAGTAAGTGTGTGTTACTATAGTAGTGTATGTGAGAGAGTATGATAGTAAGTGTGTGTGACTATAGTAGTATATGTGAGAGAGTATGATAGTAAGTGTGTGTGACTATAGTAGTATATGTGAGAGAGTATGATAGTAAGTGTGTGTGACTATAGTAGTATATGTGAGAGAGTATGATAGTAAGTGTGTGTGACTATAGTAGTATATGTGAGAGTATGATAGTAAGTGTGTGTGACTATAGTAGTGTATGTGAGAGAGTATGATAGTAAGTGTGTGTGACTATAGTAGTGTATGTGAGAGAGTATGATAGTAAGTGTGTGTGTTTGTGTAACTATAGTAGTAAGTGTGTGTGACTATAGTAGTGTATGTGAGAGAGTATGATAGTAAGTGTGTGTGTGTGTGTGTGTGTGTAACTATAGTAGTAAGTGTGTGTGACTATAGTAGTGTATGTGAGAGAGTATGATAGTAAGTGTGTGTGACTATAGTAGTGTATGTGAGAGAGTATGATAGTAAGTGTGTGTGTTTGTGTAACTATAGTAGTAAGTGTGTGTGACTATAGTAGTGTATGTGAGAGAGTATGATAGTAAGTGTGTGTGTGTGTGTGTAACTATAGTAGTAAGTGTGTGTGACTATAGTAGTGTATGTGAGAGAGTATGATAGTAAGTGTGTGTGTGTGTGTGTAACTATAGTAGTAAGTGTGTGTGACTATAGTAGTGTATGTGAGAGAGTATGATAGTATGTGTGCGTGACTATACTAGTGTTTGTAAGAGAGTATGATGTAACATGTGAGAGCAACTATGAATTATTTCCTAAACGGCCCCTCATACAATTGTATGCATTCACGCAAAAAAATGGACTGTCATGTATCTGTATGTATTTTTGTGCACTAAACAGTGGTATTTTTGTGATTGTAATTGTGATTATGTTCGATAGTGTCTTTGTTTTATAAACACAGATAGTTGTATTTGTATGTTAAATATTGTGTGCGTGTGTGTGTGTGTGTGTGTGTGTGTGTGTGTGTGTGTGTGTGTGTGTGTGTGTGTGTGTGTGTGTGTGTGTGTGTGTGAGTGATAAAGGGTGTGTATCTCTGAGTCATGCATAGGTGAACAACCTGATTGCCTGCTACGTTGTGAATGAACCACTCATGCATATTGACTACTGATAGACATACCAAAACCCAATGGAGTGTGTGTGTGTGTGTGTGTGTGTGTGTGTGTGTGTGTAAACCTGAGTGTCATATCTCTGTGTTTGTATGTGTACGTGCATCAATGTGCATGTTTTTGTATAAAAAGGCATGTATGTCCACACATACTACACACATATGTCTCTATCTGTTTCTTGTTGTACATGGGTGTTCAGTGTTTATTTTCAAATAGCATTTAAAATACATATATACCTAGTTAACTAAGTGGTTGTCCTGAAGCCACACTAAACAAGCAAATCATGCATGCCTAGCATCTCCTTAGAGACTGTGTGTCTGTGTATTCGTGTAAACGTGTGTGTTTGCTGTGTGTTGCTGGCGCATGAAAATGAATATGAATGACTGAATTCATGTCAGTATGGTGTAGTGTGATATTTAATCTATGTTCATTCAATGGTGGAAGGCAACCACAGCAAGAATACAATCTTGACTGCTTAAGACAATGCAACAATTCAGAGTTGTTCTAGTGGTAGTATTAAATAATGTTCCCTTGGGAGCCACAACATTGTCTAATCGTGACACTGGAAGATCCATTTACATAATTTAACATACAACATTAAAAGCTCAATATTTACAATGTGTTGTTCATCATGGTACTGTGTATAAACTGTGAGCTTTGCAGCCTGCTCAGTCTTCAAAATTGTGGCAAATGTGCTGTCAAAACTCAAATCCCCCTCACCAGTAGGAGTACTTTAAAAGAGGAAAAAGAGAAGCTGTTCTTTTTGTCAGTGCTGTAAGTCATAAAAAGTGTAGACCTGAAAACTGCATGTAACTTTTTTGGGAAACTACATTTTTACACATCTCATGTCTCTGAACCCACTGGGGGTCGGATCTTTTTCTTATGCTTTCAATGTAAAAAGTATAACTTTTGAATAACTCTGCAGATTAAGATGTTAGAAATTCAGCACTACAGGTGCAGGATAGGTAAAATTCTATAATTCCACAGTACTTATGCTTTCATCTTTATCGGAGGACGTGCACTGTTTTCAACACTTGCTCCGCTGTTTCTCTGGCTGTCTGTCTTTCTGTCATCTCTATCTGCAAGACAACTTCATTTTGACTATCCAATGTATCCCACTGAGTATCCCTCCTTCTAATGCATTATGTCTATAGCATGTATGTAATGCAAACTTTTGTTTCTGGTCTTTTCCATGTGTCTCCTTTTCTCGATCTCTGTCAGCTACAGAATCTCTTTATGCAAAAACTATATTATGCATGCAGATAGCACGCCTAAACAGTGGTCTCCGTGGTAACCTAAAACACATCCATCATCATCACCATGACAACCAGGGATAGAGCTGTCAATCAGCACTGTCCCAAGGGAACCTAGGATAAGCCTATACACCCACATCTTCACCGACAAATACATATAAAAACACACACCCACATCTGCACACATGTACACAAATGATGCACACACACAACCACATACATACGGACACAGACAAGACAGGAAAAGGCACACACCCACACACAGAAAACTATGTTGTCTAGGTTATTTACCATCACACTCCATCAGCTGTGAGATTACACAACTTTCTGCACACACTCTCTCACACACACACTGGAGTTGGGCAAGGCCAGATCCATCATAAACTGACATACAGCAGGTTGGTGCACAAGGGCCCTTTGCCACGAAGGGGCTCATGAACAGATGGCTTAAAAACACAACAAGCCAACTCGTTTTTTTATGTCTTTTGGGACATATTTTATGCCTTTATTAGATAGTGACAGGTGAGATATGACAGGAAACGAGGGGAATTAAGAAACAGGGAATGACAGGCAACAAGTGCCTTCTGCTGGAATCGAACCATGGACCCTACGTTTATGTGGGATGTGTCTTAACCAGCAGGTTAACTTACACGCAGTGAGCCAACTTCTTCAAGGTTTGTCCACAGGGACTTCATCACTTCCTAAATCATTCATATATCAAAATGTTCAGTTCTTTATGATCAGTACTGGTATCATTCAGAATGTTATAACTTTTTTAATACTAATACTAATTTAGTACTTTTTATTTCATTTTTTAAAGTATTAAATAATATAATGGAAAGACTGTGAGGAATGTTTTTAAGTAAAAAACTACAAGTATTCATGCTTTATGGACAGCTGCCCTGTGTGGAAATGCTTAACATATTAAAACATGGTACCAATAGTGTCATCATGTGGTCAGTTATTATGTATTATACGTTTTGGCTAATAACCCATGAATGAAGTGTGGGAAAACAATATTTGCACAGTGTGTTCCTTTGATAAAGATGATTAGACTGATATAGGCCACGCCTACTTGCAACTAGAAAAGTCTTCTGCTATTTTGGATTTTTTGCTTCTTTTGGCACATATTTCATCTAATCTTAAAAATACCATACTTAAATGACCCAGAACAAATTTTATTTTTTGGTATCACTTACCATTTGTAATTGGTTCCCAAGCTTTTTATGGCATGGACTGATGCACTTAACGGGCCATAACTCTTCAATACTAAATTGAATACAATCATATTTGGGAATGTTGTAAATACAATCACATTGCAGAAGTGTAACATTTCATTCAATTCTCGGTACACAAGTTCTCCTGAGTATGTGCATGACATACTGAATCAGGTGCAGCGACAGCTAAAAGCTTCTAGCTGTCACAAGCATTTTCTTCAGAAAATGGAAATATTCTAGTTGATTTAGATTCAGTTATTACCTAGCCTAAGTAAAATGACAACTGGTTGTATGATGAATTAACTCTGATCCGGACCCTGCTTCTCTGTTTTGTACTCTCTGTAACAAAATACCTACAAACGCAAACTTTTGCCATGAACGTCGACAGCTCCCTTCATGTCACTCATGCTTCCTCTCTGGAGTAGAAGACTGATAAAGTGTTCCCCTTTTTCCGCTTCCTCTCAGTTCCTCACAGACATATCCTGGCCATAACCTTCCCCCCCCTGGTCTCTCCTTCCCTCACTCTATCTCTCTGCATCTCTCTCTCCCTCTTGCTTTCTCACCATCCCTCCCTCTCTCTCAGATTAAACTGTCTATCCTGCTGTCCCCTTGAAATCCCCTGTTACACACCACCCCAGGCTGTGTGTGTGCATGTGTATAAGCCAGACATGCTAGCTGAGCATTAACCTGTCAACGTATTGAGAGACAGGGGAAAAGTATTGAGAGACAGGGGAAAAGAAGAGCAGAGAAGAGAAATAGAGCGAGGGGAAGTGACAGAGATAGAGAGAGAGAAAAATACACAGGGAGTTGGGTGGGTCAGCAGACCCAGAACTCCACACGATGCTAGGTAGTGGAGGTGGTTCTGTTCCCATGGTAACATTTTCTCGACTGGATCTATACCGCATATACTGTCTGGCTGTTACACAAACTTGTGTGTATCCAAGTATGTATCCAAACGGAGCTTTTAGAAGAACATGAATTGACAAAATTATGTGTATTTATATATATATGTATGTATTAATGTATTATATGTGTAATTATATGTATGTGTGTTGCCTTGCCAGTACTTTGAAACAAACATAGCTTTCTGACAGAGTGCTGACAGAAAAATATCATGTTATCAAAGTAAGATGTATAATCAGCCTGCTCCAGAAAACACTGCTGATACCTACATATTTATAATATCATAAACTGTTTTGTAGACCCTCTGGATCATGAAACTCAACATACCCACAACTGTAACAATTAGATGGAACTAAAATTGCATAATTTACACACATAAATCAACACTGTGACTTCTCCTACTATTCAAGAAAAGAACATTTCTTCAATTAATATTGCAATTATTCAATTAACACAGAATATTACCAGTCCTACAGTACTGTGACTAACAATCATAATAACTGTGAAGTATGTCATGTTTCTGTACAGCTTTGACAAAGCTCTCCCTATGTGACAACGCAATTACAAAATGTATCTGTATATACACTAGTTTCTTTTTGTTCATGGCAGCCATGAATATTGTCATATATTGTCCATGTAAACGACTGTTTCACTTGTCAACCATGTGTATCTTATTTATGTGGCAAAGCAGGCATGACTAATCTTCAATCTTTAATTACCTCCTATCAATGTATGACATACATATACAAAGGTTACACATAAACAAACTCACATACTCATAGCACGCACACATGCAGTCTATGAATTTGCTAACATATAAAGGTACCTAAACCAGGACTCTTACACAGTTGCAGAAAACAGCTAGATTAAAATACAAATCCATAATGCAGGACCTCACACAATAGCGGAGAGGAGGGCAACAACAAAGCATGCATAAGGAGGTCGTTTATGCATGTGTGCAACATTCAAATAACAATAGCCGTTTGTGGTTGACCATTATAACAAACAGTGCAGCTGCAGCAGAAGAGCACATTAAGGCACATGAGCAACACTCCAGTGGTCAAGAGCAACATGAGGAGCTTATTGAATAAAATTAGATGTGCTGTATGAAATAAATTGTTGTAATACACAGGCACTGTGGCTGTGCACAGCTGTGTAAAATTACTCACATGTTGGCAAAGAAAACTTGGGTGCCATAGCAGAGCCAAGTACTGGCCACCCTCGTGGACAATATAAAAGGGTTCAGAATGTGCTGAGGTTTGAGTGTTTCTTTAATAGACCAAATAAAGTCTTTTTTTGAAACAACAGATTGTCAGAATGGGCCTGGCCAGAGGTAAACTGCTATTTTCTTACATCCTTCCGAGGGGAGGTTCTCTGATGGAGGCCAGGTAATAGCTGATGACCCTGTCCAATCAGATATATCATTCACACAATCCCTAAGGAAACTGTGTCCCAGAAAACAGCTAGAGCATTTCACTGGTATCAAATACAAAGATTGCACTGGTCTGGTCCGAAGTTAAAATTTTTGTGTGCCAGTTCGGTTTGGAAAGAGTAGG
This sequence comes from Scomber scombrus, assembly GCF_963691925.1. Lineage (NCBI taxonomy): Eukaryota > Metazoa > Chordata > Actinopteri > Scombriformes > Scombridae > Scomber > Scomber scombrus. The sequence goes on from NC_084985.1 coordinate 13,151,437, forward strand.
AGAAACCTGCTGTCCTGAAAATACACAGCAATGTTGGCCGCAAACCTTCACACACACACACACACACACACACACACACACACACACACACACACACACACACACACACACACACACACACACACACACCAGATGCAATAGTGGCAGTGCTGCAGTGCTGTAGTCAGCAGGGGCTCATTTAGCCACTAAACGATTCAGGATGTTCACAATGTCTGCGTGTGTGTGTGTGTGTGTGTGTGTGTGTGTGTGTGTGTGTGTGTGTGTGTGTGTCTGTCTGTCTGTCTCAATGCTCATGGAATGCACTGTGTGTGTGTGTGTGTGTGTGTGTGTGTGTGTGTGTGTGTGTGTGTGTGTGTGTGTGTGTTGCAGTGTCAGCAGACTTAACAAGGGAAAGAAGCCATCATGGTAAACACAGTTTTAAACCAATCACATTGCAGTTAACTGAAGTAACCTGACATAAACCTTCTGTTGCCTGACAAAAACCTCATTCTGTGCCACTGAAATCTGTGTCCTGTGAGTAAATTAGTAAAACCACCATGATGATTCAACTAAATCAAACTTTCCTGAATTTGAAAAGACAACATCCTTTTTATTAATGTGCCATTGAATTCACTTAATACTACATTAATGTTTAAAGCACTAATGTGATAAATATGTACTCTGTAGAGTTTTTAAGGAAATAAACATCCAAAAAAAGAGTATATAATATATAATAACTATGATACATTGAAAGTGTCATATGAACGCTGTAGTAATAAGTAATTGTGACGGTGCCATGAAGCAGCTGCAGGGGTATATTGTCTTCTATTGATGCATGCTGATAAGTGCTAATGACTAACATGTTGCTTGGTAAACCTTAGTGTCTAAATGTAAATTTGCACGTTTTTGCTTTTTTTGTTTTTTTGTTACTGGATCAGTTCGAAGCAATTCATGGGACTATAAATACTACAATTTCAACAAAGCAAGTGACTGTTATGGTTTGTTGACAGAAAATCACATATCACATTGCATGCAGTGTCATATCATATCTAATTTAAGTAAATCTAGAAAGATCAGTTAGCTACTCTGCATCCTCTGAAGAGTGACAAAAAATTGTGCCACAGGTGGTCTTTTGCTGCACCAGCTTCAGGTGCTTACATGAGCAAGTACTTGCATCTTTATAAATAACTTAATAGGTTCTATTAATAAATTAATAGTTTCTTAGTCAAATCTTTTTGGTGCCACAGGCTTCAACACAGGCAACAGTGTTGAAGCTGCAGATCTTTACGGTGTTTGTCAGCTCAGTGATCCAATGTCTGGGTAAGTTAAGTGTAATTAAAGATAGTAAGACAAGTCTTGTTGCTAAATATTGGATTTTTCTTTTTTGTGTTAGCAGGAGGAATAATATGTTGGCTTAACTTTCCACATTCTTGCTGTATAAACGTCTGCCTTCATTTATTATGAATACTTTTGGTTAAAATTGTACCCAGTGCTGAAAGGTTACATAAAATAAACTAGGTTTACCATGGCAGGTTGGTTATTCATTTATTCTAGACACACATTGTAGCCACAACTAAAATCAAATAGCAATAAAAGAAGAATACATGGCTATATCCACTAATAAGGTAAAATTAACAACGCTAACAGTTACAAACGTAAGAATTGACACTGGGACAAATGAATAGATAAATAAAACTATAACAAAAAATAAGTAATTAAAAGCAATGACAGTTACAATCAATACAATTAGTAATTAAACCTATATATTCAAAATATGAGTTATATATTCAGGAATTAGCTGTGCTGGTGATTTCAAAATAGTTTGGGTTTGTCATCACCTATTGATTTTTGTGCATCAATACTGCATATCTCTTACTGGAGATAGGAGATAAGCTAAAGGAGTGGTTTACTTCAGCACTAGTATCAAGGAAAGATGAGCTATGTTCTTCCACACAGCCATTGGGATCAACAGTAAGACTGTCAAATAAATGACAAGATGCAGCAAAATGATTTCAAAAGCAGTGCAAATTGCATAGTTTGCATCAGTTATACGAGTTAGGTCATTTACAGCCCTTAGATAGAGGACTGCTAGAATTGTTTGAGGTACATTCGACTATTTTCCAGAGATGAGTGGGGTTATAAGAGGAATTGGTGAATGCCAAATAGCCAGTTTTAAATTTTCTGACAGTGGCACTGCACTTATTCCTCAATTGTCTAAAGTCAAGCCAATGACAAAGGTCTTTGGTAAACCTAGCCAGAGCCCATGCTTTATTACTGGAATATGATAAGGTATAAAGCGAGACTACATCTTGTTCTTGTGTTTTTAAAAAGTGCATGCTTATCTAAAACTTTGTTAAAAACATAAATTATTTAAAGCTAGTTCAGGATCAGTTACAGCGTCAGTGATTTTGATTGAAGTTAAGGTCATTTAGAAGGGCCTGGTCATTACATTTAAAGTTTAAAAATTATAGCTTATGACCTCTATGTGTGAATTAGTTTTCCTCTGTTTCATCTTTCTAAAGCAAACAATTGGGCAATGGTCACTAACACCGCAGGCAGGATAATTATCTGATCTGTTTGTTAATATTAAGTCAATTAAGCTTGATTTCGAGGAATCATTCAGGTTATTCATGGTTGTGAAATAAGCTGTGTAAAATTAAGACTGTGCAGCAACATTTTTAGGATTTTATAGATTGTTATTATCACTAGCTTTAAGATTATTAGATGCAAAGGTAAGCCAAGCCAAACTGAGATCAACAAGACTAATGATCAATCAATGGTGCAATTCATTCACTATACTTTTCAAGGGTTCTGAAGGGACATAAAGAGGACTTTAGACACTAATTACTATTACTGAATTATTATGCCCTAGAGCAATTTTCAACGAAATAAATTCAAAATATTTAGGAATTGAGACTGATGTCAGCTTAAGCTCAGAGAAAGATCATTTTACATATATTTCCACACTGCTTCCTTTAACTGCTCTGAAAGCATTGAAATCCCAAAAGACAGTTTGATGATCAATCTCTTTTTTCAGCCAAATCTCTGTTAAAATAATAACAGAGATAATAGGATAATTAAGTCATCATATTTGTAATGACTTCGTAAAATACGTATATTTAGATGTAAGAAACCAAAAACAGTTCTAGTCTTAAAAGCCTCTGGATCATTTATATCATTTAAATTAGTGTCTGAAGTGATGAGTAAAGAAGACCCAGAAGTAGTTGAGTGGAAAAAGCTGAAAGAGTTGGCTTCAGGCAATTTTGAGGCTGAACATTAACAGTAATGAGGTTCCTGGGACATGTACCAGATTGTTTGACTGCAAATCTCATAGGGCATGTATAAGTGATTATCACAGAGATGTTGAAAATGTCTGTCTTGTTCGAGTCTGATATAAAAGTTACCAGTGTTAAATGTTGAACATCAGTATCTGACGGACTGGTCATTTATAGTCATGAAAGTTGCAGGATGGTATGGGTGGTTTCTCTGTGGAACGCCTGAAGAGAGGATTCAATAAGCTAAATTGGCCAAATTCCAGCTTCGTTCAGGTGGAGACCATCTAGGCCAAAAAAGTTACCCCATGTCCAGAAGATGTAAAAATGATCAATAAAATGCCCACCGAAAGCATCAAAAGCAGAGGACAGCCAGGTGTTCACACTAATCAGGCTGCATAAATGCATTACATTCATATATATATATATACATTCCACGGCCATATGTGGGGATTGGTCCACAAATATGGATTTTACCTTTGAATGATTTGAGGATGTTACACCGTTGGGTGAAATCATGCTTTAAAAATTTGGACTTGGTAATGTCATTTATGCAGACATGAATGATAATGTTTTTCTACTTCAGGATGGGATTTTATTATGTCTGGAGCTTTATCTGCAGTGTCAAGCACTTTGGCAGAATATGAGCGAGTATGAGCTTTTCTAACTCTTACGTTTCTAATTACTAAATCTCTGATTATTAGTGTTGTCGGAGACAAGGGATGTTGTGGAAAGGTGGCATTAGCAGGTGCCGATTATCGGCAGCATCCAGGTGATCTGCAGCAGCCAGGTAAGTCACCACTGGCTACAAAGATGACCAAATTTAAGAGTGTATTGAAAAAAATGTGGTGAAAAACTAGATAAAAAGTAACTTTGACCGAGCTTCTGGCAGGTACACATTGTACAACACATGCGCACATTAATAAAAAATAACTATGTGATCAATATTTAAATGTTTGACAAAAATATTTTCTCTGTCTCATGTAGCACAAAAAAGCAAATTAAATTGTTTTCAACACAACATCAAAATTGTTAGCTGTTGTATGCTTTGATTGAATTGAAAATACACAAATGAGAAGAGGCTGTGGGCAGACTTTAAATTGGCATTTAAATGGCAATGACACAATAAGCTGTGAAGCAAAGCTATTCTGCTAAAAGAGCATTTTACACTATTAGCCACAGCCTTGGGGTCATGGAAGCTACTCTGCATATAAAGAAGTGGGTGGGGTTTTACTACAAACACAACATTTTGATTTCACACAAAGTAAGTGCTCACATCTTTGTAATCAAGAGAGCATAAAAAGGGTAATGCTATAAAACAGAAAGAGAGGAACTTGCAGATGAGCTACAGCAGCAACTTAATATATCATTTTTAACCAAAGTTTTGACAGCACCATCATCAGCATCAATGTTATGGGAGGAGTGGAGAGCAGAGGAGAGGAGAGGAGAGATACAAAATGTGCAGAGCAAGAAAGAAGAGATGACAGGAAGGGGAAAGAGGGGAGAGAAGTTGAGAGGGGAGCGGTAGAAAAAATTGAGCAGGTCTGCAGAGAAGAGATAAGAGTACTTCAAGTGTCACTACAAGACTGGTACATTGATCTGAGAGAGAGAGTGAGACAGAGAAGTGCAGAGAAAGTGTTTCATTACTGTGAACACAGTGTTTTGAATATAATTTCAAATGCTGCACTATTATTATGTTATAAAGAAAGTAAACACTGTAACTACCTGCAATATACAACATGATTCTGCCTTCTGAAAGTTCAGATCAGGATATTGCATTGGATTTTTTATATTTTATTTATTATTTATACATTTTGGAGTGTCTGGAAGTCAGGAGCTCTGATATTTAGCGTTTTGTCTGCATATTTCAAACATAGAACAGATTGAAGACAGCATGAATAATTTCCCTTTAAAATAGCATTCAATTAATCTTTATTAAGGTAAGGTTTCAGTTTAACTGGCAAACATTCTATTTCACAAACTTCTTCAATTTAGGTTATTTTCTTAATTAAAATATGCCTATATTTGGACTGGTTAGGACAATATAGTATAAGCTTATAATTGGGTGTTTCAGAAATTGCAACGATTACAAAAATTAAATCCCCATTCTCTCCCTCTCTCTCTCTGGGTGTGTGTGTGTGCGTGTGTGTGTGTGTGTGGCAAGAGGTAGGACAAAGTATTAGATTATATAAGTATTAAAACATTCCGCAATGGTGGGAACATATGGTCGTGGATTATCTTAGTATCTACCTGGGCATCAACTTTATGCGGTGTGTGTGTGTGTGTGTGTATGTGTTGTACTCTCTGTCTGTCTGTTTGGTGGTGTGTATGCGTATGTCTCCAGCTGCTTGGATCAGCAAAGCTTTATATCCACAGGGAACCATTAGCAAAATAATAATGAGACCATGGAGGAGCTCACACACACACAAACGTACGCGCACACACGAATGCACGCACACGAACGCATGCACAGTCACATCCCATGTCTATGTGTGTGTGTTAGAGAAAGGGACAGAGAAAAAAAGAAAGGGAGAAAAACTAATTTGCTTTAGTCGTAGACATAAACATCTTGAGGAAATGCTTTTTTCTGCTTTGTTTTATCATTCTCCTAACTCATTAGACTTGGGTTTGTCATGAGGGATATTAAGGAGTGTCAGAATGTCTAAACAAAATCTGCATTTGAAAGTTAAAGCACTTATGTCTAATGTACATTACTGTGATATCTGATACTTTCTGAAATGTACAAATGCAGAAATAGAAAAAGGCTTTTTTCCTGTCACTGGTTTGGTCAACCAAATTCTGTCAAAATGATTAATCTATTGAAGGATCATTCTTCTGTTTAAAAAAAGTATAGTATTTAGAGTGCTTGTAATCCATCACCATGGACAACATGCTTGATTTTACTGTATTTTTGTTAAAGTTCATCACTGTTGATCACTGCCTATTACTGAAAGTAGAGACTGCTGTTTTTTGATAGTCTGTTCAATTCTGGATCCAGTTCCAGATCGTCAAAATACCGGGATTTATAAAGCTCAAACACTATCACATCTCTTACCAAATCTTTTATCGCTCCTAACCCTTTTCATTAGCAAGAGCAATGAAAATCACATAGGTATCAGCCTTTTCATTTTTATGCAGCTGTTGCAATAGCTGCTTAAAATGACATTACTGACAGTAGTTTAGATCAGCTGCAGCTAATTAATGTTAATTCTTTATAACTGCTCAAATTAAAAGTTTTGCTGCTCTCTGGTTAATTGGCTCACTATAGCTGGTGTCTATACTCAGCCAAAGATTGATTGTGAATGAAAGACACATCACTCTGTAACTTCACTGCACAACCAAGAGTGAGATTTGTTTCTGTAGCGTGACAGGAACTAGTAGTAGAGACTCTTCTCTAGATAAATGATCTAACTCATCATCTCACATCAGTTTAGGAATCCTCCAATAAAATTTTGGTACATTTCAATCTAATCACTTTAATAGTCAGTATGTGGAGTGAGTCACTTATGAAGTTCACTAGGCTGTGGCTGTTAAATCAATGTGTCAGATACATTTAACTAACATTATGCTGCATATATCATCTCATCTCAGGTTGTAGGTACAGGTTGTGAGCACTAATTAGGCTGCCACTAAAAATAGGTAGTGTTTCTGCCTCCTCAGCCATCGAATGTCTTGAGTTATTTTAGCCTGTAATCACTTGTAAATGTTGAAGAGGATTTCAAAATGGATTTGAAAGTATTCAGATTCAATAAGGGGATTTGATGTTGGAATTAAAAACGATAAAATGCTATCGAACCCCATTGCTAATGGTCTTAGCAATTTATATTGCCAACTGGCATCCATACACTTATGGGATATTCCCAAACCCTAGATATGACACTTGACTGTCAGACAACATTACATTCAGCTCTGTTTGTAGAAAGTCTAACATGAACATAAATAGGCAAATATTTAATTGGTGAGGAGGATAAGGTACTGTAGATTGAGCTTTTCGCACTAATGAGGTTAGACAGCTTCTGAGTAGGTAGCAGAAAGGTCTTCTGTTGGATTTAAACAAACAAATGAATGCACTTTTTGAAGTGCTTTGTTGTACTAATGATCTTGCCATTCTTTTAAGTTTCATTAATGCATATGAAGAAGTTTGGTTTCTATACCTCAAGATCTGTTGGACTGATCCATAGCCTCAAATTATTTATTATAACAGACTATTCTTGTCTTGTTATGATTCAAACATCTTCTTTGGAAATGCACTCACATAAGCTTTGAAGTAATTAGCTGAAGCGACAGGAATTAGGAACAGATGCTTCTCATATAAAGCTATTTAATTAGTAAGAGTGTCAACACTTTCAGTAATAAAAGTGCAGATTTTCAACACTACTGAATATCAGCTAGAGAGCTCTTTGACTGTAGCTACTGATCTTCTTGACAGCATGAGCATACTGCTACTTTAACCCTTGCTTTAACCGCTAATTCTTAATGCTAATTGGATAAGGTCTCTATACTGATTTGGTACTCCTCTTTTGTCACCACTCCTAGTAGTTACTGGGGAAAAATTACCATTTATTATTCACATTTCCTGAAACTGCTGGAGAGATGAGACATGTGAACTCATATATATGTAGAAGTTATTTCGATAATTTCAGAAGTTTCAGGATAAATAGAGATGAATAGAGAAATACAGAGATGATATTTACACACACATATAAAAACTACTGTGTCCACAAATGCACATGTACACAGACACACAAACCTATGCAGATATAAATACATAAACATACATCCAGTCTGAGTATCTGTGCAGCATGTTTGAATCAATACTGCTGCTCAGCTTGAATCTTCTACACGTCAGGGGGGAGTGTGTGTGTTTGTGTGTCTAGATGGAGGAAACTGCCAGCATAAACACTATAATCTGTCAAAACTCATCTGAACTACAGTTTATACTACTTGACACACACACACACACACACACACACACACACACACACACACACACACACACACACACACACACACACACACACACACACACACACACACACACACACACACACACACACACACACACACACACACACACACACACACACACACAGAAATATATACAGTATGTCAAATTGGCAACATTGTCCTCTCTAATTCTATTTGTGTGGGTATCTGATGCATGAAATAACATTACACAGACTGAAACTGAGAAAATGCACCAGAAATAGAATAGAAAAAACGAAACTTTCTACATCTTTAAACTATTGTGTTTTTCCAGTGTTTTCTGTTATAGAAGCTCTCTCTCTCTTTATCTGTTAGTATGTTATCCACTATGTTACAGGGTGAGAAGATAATTTCCATGGTAAAGGAAAAGTTCAGACATAGTGTCAGCTCCCATTCCACTGTTGCCTGGCATACAGTAACATGAAGAAAAGCAACATGAGAAGAGAGGACAGCAGGAGAAAGTGAAGAGGTTAAAGAGTCAAAGACAGTGGAAGAAAATCAAATAATGCCATCTGGAAACTAACACTGATGTGGTGATGAAAAAAAAATACTACCATGACAATCTCACAATTTCACCTAGAAATAATTCTAGTCAGCCTGGGGCAAAACACACACATGCACACACAAAGTCACCATTACATATGGAAGGCCATCTGGCCAGTATGTCAATTTGAGAGTGCTGTAAAGCTGAAGAGTTGTATTCTCCTACATATGCTTCAGTGTCCTCTGGTTTGGGTACCAGGACCTGAATATGATGCAAATACAGACAAATAAATTTCTGTCCTGAATCCTGCTGCAAAATAACTCACTAAACTGTATTAGGAGTTATTTGTAGCTACTTTAGATCAACGATTGCACACACATTAACAGTATCTTCATAAAGGTCAGGCCTGAAAGAAAAGAACAAAAATTGGTCTTTACAAATGCTAAGTGTGTTTACATGGTCATTGTTTCACACTTTATCATTATCCGTGAACTTCAGTCAGAATGGGCAAATTCACACACATATGTTTGCACACAGTTTTTGACAACACAGTCTCTCCACTGAAAATAAGCTAGCTTATGTGACTCCCTAATTAGCATATGGACTGTATCCATAGCAACAAGTGTCACCAGATTCTGAAGCAATTATTTATTTGATGTGTTCTTTCTTCCTTCCTTCCTTCCTTGGCTAAAATAATGAATCGGATAAATAATGAATCCTTCGCACTGTACCTAGCTACTTTCAACTAACGGACATGTCTCTTTGCATTTGCACCTTTTTTCTTTGACTTGAATGCAGTCACACAAATTAGCCTCGTGTTTTGCCTAAACACACTGTAAAGGTTATGTAGGGGCATAGGGTTTTGTCTGGGCCAAAGTATGACTGCAGCGTTCTTGCTCACAAGAGAGAAAATTTGCCTGATCAGACTGCAGCAGAATTAATACTATGAGCTCAACCAATAATATGCACACACCCCTGTGAACACACAAAAACATGCATCCAAGGAGCAGCAGAAGCAGCAGGAGCAGCAGCGGCCTCAATCTTGTTATGCTGACTACACACACACACAAACAACCACACACACACTCATTTCATTTCCGTTTGTCAGCCAGTCTAATTTCAAGTTTTGTCAGAGCACATTATTACTTTTTCAATTCCAACAATAACCCCTACTCACTCCCCTTTAAGCTCTTCCCACACCTCTCTTCCCCTCTTCACTCTCTCCCCCTTTTCACTCTCTCCCCCTTTTGTGTTGCCCATCTCTCTCTCTCTCTCTCTCTCTCTCTCTCTCTCTCTCTCTCTCTCTCTCTCTCATGGTGTTATCGTGACTTAAAGATATTATACAAAATCAATTTGTGTTTATGATATACTCATAGTTATTCACTGCATATTAATGCACATGCACAAACTTGCACAGGGTCAAACCTAGTCCTCCTTAAATTCGCTCTTCCTTGCACCAGCAAACAGAGAGATGCACACTCTATTCACAGATGCTCCATCTCTGTTTATCTTTCTCCTGCTCTCTCGTTCAGACCACCCCCTCCCCTCAAAACACACTCACACACATACGCGTTCACCCAATTCATGAATATTCATAAGCATATTCTGTATCTGTGAGATCATGATAATCTTTTCTCAGGGCCAACTATGTGCATGTGTGTATTTGTGTGAATATGGATGCCTTGAATGCTGAGGGATATTTCTGTCCTGTAAATAATTCTGCACCATCTTAGTGGAAGCACAAATACTGACACTCATACATAAACTCACAAGAGAGGCTCTCCATACCTTAAATGCTTTTTCTACTCTATTAGAGTGGCATTATGTAGCTGTGCAGTATGCTTTTCCATTATATTTTGCTCCTGGTACTAAAGCTGATTTTGGATACAATAAAAGTCTGGTGAAACAGCACCCTTGTGATACCAGCCCAGGGTGTTTGCAAGACTGTTGCCACACTGTTGCCAAAGATACACCTGTCAAGTCACTTGTAGTTTATTTTTATAACTCAAAATTCCAAGTCTTGTACATGACAAAATAACTCCCCATGCCTACCTCTAGTTGCTCTTGCTGTGTCAGAGGACTGGGCTGACCACCTGCTGCAGCAAATAATTGATCATTTTTGTGGGGTTTGAGAACATCTCATAAAGATCCAACAGAAAGAAAAAAAGAAGTAGGTTAATTAACTGTATCGTCTATAAGAAAAGGGGAATTCAAGTCTAAGGAGACTGCAAGGATTATAATATTATTAATCAGTATTGCACCTGTGGTAAATTTTTACTCACCAGATCAGCTACAAAAATTCATGGTATTCAGCATATTAGAAGTGGGACTATAAGTTCCCCTCATACCAACTAAATCATAAAATTACAGTATGTTTTTCTAAACTACTTAAGCCATCATTAGGGGACTTACATGGCATTATATGATAGCAGTCTTTTTTATGCCGTAGCTACCATTGAGGACACCGAGGTCATGTCCTCTTTATTTTTTTCTTGAAGTTTTGTTTCATTGTGAAGTGAAAATAGCCGACAAGACAATTATCCTTGCATCAACGGACCGTCACGTGACACGTACTTGCAGATACCGCTGCCATGTCAAAATGAAAGTAGTCGGCTATAGTCAGCGGCGGAGTGAGGCAATGAAATCCTCCGGTCTTATGTCCCAACTGGTTTCCAATTGAACTGGTTTCTTTACCAAACAGCTCCAGCTGTGTTGCGCTTCCGTCAGCAGATTCATCACAAATTCACAAAATTACAGCCAGCAGCATATTACTGGAGATTTTTAAGTAGCAGTTATATAGTGCTCACTTCCAGAAAAAATATTTGCTGCAGTACATGAAAATAGAAACAGAAATATATTGTCTACTTTTGTGAATTTTTGCAAACTGTTCATTCATTGGATGAGCCCTTTTCTCCCTTTCCCAGCAGGCCGTGCTCCATTCCACATTTTAAGAACAAACAAAGAAAATAATATATTGCAGTTATAATTTTTAAATACGACCATGGACGTTGTAGAATACTGAAATATGAGTTGATTTAAGTTGCGAAATTGGAAGTGATAAGAAAGAACTGGACCACAAAAGTGACCATGACTGAGAAATGCACAGCAAGAAAGGGGTCTAAATACATCATGGATTAGTTCTTACTAATGTATACATCTTGGTCTAATTTTTGACCTCGGTATTTGAAAAATCCTGGCTACGGCCTTGGTTGTGAGGACAGGCTGTTTAAAAAACCACTGTCCCCTTCTTGTACTGCTGAATGTAAAAGCAAAATGTGGTGTATTGATTTCACCAACAACATGTTTGGTCATGAATGTGCAAGATTAATGTGAAGAGAAAAGGTGAAAGAAGCAGCACCTTAACAGTCTGAGTGAGTGAGTTTTATATTCTTACCTATTCGATACATGATGGACATGATAAGCACAATGTGTACTGTGGATAAGAGCTAATGTTTACATTAATTTAACTTCAAGAGAAAAAAGACAAGATTACACACACACAAACAGAAAGAGAGAGAGAGAAAAAAAGAAAAAGAGAGCAAGAACACATTTCCGGTAATACTGCTAAAAGCACTGCATTTCAAGTCATTTGATTGCACAGCTGAATAATTGATAGAAAGCTATTGCAGCTGGTATGAATGCCTCTAGGTGTCACAACACACTCACGCACACACACACACATACACAAAAGCAGAGAGTATCCAACTCTGTGTGTATATGCGTGTGTTTGTGTGGGTGTATATTGTTGTTTTTTGCGTGATGTGTTTATAAGGGAAGAAGGTGTGAATATTTGTGTAAATGTGTTTCTCCGAGTTGCTGTGAAAGTATTAGTAGCTTAGCTCCTCTTAGCCTTACTGACAGAGTGACAGAGACATTGCTAATCCAGCACTGACAAGTTGCCATTTCCCCGGCTTTCCCCCGCTTTCCTCCCTCCCCATCCTTGCCTTCTTCCTTCCCTAGACCCAAATTACAGTTTACTGCACAGTGAAATATGGTGTGTAACAATTCTTCATATTGTTCTATGTATTAGATTGGTTTTGGTTGGCACAGTGTTGCATCCACAGGCAAGGCAAATTTAAGAAAATTACATGTATTATACATGCTTGTAGGATCCCACCCAAACTGAGT